>NC_066873.1:11488083-11855583 GCF_022985175.1 Labeo rohita
TTTTTTAAAGGCTCTGTTCTTTATTTTGATGTATTGCATGTTCAGATATTCTTATAAAAAAATACTGGGGGCTATGCAATTTTAGGAAAAGTGATCAAAAAATGCTGTTGGTGGCTGGCAACTTTTTTCAAAAATGCTGAAGGCGAGTTAAGAGTTAATCATGAGCAGACATAATGAAAGCATGTTATCTCTAGCCAAATACTTTATGTTGGATGAACTTAAGTGAATTGAGTAAACAAAAAAAAAAAATTAGACATGTCCAAATAACTTCAATTTCAATTGAGTGGAACCAGTGTGCATGATTAAATCCTGTTCAGTCAAGAAGTTATAAAAAAAAAAGAGTAAATATGGAGTTGCTACAGCTTTTAGTAGAGCATCTTTAGATTAAAAAACCTTGTTCTGACAATATATTTTGTGATTTAATCCACATACTGTGTGTTGAAGTTTCTAATATAAATTATAAATGGATAGCTGGTTTGTATTATTTGCACTTGCTAAGTGTTAATTTTGTAAACAGATTGTTGTTCATGTTGTTTAGAGGTACCCCATTTATTTTATATGGTCTCAGTTGCATATATTGTAGCTGTCATAGGATTTTTTTTTTTTCTTTTTTTTTCTTAAGATCAATGTAGTGGCAGTTTTAATCAACCAGTCAAGCTCAAAGATGTGGTAATCTCAAAGCATGCTGTACTGAAAATATTCAAAAGAAACATTAAGTGCACTGATGCCACTGTGTCTGTAATCGTGCGCATTGTAGCTATTTGACAGGTAGCAGAATTACCCTCTGCCTTGCTGTGTTGTAATGGAGTCTTGCGAATCATTAATTCAGTAATTACCTTCATTCATGATCTGCATGGTGGCATGTAACCTGCTATTACGAAAATAACCCAATAATGCCATGCTCATGACTAATACACATTATTCACAGACTTATCTCCATAATTTTATATCAGAATGGGCTATTTTCAGGCTTTTCTGTTTGTTTATAATCAAAACTTGTTTCAGAAATAACACTGGATGCGAATAAAGATTATATTTAACTATAAAAGAATTTGATTAAATGATTAATTACTCCAAATTACACTGCTGAACAATGTACATCAAAAACCTATTTTGGCGATCATAATGAGCAGTGACTCTATCTGAACTGTATTTTCAGAGAGCTGAACTGTATGAGAATTAGTTTGACCTTTTGGAAACTCCTTGTTAACTATATTCCCAGTAAAACTCTGCACTAACAAAAGGCTTAAGGATGCAGCTGTCAGTCAAGCGGTGGTCACAGCAGAATGTGTTATCAGCTGGCCGCCGCTTGAGCATGCCTTCCTATCCTCGGCACTTACACCTTATGATGTGGACCCAGAAGAGCCGGGCCTGAGGCATAAACAGTGTCACACTTTTTTTTTTTTTTTTATAATACGCTTCCTTTCATGCTGCAGCTCAGATACTAAAAGCTCAGGCACAGAGCTGATTTATTCCTGTAGGATTCTAAATCTCTGTTAGAGGGAGAATGGAAAAGTGCAGGTGCTTTGAGCTTCAAATTTTTTTTCTTTTGGAATTGTTCACCCAAAACTGAAAATCCTGTTAATATTTACTCATTCTCATGTTGTTTTGAAACCTATATGGCTTTCATTCTTACAGTATGGACAAAAAGCGCATTTCAGAAGCATGCCCTGGCTACTATTTTCCTTGAAGGGGACCTATTATGCAAAAATCACTTTTATAAGGCGTCTGAACACAATTGCGTGGCCACAGTGTGTGAAAACAACAAGCCTATGATAAAAATCCACCCACTTTTTTTTTTGTATAATCCCAATAAATCAAAACAGTCTCTTAGAACGAGCCATTCCAGATTTCTCCCTACCTTGATGTCACCGCAGGGAAAAATCCCCGCCCATTTGTGACAGTCTTTGCCCTATTAGCATAGACACAGCCCTGAGTGAGAAGCAGCAGTCCGCCATTACTGCTTTGTCACTGTAGCTGCTGGAGAAATACAATGTCAGCGCCAAAGAGGCATTACAAGTGTTGTGTTGTGGGATGCACCAATGAACATAGGAGTCTCCATAGACTCCCTCTATCTGAGCCGCTGAGGACACTGTGGTTAAATTTCATTTTTAAAGAAAATGTCCTGGGGAAAAAATGGTAAAGTCCCATATATGTTTAGGGATCAATACCAATGCTTCATGCATGAGCGTCAGCTAAAGACAAAGTATCACACGTTTGTTTTCCAAATTGTCTTTCTGAAAGAGCTTCTTGGTACTCTCTAAGGCTAATGTTGCTAAAGCTACAGTTGTCTGTTTTCACTGATGCTGCCTTCATGTGCTACCAGAATGATTGTAAATAGGAATGTGGAAGTTAAAAATTGCATATGAAAGCAATGTGATGTAGACTGCTAGAATTTGTAGAGCTCATAATCACAAGTGGGATTTATAATGTTTGTGATAGCATGCGATGATACCATGAGACCAGCTGACAACCAATTCTGGTTCGAACATATAAGGCTGAACATCACTACTAAAAGTTTCTGACCAGTTTTGCCGGCTCTTGAAGCTCCGCCCTCTTCTGAAGAGGGAGCCAGGAGCACCAGCTCATTTGCATTTAAACAGACAAACACAAAAATGGCCCGGTTTGGCTCATACCATGAAAGTGGCAATTTTAAAAAGCTATATAAAAAATTATCTGTCAGGTATTTTGAGCTAAAACTTCACATAAACATTCTGGGGACATCAGAGACTTATTTTACATCTTGTAAAAAGGGCCATAATAGGTCACCTTTAATGAAAATGAATCTATAGCTTCTGCTAACTGTCGTACGTGTGTTCACGATAGAGTGGCGTTTCAGCGAATGATTGTAGGCTCTGGTGAGATTATACTAGTCTCGCGAGAACCAAGTATTGTTTACAGCAAAGGAAAACCAGTCTCTATTGGCTTAATGTGATGGTCACAGAAGGACCGCACAATTAAATGGACTTAAGTTTATGAATGCATGCACACATACCCACAGAGACTGTTTACTGACACAACTTTATTATGATTATGAGTGGAAATGAAATACCTGTTGTCTTTGTTGTATTGTCTGCCTCATAGTGGTTCTATGGGAAAACAGTGGCGGCAATCTTTGGTGGGGACTCTACTATTGTTAATTGAACATGGGGGTTTCTTGGACAACGCGGCCGAGTTGTTTCTGTTATTTCCTGTTCAGTGCATGGGATAATGATCTCTTTTATTGCATTTTATTGAGTAGAGTGTTTGTTGTCAACGCTTTGATACACTGTTTCTTCTTGATTCTATATGTATGGGAAAAGGTGTAAAATGTTGTATGCAAGTATGTCCCTCCCCATGGGGTAATGGTGCCGCCCACCAATATAAATGTGTGTGTCAATGTTTAATGGAGGTCTGTGTTTATTGCTGCAGTGGAGAGTGTGGTCTGAGGGCTGTTAGCATTTTGTTTTCTTTAATTGTGTTTTTTTGTATTTTGTTGTTGAAGCTAGTTTTGAAAAGATTGTTTTTGTATTATTAAACCCTTTTTCTCCCTAGTTTTGTTTATTCCTTGTTATATTTTGGGTTTGGATTTATATATTTTTGGGCCAGTTTAAATAAATATTCAAGCATACTTTAAACTTTTTGTATTTACTCTGCCTCTGTTTTGTTTGGCCACATAGTTTTGGTGCCCAATTTGGGGTAACCTTTGACACTTGTATCGAAATCCTCGTTTTGTACTTCTAATTTGCGACCAGTGTTTTGTTTTGCTCTCTGCACTTCCATGTTCATCACTTCTCACCGGAGCTTACAGTCTGCCAACGTCTTACGTCATCTGCTGGAATGTGCATACAACAGTAATAGTTTAGAAAGTTCTAAATACAGATATTTTTCTTACACAAATGCATCAATTTACATCAGAAGGTCTTTATTAACCCCCCAGAGCCATATGGAGTACTTTTTATGATGACTGGATGCACTTTACTGGAGTTTAAAATCTCAGCACCCATTCACTGCCATTATAAAGCTTGGAAAAGCCAGGGCATTTTTTTAAACGCTTAAATGCATACCTCGGGATTTAGCGACCCAGGACGTCATTTACTACCCTCTCCCGCTTTAATTTTTTAAAAGTTTGACATCAGCATTCTTAGTATTCCTCAGTCTATTCATTATGAACAATAAAACCAGAAAAAAATAATAAAATATAAAAGGATGTCTGTTTTCTGATTCATTTTTGTAAGAACTGTATAGGGTCGCTAGAGACCCTGAGTGTGTAATAGTGCAAGTATATTGTTCACCTTTATTCCTCGAGGTGGCACTGTTTGATAGACAATAATGATGTGGTGTTTCACTCATAATTATAGCAGGCATAAAACAAAAGAATATCTTCAGCAAAATTTGAATTGGTTTGAATGACTTTACTGCAGAGCAACTACTGTATGCAACAAAATATAAATGTCACTGTCATTTGTTGGTGGATGTGGTGAATTAGCTGCCAGTGATCAAAATAATAATTTTGAAGTCATAAAATGATAGTTTTGTGAATATGGTTGAGAAGCTGAATGTACTGTGGAAGTGCGCTCTGACAATGACAGCGATGGTACAATCACCTACACAAATTAAACCCTTCTGTGTTTCAAAAGGTAACGAAATATGCATGAAAGACCCTGATATGTGATGATGATTGGCGAAACAGTCATGCATTTAAGGGTTAATATAACTCTGATTTTATTCATATGAAAGAAAAAAAGTCATATACACCTAGGATGCTTGAGGGTGCGTAAATCATAAAGGAATTTTTATTTTTTGGTGAACTATCTCTTTAAGAAATGTTTCCTCATCTCCAAATCTGCATATTAGAATGAAATAGAATTTTGAAAACCCCAGTCTTCTTTCACTTTCATTATATGGAACAGAACAACCAGGATGTTCTTCAAAAATTCGCTTTTGGTGTTCCACAGAGGTAAAAGTCATACGGGTTTGGAATGACATGATGAAATAATCGTGTCGTTTCTGTGTGAATGTCGTTTAAAATTTTGCGTCAAATACACTTGGCCCAGGTTTGATTGGCATTTACAACCACCAACTGTCTGCGCCACAAGCCTTTGTCCATATGAGACTTTCTGGTCCTGGGTGGCCTAATGAAGTTCTGGCTGATTTGTCCCGGGGCACAGGGCTCAAGCGGTGCTTTTGGTCACCAGTGGTTGCGCGCCCACCAGCCACAAAAACTAATTTCACGAAACGCTGCCTCCCCATTCAAATTAGCGATGCTATCACAAGACTAATTAAAATGCCAAAAGGAAATTGTTCAGGGAGATTTGCCTTTCATTTATCATATCTTAAATTTGTCCAGTGTAGAAAGAAATTGCTAGCTAGCACAATGTGTGATGAGGATTGTGATGCTCACTGTAATTGCTAAAGACAAAAGTATGTTTATCAGGTGAGTTGCGAGATGTTCAGTCATTTAACACCCCTGAGCTCTGAGGCGCTGGTACAGAATAAAAAAGAGCAGAGCTACAGTATGGGTTGATATTGCTGGCCACACCCCTAAAACTCATTCTAGCCAATGGGATCTGATCCAGCTCCGAGCTGTAATTTATTGGGTTGTATGACAGAGGCAATTTGCTTCCCTCTTATAGCCGTGGACATTAATGAATGTTGTACAGTCATGTGACCGAAACAACGTCATACATTTTCCCATAAAAGCCCATGTGTTTCCTATCACAATGTAATTTGTCTTGCCACATCTGAGGTCTGCAACAGCCATTTATATAGAAAGCTTATTTTGCTAAATGTTTGCCCTTTATTACTGTAAGCTTAATATTTCTTTTTCATCTGAATCTATTAATTCTAAAATAAAAAATAAAATAAAAAATTAATTTATTTAAAATTAAAATAAAATAAAATAAAATGGAAACTAGTAACAATTATGTGGTTAAATGCTTTGTTGTTGTTGTTGTTGTTGTTGTTGTCTGTAAACCCATAACTTGGGAGCCATTGATTAACATACTGTATATTTTTTTAATTAAGTGGAAGATTGGATTGTATGGATGCATTTAATCTGGTTCCATTCCCAGCTGTAAAAGATTTTCATTAAAAAAACAATACTGAAATACGACTCCTCAGTTGCAATGAAAAATGTGACAATGGATGTTTAAGTCTCTCTCTCTCTCTGTGTGTCTGTGTGAGTTTGTGTTTGGTATGATGGAATGCTCCTTGTGTTTTTATTGAAGAAGAGAGCTTCGTTCCCTATGGTATATGCCTGGAGATAATGAGTCTCTAGATATTTATGTACACAGACACACAGTTACCTCCGTGTTTTATCTTCACTACTGCTCACTGACCTTGAAATAACACATACACATTTCCCAAATGGTCTCTTACCATCACTCTCCTCCCCCATTTCGGGGAGTAAGAGCCGCAAATCACCCAATGATGTGTCTTAATGTGACGATTTAAGCGACAGAGATGTATTAGATACAGGTGGTGCTTTATTTTTTTAATTGAATGCTCATTGCATCATTCACGACTTGAGCTGTCATTTAAATCTGATATGTGTAGTTTCTAGGCCTCTAGTGAGCTTAAACTCAAAAATATTTGTTTTCTGAAAACTCCCCCGTCTGCCATTTGCTTGCTGAAACAGATCCAGTCCACAAAGCACAAAAGCAAAAATAAATAATTAAAAAATAAATAAATAAATAAAAAGTGCAATGTTTAAATACTACCATAGAGTCACAGTGTTTAGACATGTTGGTTTGTGGAAATAAATATAATAATTGATTACTTATTGTATTGTATTGATATGTGTGTATATATAAATTAATCTCAATAGCTAAAAAGTTTATTAGTAATACACTGACATTCAAAAGTTTGGGATCAGTAAGATTTTTAATGTTTTTAAAAATAATTCTCTTATGCTCATCAAGGCTGCATTTACTTGATCAAAAATGCAGAAAAAACAGTAATATTGTGAAATACTGTTACAGTTTAAAATAATTGTTTTGTGTTTTAATATATTTAAAATACAATTATTCCATCAGCCTTTGCTCCAGTCTTCAGTGTCACATGATCCTTCAGAAATCATTCTAATATGCTGATTTATCATCAGTGTTGGAAACTGCTGTGCTGCTTAGTTTTTTTTTTTTTTTTGTGTGTTTCTTTTTTTAGGATTCTGTGATGAATAAAAAGTTAAAAAATAGAAATAACTTTTCCAACAATATAAGACTTTAAAATGGTAGTTTATATTGTTACAAAAGATTTTAATCTGTTAATGCTGTTCTTTTTTTTATCTTTTTATTTATTAAAGAATCCTGAAAAAAAGTATTACATGTTTCAACAAAATACTAAGCAGCACTGTTTTCAACATTAATAATAAATCAGCATGTTAGAATGATTTCTGAAGGATTATGTGACACTGAAGACTGGAGCAATGATGCTGAAATTTCAGCTTTGCATCATAGGAATAAATTACATTTAAAAAAAAATATTCACACAGAAAACTGTTATTTTGCATTGAAATAATTGGAATTTCACAATATTACAGTTTCTTTTCTGGATTTTGATCAAATAAATGCAGCCTTGATGAGCATAAGAAACTTCTTTAAAAAATAAATTAAATAAAAACAAAAATCTTATGGATCCCAAGCTTTTGAACAGTGGTGTAGGCCTATATTTAAGTGTAAATTAATAAATTTTCAAATATTTTGAGCATAATTATGCACATACTATTTTTTTTTTTTTTATGGATTAGGCAGTTTACTGTAAAAAGGGAAAGCGTGGTAACTAACAATAACTGAATGATGAATATTTCCCCCCACACATACACATGACAGACACAAATGGCACTCGTGTTTAGAGCGACCCAGTTGTCTCTGCATATTAGGTTAGGAAAGGAGGAAGTATTTTTAACACAGTTGACTTCTCTGGTAAATTCCTCTTTTTAAATAGTCATTTAGAAGGTGAAATCTTTCTTATTGAAGTCTGGCAGTCATCTAGTCAATTTTATTCCATCATTTTTCACAGGAAGCCTATTGGTGTATTTGCATTTTTTCCCTATGGTCATTCATTGCATATGTTAATGCATAATGTACATTTATAATGTCTTTCATTTCACTGTCAGTGAAGGTTTTGAGCTTATAAAAATGAAAAGGCTGTAGGAAAATTGTACCACTTTAGTATCAAAGGAACATTTTCTTTGGTCAGTTCAATTTACATCTACTTCTCTTTAATCTTGTGGTTTCGAAAAACACAAGAGCAGCTTAAATTGATATTATTTTCAGTAGGTTTATGTTGTTCTATTGCTAAGTACATTGTTTTTTTCCATTTAGAATCAGACTGCACACTGATAGCAACATGTAGGCTACTATAAACACGCAGGGGTTATACACTCAAAAGGTGGCAGAAACAGACGTTGCAAGCTGGTTTTCATGGCATTCACTCATTCCACTTTCAAAAGTGGATTATTTTTCTAAATTACATGTTATCTCCCACTGATAAAACTGGGAAAATGACTGTTCACACCCTTTATTCATGATTGTGCAAGTGATTTTTTTCACTGCGAATGAACTGATTGCACTAGTAGTTTAAAATAAACGTTTTCTCCTTGCTGGGTGGCAGAAATTGGTGCCCTGGGGAATACAAAATGGTTGCTTCCTGCATGCTTTTGGCTTCTGCTCTAAACACAAAAGCTGCTTTATCTACTGTATGCTCAAAGTTTTTGATGTGTGCAAAGAAAACAAGAGGTGACATCCAATGCAAAACAAGGAAGGCCATCTAATGTTATGTGATTGTTTGACCCTGCAAGCTAGATCTGCATTATTTTGTCTGGTCAGTGGTTGTGCAAATGGACATGGTAAGTGATCAGGTACAGCTGGGAGATGGTCTCTGCCAAGACTCCAGCAGCTGCTGTCAGCCCTGACATTTCAGAGCCTGCTGTCCATCAATTCTTAATTGTCTTCCTGGCTATAGCAGGGCCTGGTCTGCCGAGCAGCAGTCTCTCACTGTTATATCACCATGAGAGTGACTGGCACCAGACTGTAGTGTGCTCAGAACACCTCCAGAGCATTACGGTGGTTGTTTCACAGGAGTAATGTGTTTTGAAAGGATTGTTTGAATTTTTGGTGTGTGTCAATTGATTAAGTGCCACTGCCTTGAAAGTCAATGAATGGCTGGATATTGCAGTTGCTGGTCTGTTGGTTTCTGTAGTTTGAAATGAACAAATGAGCACAACTATTTTTCAAACATATTGAGTAGACCTCCATTAAAGCACCAAATGGAATTGGCAAGATAATGAATGGTTCCAAACGTGTTTTCCACATACTCCTACCACCGATTCTCTAAGTTACAACAGAATATAGCTGGGATTGCTAAGAGTTTTTAACAGTATTTTAACATAAAAAAATGACACACTTCAGGGTTTGAGAGCATGCTGAACAGCTGGGCATAAAGCTGTACACTGTGTGCAGAATTATTAGGCATGTTGATAATCTGGTCATGTTTTTTTACCAAGCACATTTTACCAATTCCAAACCACAACAGTCTTAATAACTACTATTAATTTTGTATTTAATCATTTGTAAGTGATATATAACTGTCCGTGAAGGCTGGAAGTGAAAAACTCCTTAGATTCAGGTGTGCATAATTATTAGGCATGTTTTCTTTTACAGATAAAATGAGCCAAAAAAGATATTTAACCCAGACTGAAAAGTCCAAATTATTAAATGCCCATGAGAAGAATGCAATACTAATGCATTACAAAAATTTGCAAAGTTAAGGCTTGACCATTGGACAGCGAAATGCTTGTTGAGTCTGCATGGTCAGAAAAAACAGGTGGAGAAGTAAAGATGCATGTTAACTGCAAAAGAATTAGGAAAATTAAGGTGAAGAATTAGGTGTGACACCATCAGGAACCGTTTAGTCTCCAGCGCCACCATTTTCCTCAACTGCAACCTACCTAGAGTCCTCAGAAGTACAATTTGTCAGGTTCTCAGAGACTTTGCTTGGTAAAAAATCCTAAAAAAATGCCCCTGACTTAATAAGAATAACAAGCTGACATGTTGTGAAATACATGAAGACAGTTTTTTTTTTTTTTTTTTTTTTTTTTTTTTTTTTTGTTTTTTTTTATAGGCTATATAGACAGATAAGTTGAGAGTGACTCTTGAAGGACAAGCATCACTTCCTCTTGTACCTCTGATTCATGAATTTATGTTCCGAAATCTGGCAGTAAGTTTTGGGAGTTCATTTTAGTCCATCTCTGCAAGTCAGACTTTTCAGGATAGGAGACTAAACATGAACTAAAGATAAGGTGTAATGTAAGGTATAGTGGGAAGTTTAAAGGCAGTGTTCGAATCTCCAGATGAGCATTCTGTCAGAACGGCATGTTTTTAAGTACCTGCTTTAAATCGGTCCATACTGAGCTGTGCTTAATTTGTTTTCCTTTACCCTACTCTTCAAAGGTGTGGAAACGTTCTGGAGCCTGGTTCTACAAAGCCTTGCCAAAGCATATTCGTCCCATTAAGGATTCAATTCTAGATAACAGAAAGCCAGTATTAGAAAGAGAAGAGCAACTGCCGGTGGCTAGGAGTGCACCAATCACCTACACATGGGCTCAAAGCAAAGGTTAGATGCTAATGCTTCTATTCTATTCTATTCTATTCTATTCTATTCTATTTTATCCTATTCTATTCTATTATATTCTATGTGGAATGCACAGAGTTTTAAAAAATGAACAGCTGAAATTCTCATGTTTGGACCATTAAAAAAATGCTTCTTTTCTATTCTATTCTATTCTATTCTATTCTATTCTATTCTATTCTATTTGGGATGCACAGAGCTTTAAAAATGAACAGCTGAAATTCTCATGTTTGGACCATTAAAAATGCTTCTATTCTATTCTATTCTATTCTATTCTATTCTATTCTATTCTGTTCTGTTCTGTTCTGTTGTATTATATTCTGTTCTATTTGGAAGAATGCATAGAGCTTTAAAAAATGAACAGCTGAAAATTTTGTGTTTAGACGATTTAAAAATGGTTCTGTTCTGTTATTTTCTGTTTGTAATTCTATTCTATTCTATTCTATTCTATTCGGAATGCACAGAGCTTTAAAAAATGATCGGCTGAAATTCTCATGTTTAGACCATTAAAAATACTTCTATTCTATTCTATTCTATTCTGGAATGCACAGAGCTTTAATAAATGAACAGCTGAAATTCTCATGTTTGGACCATTAAAATACTTCTATTCTATTCTATTCTATTCTATTCTATTTTCTATTCTATTCTGTTCTATTCTATTCTGGAATGCACAGAGCATTAAAAATGAACAGCTGAAATTATCATGTTTGGACCATTAAAATACTATTCTATTCTATTCTATTCTATTTTATCCTGGAATGCACAGAGCATTAAAAAATGAACAGCTGAAATTCTCATGTTTGGACCATTAAAAAAATACTTCTATTCTATTCTATTCTATTCTATTCTGGAATGCACAGAGCATTGAAAATGAACAGCTGAAATTATCATGTTTGGACCATTAAATGTATATTATTTCCATGTGTTCATCCTTTTAAAAGCACAAATCTGGGTTGCATTGGGGCACTTTCAATAGAAGTATATGTGGCCAATCTGTAAACGTTAAAATACTGTTTCAATAGTATACAGTGGCCACAAGATGCAGATAGTGTATGTTTACATTATATTAGTGTGAGTAAACATGAGTATTATATTAAACATTTCAAATGAACTTGGCATACTTAATAGAATGAAGTGCAACAAACAATGGAAGTTCAATAATTCTGACTAAAAGATACATTTTGCTTAAATCTTTTGCATTCAGAAGTGGAAGAACTTTAAATCTTTCCTCCATTTACAACAGCAGTACAGAAAGTGTGTTGCAGCTAATTGCAGCAACGCAAACACATCGATTCACTTCAGAAAACCTTTAGAAAAACTCTCATTTTCTCCTCCAACTTCAAAATCATCCTACATCGCTGCAGAAGTATCAACTTAGTGTGTACAAAGTGAACGTGCAAAGAAGGTCAAATGCCCTTTACAAAAAAAGGTAAAACAGCGATGTGGGATGATTTTGAAGTTGGAGGAGAAAATGAGATGGGAGTTTTTCGACATACCCTAACTGGAGTGCACAAAGTACGCATGCACATCGCAAATGTTTTTATTTTATTTATTTATTTTTTTTTTTTAGAAAATAGTCGATCGTTTGGCTGGATAAGACCCATCTTCCTTAGCTGGGATCATTTAGAGCCCTTTGAAGCTGCATTGAAACTGCATTTTGGAGGTTAAAACTTGTGGGCACCATAGGAATCCACTTTATGGGGATAATACCTGAAATGTTTTCCTCAATAAACATAATTTCTTCATGACTGAAGAGAGAAAGACATAAACATCTTGGATGACAAGGGGGTGAATAAATTATCTGTACATTTTTGTTTTAGAAGTAACCTTCTTTAACCCCCTGGAGCCATGTAGAGTACTTTTTATGATAGATGGATGCACTTTATTGGACTTCTGTTGGACTGCTGAATCTCAACAGTTATTCACTGCCATTACAAAACTTGGAAGTGCTAGGATATTTTTTAATTTAACTCTGATTGCACTCATCTGAGAAGAAATTCTTATACACCTAGGATGGCTTGAGGGTCAGTAAATCATGGGGTAATTTTCATTTTTAAAGTGTGACTTATGCACTTTGCTAGCATGTACCCACACTTTGAGATTTTAAGCTAACATTTTATACCTCTGTACTGTGTCTGTAATTAGGCCATTGTAGCAGTTATCTAAATATACTGGTGAGTCTATAGATCTAAAGGTCAGTTAGCTTATTAAAATGCCTCTTAGTCATTTCTGTTCTTGAGTTGGGACATCCCATTCAGTGACGCTATTAATGAGCTCAGCCATCTTAAGGTGACCCCATTTAACCCTCCTCCAAATAAACATTCACTCTTACATTCATTTCAGGCTGAATCACTCCTAGCTTCCAGGCACAGTTCTGCTTAACCTTGCAGAAATGCATTTAAGGGAGGATGAAAAATGAAATATATGTAAAAATAAACTCGCCGTGGCATGAATTAAATGGACCCATCTGCAGTGTGTGATAAGCTTACTTATCAGAAGAATTAGGCAGTAGAAGGGGTCCTACAGCATGTGAACCAACAGCCCTCAAGCGCTTTTGTGTCTCATGGTAAAGACACTCAAAGGACCAATATATCATCATTTTATTACGTATAATAAAACTTGTGGCCCATCAGAGTTTACAGTCACACAGTTTCTCATGCATTTGATTATCTTCAACATGCAAATAAGATGTTCAGGAACGTTCATCAATTCCACATATGGTGGTGCTTTATAGCTTTACAAAGATGTATGGATGGAACGCTTCACATTGGCAGGCGCACATCTGTTCATATGTTCCTGGACTGCAATTCATATGTGGTTGACATGAGAGTTTCTTTTCCTTTTTTGATAAAGCAGCCTTAGAGCACCAAATGTGGTGTGGTGTGGTGCCATCCACGTGTGCTTGAGAGCGAGAGGTGTACGAGATGCATTAGTGTCGTAGAGGTGGACACCTTTTCTGACTGTGTCCATTTAAAGGATGACTGAATAAATGAGGTCTGAAAGGCTTTTGGTGGGACTAACGTAGAGTAATACCTCTATACCAGCTGCTGCTATTATGCATGAGCGTAACGGAGGCTGTTACTGAATGAAGCGTGATAAAAGCACACATGTTGATTCAGGAACGTCACCTTCCTGACCCTTTGATAAAATACACTCTTACAAATAAGGCTTTTTCAGAGGTTTTTGCATTTTAGGTTCAGCAATGAATTGAAACCATATTTGACTGTATATTGGTATATTTGGGGTGTTTGGCTTCCTGAGTTCATGTCTTTTTTTTTTTTTGGTTCGATTTCTTACGTTATAGATTGTTCTTCAGATCAGAGTATTGCTTTAGAGATTCTCCATACTGCCACTGTAATTTTGAGCCAGAATAGACTCGATAGTGATAGGGATAGTGCATCTAAAAACCAAAAATTCAAAGGTTTTTTAGCAACACTTTATTTTAAGGTCCAGTTCTCGCTATTAACCAACCATTAACTATGTCGTTTGCCTCAATAAACTCTTAATTTGCTGTTTTTTAATAGTTAGTAAGGTAGTTGTTAAGTTGAGGTATTGAGTAGGATTAGGGATGCAGAAAAGGGTCATGCAGAATAGCTTTTTAAGTACTAATAAACAGCCAATATGTTAATAATAGACATGCTAAAAAGTAACTACACTGACCAAAATTATAAACACAACACTTTTGTTTTTGTCCCCATTTTTCATGAGCCGAACTCAAAGATCTAAGACTTTTTCTATGTACACAAAAGGCCTATTTCTCTCAAATATTGTTCACAAATTTGTCTAAATCTGTGTTAGTGAGCACGTCTCCTTTGCTGAGATAATCCATCCACCTCACAGGTGTGGCATATCAAGATGCAGATTAGACAGTATGATTGTCGCACAGGTGTGCCTTAGGCTGGCCACAATAAAAGGCTACTCTAAAATGTGCAGTTTCATCACACAGCACAATGCCACAGATGTCGCAAGTTTTGAGGGAGCGTGCAATTGGCATGCTGACTGCAGGAATGTCCACCAGAGCTGTTGCCCGTGAATTGAATGTTCATTTTTCTATTATAAGCCATCTCCAAAGGTGTTTCAGAGAATTTGGCAGTACATCCAACCAGTCTCACAACCGCAGACCATGTGTAACCACACCAGCCCAGGACATCCATATCCAGCATGTTCACCTCCAAGATCGTCTGAGACCAGCCACCCGGACAGCTGCTGCAACATTCGGTTTGCATAACCAAAGAATTTCTGCACAAACTATCAGAAACCATCTCAGGGAAGCTCATCTGCATGCTCGTTGTCCTCATCGGGGTCTTGACCTGACTGCAGTTCGTCATAGTAACCGACTTGAGTGGGCAAATGCTCATGTTTGATGGTGTCTGGCACTTTGGAGAGGTGTTCTCTTCACGGATGAATCCCAGTTTTCACTGTACAGGGCAGATGGCAGACAGCGTGTATGGTGTCGTGTGGGTGAGCGGTTTGCTGATGTCAACGTTGTGGATCGAGTGGCCCATGGTGGCGGTGGTTTTATAGTATGGGCAGGTGTATGTTATGGGCAATGAACACAGGTGCATTTTATTGATGGCATTTTGAATGCACAGAGATACTGTGACGAGATTCTGAGGCTCATTGTTGTGCCATTCATCCACGACCATCACCTCATGTGGCAGCATGATAATGCACGGCCCCATGTTGCAAGGATCTGTACACAATTCCTGGAAGCTGGAAACATCCCAGTTCTTGCATGGCCAGCATACAGAAATAGGCCTTTTGTGTACATAGAAAAAGTCTTAGATCTTTGAGTTTAGCTCATAAAAAATGGGGGCAAAAACAAAAGTGTTGCATTTATAATTTTGGTCAATGTAGTTAGTAGTCAGAATTTTACATTATACTAAAGTGTTACCAATTTATTTTTATTTATTTATTTATTTTTGTGCTTTCATGTTATTTCAGACCTTATTTTCTTACAGGTAGAATTTTGAAGATTGCTTTATGTACTGTTGCCTGCCTCGGCTTATTACACACACAGGGATGCGCAGCAGCACACAAACATGCCATATGTGACCCTGCACCACAAAACCAGTCTTAAGTAGTAGCAGGGATATATTTGTAGTAATAGTCAAAAATACATTGTATGGGTCAGAATTATAGATTTTTCTTTTATATGCCAAAAAGATATTTTGTAAATTTCCTACCGTAAATATATCACAACTTTTTTTTTGATTAGTGATATGCATTGCTAAGAACTTCATTTGGACAACTTTAAAGGTGATTTTCTTAAATTTAATTTATGTTCATTATCAAACATAAAGATCTATGAATCTATAAAAATCATAACAACCTTTTTATTTCTATATGGTGTAATTTAATTATTCTAACTGTCTGAGTTTTATTAAAATTAACCACTGGTCTTCCGTAGTAGCATACATTTAGATCATGATAACCACAGTTAAAACCACAAATATAGCACCTGAATACCATGGTAAAAAAATATGTTCTAGGTATTTATATGAAAAATGGTAATCCAAATGCATTTAGTATAAATGCACAAACAATACACAAAACAATAAATTCCATTACTCCTTTAATGCATTTAATACATGTCTACGTTAATATGATAAATTGGATATGAATGCCCCACATTTCTGCCACAATACAATGCAGTTAAGAGTTACTACAGCAAATCCATGGTAAATGATGGTTATTTATAGATTGAAAAAGCCTGACTGCATCGTTGTGGACAGTGTTTCTCCTGTTTGTCAGCACGGTTTCATCTGGCTTTAAACTAGTTTAAATGACCAAGTCAGACCAACACATCTGCTCTAGTAAACTTGCACTGAGCTGGCGTTTAAACTTTGAGCCAAGCGTATAAACAGTCCATGTGGCGAGCTTCAAATGAGTAGCACTGTTTTGTTCCGCTTTTGTCCCCTAAAAATTATATCGAGCATTTATCGAACTGTTGTCATCGTTTTATCGCCCAGCCCTAGTTCAAAGGAGTTCATACAGCTTTGAAGCATTCTGAGAGTGAGTAAATAATGACAGAACCTTTTAAAAAATTATTCCTTTACCAAAGTTTTTAACAAAGCTTTTCAACCCGAAAAGTCTCCAACAAATGTGATTTGAAAATGGCAGTATAAATGCTTTACCATCACCGTCTTGCATACACACTCGGTTACAAACAACAGATTGTGACTCATAGGCTGTGATTTGTCATGCGGGGTCAATCTGACCCTTTGTAGCTACACTAGACCTTCAGAAGAGAAGGTTAAATCAGTACATAGATGTTAACTATTGATATTAATTATAATAAAACATTCTTAATAGAATAATGGAAGACAAAAACAAAACCTTTATTTGTGAAGCTATTTTGGAATGTTTTATGTTGTTTCATCTTTCTTGTAATAGTATTGACACAGCCTGCACAGAGTAAATGTATCTATTTTTTTCTCCCCATGAACAGGTGCAATAACATTGATGGAATATTATTAAATCTGGTATTGACCTTGTTGGAATGATGAAACAGAGCATGTTTGCAGAGATCAAGAAAATTGTATTTAAAGAAATGCTTCAGGGATAAAAAATCAGGTTTATGTCATCTCTGGCTTATTGTAGATTAGATGACGACAAATTTATTCAGTTTGTAAATGCAAAAGAAACGTATTGGATTGGAATTAAAGAAGGTACTTTAACAAACTGCAAGCTTCACATTTCTGCAGTTAAATCCTCTGCAGATCCGTCAGTTCGCTACAGATGCCGTCAATAGGGCTTAACTTGTATTGAATCTGGAAGATCCTTTAAGGCTGACAGGTCAAAATCATCACGTCTGAACAATTGTAACAGAGCAAGATGTGCTTTAAATATCCTTCTGTTCAGCTGATGGTTAGATTAGGTAAAGTTTCACTCAGTCTGATGTGATTGGACATGCAGGTGAAGCACTTTCCATCCCAGATGCTCGGGGGGGACAGAAAGGAGAATGAAGATTATCTAAACGTACTCGGCTACTTTCAGATTTAAACAGTGATTTTGTAAATTAAACTTTTTCATTTTAAGTTCTGCTTGGTAAAGTTGTTTTACAAGACTCAAAGTCATCCATTTGAATAAAAAGCAATCTTTCAGTAATTATTCTGGAAATAGACGCACCTTACAGATACAGTCTTATCTGCCATAAGCTTTTAGCATCAAACACTGTCAGTGCTACAGAAAATACTGTCGAAAATTTAGATAACACCTCTACATCTTCAGCTGTTTTTCTTCATCAGCATTGATCCTCCTCTTTCTCTGCCTGCCAGAATCATTTCTATATACTTAGGAATTAATTCTGGAGGGTTAATCAGGCTAAATGTATGTAAATTTGTAAAATACAGCTCATTGGAATTTCATGAAAATCCTGCATCTGGCAGCCATAACAGATTTGGGATGATAATGTGCCAGTCGGATGGGCAAAGAGCTCTTATTTAGAAATTACTGATCACAGGGGAGTCTAAGACAGTGATGATTCTCATTTTGTATGAGCAGACTGACTTTGCAACCCATCTTGTATTGAGGGACTTTTCAGCTTTGAGTTCCCCATAATTTTTGTTTCTAATTTATGTTAATTGTATTTGTAATTGTATTAGATCATTTTATTTTATTTTATTTTATTTTATTTTTTAATATTTTTTTTTTTAGTGTCACATATTCTCAATATCAGCTAGTCGGATGGTTTAATGCTTAAGATGCTCAAAATATTACTGTAATCAACCACGTTAGTCAGCCTTTATAAGCCATCCCTGCTTTTTGGTTTATTTATTGGGGAGGAAATGAAAATCTGCAATTAAAAAAAAAACACAACAACCACATTCAACAGTCTGTAAAATCGGGAACCCTCAAACCAACTGGAAGAGATACACTGGAGTTTTGACGTTTATTATAGAACTACATTTGCAACCAACAATGCAAAATGAGCAGCATGTACTGCATTTTCTTAATTCATTAAACCTGCCAGCAGTAACTAAAGTGCAGAGTGCCAGCTTAACAAAAGAAATTACAGAAATGGAAATGCATCAGTAGCATGATTAAAAGCTGGCAATAGTCCAGGTATAGATAGATACACATCTGAATGCTACAAAAGCTTTAGAGAACTGATTGTCCAAAGCAGGGCCGTACGCAGGTTTTATAAATACAGAGGTCCCAAAATGGAGATTGGTGGGATTTGCGGGCATGCTCCCCCAAGAAAATTTTGATTTTCCTGACCTACATGTGTGCATTTTAAGATGTTTTAAGGCTTGTAAATTGATAACAATAGGCTTAAAACCAAGTCAGCAGGCAGTAGTAGCATAAATTGTTTTTCAAGATAACAGATTGTTTAACAGGAGAATCAGATTAAATATTGCAATTAATGATCCACGCTACAAACTGGAAATAGAGAAGATATAGTTTGTTTATTTTTGACAATACTCAGTAACATCCCAAACAGGAATGGTTTTAATTAAGAAATATTACAAGGATGAAATGTATTTTTCAATGTATGAAATGTGCAAAACCCTGAGTGATACAAATGTAAAAAATCTCAGATCATTCTTGGCATGTTGTTTGTTAAAGATTCACATATAATGTACTCACCCCCCTTTTCTCCATATAATGGACTGATATGGTGCCCCGACTTTGAACTTTCAAATGCAGTTTAAATGCGGCTCCAAACGATCCCAAATGCGGTTGTAAATGATCACAGCCGAGGAAGAAGGGTCTTATCTAGCGAAACGATCAGTTATTTTCATTAAAAAAATTACAATTTAAATAATTTTTAATCTCAAACGCTCGTCTTGTCTTGCTCTCCCTGAACTTTGTGTATTCTGGCTCAAGACAGTTAGGGTATGTCGAAAAACTCCAAATGTATTTTCTCCCTCAACCAGCAAAGTGAACATGCAAAGAAGATCAAACACCCTTAACAAAAAAGTTAAAACAGTGATATAGGATGATTTTGAAGTTGAGGCAGAACATGAGATGGGAGTTTTTCGACAAACCCTAACTGTCATGAAACGGAAAAAAACAGCCCAGGCAGAGTAAGACAAGGCGAGCTTTTGACACGGTATATAAATTGTATTATTTTTATGAAAATAACCAATCGTTACGCTAGATAAGACCTTCTTGGCATTGTTTACAACCGCATTTGGGATCGTTTGAAGCTGCATTTAAACTGCATTTTGGAAGTTCAAAATCGAGGCACCATAGAAGTCCACTATATGGAGAAAAATACTGAAATGTTTTCCTCAAAAAACATAATTTCTTTACAACTGAAGAAAGAAAGACATGAACATCTTGGATGACAAGGGGGTGAGTACATTATATGTGAATATTTATTTTGGAAGTGGACTTTGTATTTACAAAAATATGTTTACTCAGTAATAGTGTTATGACAAAATGTATATATAGTGTTTGTGGTGTTGTTAAATTGAGCCTACAGTTTCCACTGCAGTTAACAAAGATCATGAATCTCTGTGGAAATACCATGATTGTAATAATGCTAATCCCTACCTGCACTTCTTCTCTCATCTCCATCACCTTCTTGCTTTATCGCAGTCTCTCTCTCTTTCCCTGTATCTATTTCCTTCCCAAAGCTGAGCTTTGACTAATACAGTCTTTTCATTGCCGTCTGTGTAAGTGAGGAATGTAAATATTGGGTCAGCTGATATTCATGTTTAATCATTTTAGACAAGTGATTTTACTGAAAGCTACCAGGTTAATTATAACTGAGTTTATTAAATTCATTCACAATATGTACACTCATTTTATTAATCCTATATGATGAAAACAGATTCATTATTGTCACTTGCCTCGTCACATTGACAGTTATGAAATAGTACATGAGCCTAATCGCATACATAAATCTAAATAGCGAAATTAGACAATTTATTAGTTTACATCCCTGAACATTTCTGTCAACTGTTTAACATTTCTATTGTAAAACAGCGGTCAAATAGGAAATATTTGGTTTAGCTACTTACATCTTGCACTTTATAACTGTGAGGCATCGAGCTGGAAAAAAATACCGGGGACCTCAATGGTGGGTACGGCCCTGGTCCCAAGACTTCAAACTGTGTGCAACTGGGATCTCCAAAAGAGGAGATTTTTTTCACATATTTAGGGGGAAGACAACATATTTCTCAACTTGTAGAAAATTTGAAGAAGAGATATACAAGCAAAAATGCAATCTGATAAAGATTGTGCATCTCGAATGAAGGTAATCATGGCCATATATTGTGGGAATGCTCTAGAGTTCAGATATATTTGCAAGAGTTTGCCAGGAGAGTTCAGATGCAAAAGCCTCCATCTAGTTTAAATCCGTCTGACGTATTTCTTTAAAATTAGCATGTCTTTCTGGCTACTTTGTGTAGGTTTCTATGTAACGTACTTCTGATTGGGCTGAGGCTGGAATTTAGCGAGTCTGAAGTAAAAGTATTTGATGGACATATACAATGTGTCAGGAGCATTCACTCAGTATCATTTTCTCATTTTTGACCGAGATGGCTTTTAGCTGGTTTTGCATCTGAACTCTTCATATATATATATATATATATATATATATATTACATCTGTGGAATGTCTCCATAAAACATGGATGTGTGTGGGTTTGTGTACTTGTTTTTGCTACATTGTGGGGACCAAATGTCCCCACAAGGATAGTAAAACCTGAAATTTTTGACATTTGACACAATGTTAAAAAATGATTAAAAATAGTAAATGATGTTTATCTGAAAGTGTAACGATGCAAACATGTTTTCTGTGAGGGCTAGGTTTAGGGTTAGGGGATAGACAATATAGTTTGGTCAGTATAAAATCTATAGAAGTCTATGGAAAGTCCCCACAATTCACAAAAACAAACATGTGTGTGTGTGTGCATGTGTGTGTGTGTTTGTGACTAATGCATTCAGAAAAGACTGTGATTGTTTTTTCCCAGAAATAAAAAGCCTAAAATGAAAAGAGTCATCATTAGATATTCTTCAGATAGTATAAAAAATGGACCAGAATGTTATTTTTTGGGTATTTAGAGAGGTCAAAATTTATTATTTAGATTATTAAAAAATCGTATTACTTGTAAACACATTTTATCCAGTGTCTTGAAGTGTCTCCAAGTGTTAAAGGTTGTAAATACTTCAGTTACACGCTATAGAAGTGCACTGTTCTTCACTTAAGAATGTATTGATTCTGGAATTGAATTTAATCTTACCAAATCAGAGAATTAAATTATTCCCCTAAATCAGTGCAGAAGACATTTCTTGTTTCCTGCTTTCTCATGTATCAGCACTGTGACATTTATGTGTATTATCAGAGTTATGCCTTTTCATTTCCTGTGCGGAGATGTATGTATTAAAACTATAGACTATACACTCTAAAAAATAGGTGCAACAGCCTCCAAAAAGGTACGTACACTAGTGTTCATAAGTTTAGAGTCAAAGTAAATAATTATTTTATTAGGCAACGATGCATTCAATGATTCAAAAATGACAGTGAAGACATTTATAATGTTAAAAATATATATAAAATATATACAGTTCTTTTGAACTTTCTATTAATCAGAGAGTCCTGAAAAAATGTATTGTGGTAGAAGCACAACTGTTTTCTTTTTTTTTTTTTTTTTTTTTTTTTTAGTTATATTTTTGGGCTTTTTTGGGCCTTTAATGGACAGGACAGTAGAGAGATGACAGGAAAGTACTGGGTGGAGAGAGGGGAGCGGGATCGGCAAAGGACCTCGAGACGGGATTCGAACTCGGGTCACCGCAAGCACAGTTGTGCTATATGTCCGCGCACTAACCGCACTAACTGTTTTCAACAAGTTGACTCCAAGTCAGCATATTAGAATGATTTCTGAAGAATGATGTCAGTATGTATAGTGATCTACAGTATCTACTGAAATGATCTCCTGAGGGCATGTGGGGGTGAGAATGTATAATCTTATGAAAAAGTTTGGCTGTTATTGATGTATTGTTTGGCTTGAACCACATTTGCACACAGTGAGTTCAGAAGGTCATCATGCCTGTTTGTGTCTTGAACTCAAGCAAGTTCACCTCTGACATGGACATTGTTTCCGTAAGCAGGCTTTTGCTAAATATTCTGGCTTACTGATAGAGCTGACAACAGATATGTGATGAGTCACTAGGTTTGATTTGGTCTAGAAAATCAAATTCTCCCAAGGCTTAGTGTGGTTGCATGGTTGGCTCAGAAACAGGTATTTCATTTACAGCACTATGCAATCATTTCTGTTGTCTCCGCCAAAGGTCACCCTCTGTTGTAAATCTCTGCTGGCTTTTCAGTGTCGTCAGGGCCCTTATATGATTTACTTCCACAGCACATATCATCCGATGTAGGATGTAACTAATATGCAGGAAGTCATTTTGTTGTCATGTGACAAGAAAACCATAAAGTTATCAAATTTATATCACAGGGCGGACCCCTGTAGACCCTCACAACTGTGCGTCAAGGTCAATGGATGTCATAAAATAAAAACCTTTTTATTACTGTACACAAGTATAGTTCCCTGGATAACTGTCAAATGGTGTAATCTGAAAGAAAATTATTTTTATCTTGAAAAAGTCATTGTGCTTTATAATATTTACACAAAAAGTACACACATTGGGGCTCATTCATGAAACTTGCGTAAATATATGAGTAAATTCTGAGTAATTGCACGTAAAATAGACCTTCCAGAAAACTCCTACGGATTCACAAACGCTTCGTGATTTGATTTGCTAGTTAAACATGAGAATGTTAATGAATTCCAGTCATTAGTAAATAGGGCGCTAGCGCAAGCTCATTCACAATTAGCATAATCCCCGCCTATGAATTACAGCTACACAAATTGCGTTTCCAGGAACGCAGTGGAATATTCTGGTTTACTCTCTCAGGTTTGACTCCAGTATATTGCATAAATGCATAAAAGACTAATAGGCCATATGCCTTAAAATAAATATTCAATAACACGTGTCCACCAAGGAGTTTTTAGCCAGCTGAAAAAATGTCAGGCGCTCTTCTTAAAATGACCGGCTGGTGGCGCTTGAAAATGCCTTGGTGACAGCGTTTTTCCAGTCGTTGTTGCAGTCGTTGTACAAGTAGGATGGTTGGTTGGTATTTGTCCCGCCCTTCCTCTATTTACTGCTGGGTAAATAGTGACAGTGACAAGCACTGTGTTTTACAGTTATCAACACAGCTACATTTTGAAACTAACATTTTGAAAATATGAACATTTTCATGAATTCGAAAATTTACATCAGAGCAGCTTTAAAAAATTACAGATAAGGTACTCACCCCCTTGTCATCCAAGATGTTCATGTCTTTCTTTCTTCAGTTGTAATGAAATTGTTTTTTGAGGGAAAACATTTCAGGATTTGTCTCCGTATAATGGATTGATATGGTGCCCCGAGTTTGAACTTCCAAAATACTGTTTAAATGCGGCTTCAAACGATCCCAAATGTGGTTGTAAATGATCACAGCCGAGCAAGAAGGGTCTTATCTAGCGAAACGATTGGTTATTTTCATTTAAAAAAAATACAATTTAAATATTTTTTGGTCTCAAACGCTCGTCTTGTCTTGCTCTGCCTGCTCTGTGTATTCTGGTTCAAGACAGTTAGGGTATGTCGAAAAACTCCAATCGTATTTTCTCTCTCAACTTCAAAAAATTTTTAAAAACCATCCTGCAGAAGTACTGACCCAGTTTTGGCAAAGTAAACATGCAAAGAAGATCAAACACCCTTAACAAAAAGGTAAAACAGCGATTTTGAAGTTTAGGGAGAACATGAGATGAGTTTTTCGACATAACTCAACTGTATTGAACCGGAGGCAGAGCGAGACAAGACGAGCGTTTGACATTAAAAAGTATATAAATTGTATTATTTTTATGAAAATAACCTATCGTTTCGCTAGATAAGACCCTTCTTCCTCGGCTGGGATCGTTTACAACCGCATTTGGGATCGTTTGAAGCCGCATTTAAACTGCATTTTGGAAGTTCAACTCGGGGCACCTTAGAAGTCCATTATATGGAGAAAAATCCTGAAATGTTTTCCTTAAAAACATAATTTCTTTACGACTGAAGAAAGGAAGACATGAACATCTTGGATGACATGGGGGTGAGTACACTATCTGTAAATTTTAGTTCTGAAAGTGGACTTCTCCTTTAACAGAAAAGTATCCCTAAGTACACGGTGTCAGTAATCCACTGTTTAATGTTAAAGACAGACTGAAGTAAGGATACAAAAAACAATTAACTCCACATTAATTTCCCCGTCTCCATATGTCTGCTTCATGACTGAGGCCCTGTGGATTACTGTCTCTGTTTGACTAGAAGTAAACAATCACTTCATATTTGCTGAGACCTTTAACTGTAAGTCTAGTGACATTTCAGTTGGCTGAAGTACTGTCAGCTGAAGTACTGCGGCCCCTAGCAGAGGTTAGTTTTTCTTCATTCTGTTGTCTGGCCTCTGCTGTCATTGCTCATAATGTGACTGCATGTTGCAGAATATCAGGAGGCGGAAGGAAATTACATTCATCTGTAGGTGTCTTACTTACAGCTGGTGTCTGAGCAGAAATATTAATACTGTCCTGTATTATTTAATTTTTTGTTGGTTTACATGAAATATCAGTGTAGTCAGGACTCATTTTCAGCATTTTTACAGATTTTAGTTCTGTAAAATAGGTTGGTATTATTGGTTGTCTTAAATGAGAAGTCCACTTCCAAAAACAAAAATTGACAGATAATTTACTCACCCCCTTGTCATCCAAGATGTTCATGTGTTTCTTTCTTTTTTGAGGGAAACATTTCAGGATTTTTCTCCATATAGTGGACTGATATGGTGCCCCAATTTGAACTTTCAAAATGCAGTTTAAATGCGGCTTCAAACGATCCCATATGCGGTTGTAAATGATCCCAGCTGAGAAAGAAAAAAATAATACAATTTATATACTTTTTAATGTCAAACGCTTGTCTTGTCTCACTTTGCCGAAACTGTTTTTGTTCTGATTCATGTCGATAAAACACCCATCTCATGTTCTCCCTCAACATCAAAATCGTCCTGTATCACTGTTTTACCTTTTTTGTTAAGGGTGTTTGATCTTCTTTGCATGTTCACTTTGCAAAGACTGTCGGTACTTCTGCAGCGATGTAGGATGATTTTGAAATGATTTTTGAAGTTGAGGGAGAAAATACGAGTTATTCGACATACCCTAACTGTCTTGAGGCAGAATACACACCGTTCAGGGAGAGCAAGACAAGACGAGCGGTTGAGATCAAAAAGTATTTAAATAGTTGTTGTTTTTTTTAAAAGACAATAACCGATCGTTTCACTAGATAAGACCCTTCTTCCTCGGCTGGGATCGTTTACAACTGCATTTGGGATCGTTTGAAACATTTAAACTGCATTTTGGAAGTTCAAAATCGGGGCACCATATCGGTCCATTATATGGAGAAAAATCCTGAAATGTTTCCCTCAAAAAACATACTTTATTTATGGCTGAAGAAAAAAAGACACGAACATCTTGGATGACAAGGGGATGAGTACATTATTTGTCAATTTTTGTTCTGGAAGTGGACTTCTCCGTTAATTATCCGAATGGTTTCCAGGAAGAAGCTGTTAAATAATGTTGACAGCTAGATTCCAGTACAATAAATTGATTCATCAGTGTGTTTGTTTTTAGCTGTTTAGGCAGGGAAATATGCTAGCGGAGACTCTAATAATAGTCTTGTGTAGCCTTTGACCTTTGACTAGACCTCAAGGTTTGATAAATATTGCAGTTCATTCTGGAGGGAGAATGAGTAGCCTCTTTTAAAGACTTGATCTCACTAACCTTGTAACAAATCCAGTGATTTTCCTTCTCAAAAGCACTTGCTATGTCAACTTGGTACCTTGTAAATGCGAGTTTGTTTTCAGACAGACCTCAGGGTTTCTGTGGGATCTTAAGTCTTAAAATGTCTTCAATTTGATTTGGTTAAGTTTAAGGCCATAGAAAGTCTTTAATAGTATAACAAAATTCTTAATGATTATAAGTGGTCTTAAAGTTTAGGATGGAAGAACAGAGTCGCCACAATATGGACATGTCATTATTAAACTTTAAAAGGCTGTAGTTCAGTTAAATGAGTGCTCCATGTTTCAAAGACAAAATATGGTGCCGTTGCACGTTTAACAGCACTGCAGTTTCAGAGCAGTTTGCAATCAATGAATTTTGACCATTGGTGAATTGACAATATTTGTGTTTTAGTTTTTAACATTATAACATGTTGTAGATGGTTGTAAGAGTGCATCCCTGGCTATTATTATTCGTATGTACACTCCCAGTCAAAAGTTTTTGAACAGTAAGATTTTTAATGTTTTTTTAAAGAAGTCTCTTCTGCTCACCAAACCTGCACTTAATGTATTCAAAATACAGCAAAACCAGTCATATTGTGAAATGTTTCTACTATTTAAGATAACTGCTTTCGATTTGAATATATTTTAAATGTATTAAAGCTGTGTTTAAAGCTACATTTTTAGCATCATTATTCCAGTCTTCAGTGTCACATGATGCTTCAGAAATCACTCTAATATGCTAATATTATATATATATAATATTAGCATATTAGAGCATATTCTTTAATGAATAGAAAGATCTTAAGATCAACATTTATCTGAAATAAAAAGCATTTGTTACGTTATACACTATACCATTCAATCCTTTGAGTCAGTAATTTTTTTGGGGGGTGGGCGGGGGGAGAAATTATAGAAATTAATACTTTTATTTAGCAAGGATGATGATTATTAAATTATTCAAAAGTGATGATAAAAACATTTATAATGTTACAAAAGTTTTCTATTTCAGATAAATGCTGTTCTTCTGAACTTGCTATTCATCAAAGAAACTGTTCAGTTTACATAATAATGTTTGTTTATGTTTACATAATAATAATAAGAAAAAGAAATGTTTTTTTTTTTTTTGAGCAGCAAATCAGAATATTAGAATGATTTCTGAAGATTAATGTGACTGAAGTAATGATGTTTTGAAATCACAGTAATAAATTACATTTTAAAATATATTCAAATAGTAAACAGTTATTTTAAATAGTACTTTGTGCTGTACTTTGGATCAAATAAATGCAGGCTTGATGAGCAGAAGAGACTTATTTTAAAAAGAACATAAAATCAACATAAAACTTGTGGCTCTTGTGGCTTCTCATCATCCTGTCACAGGAAAGACAATACAATACAATAATATACAATAATCTTTATATTGTATGGGTTTGTTTTGTAACACCATGCAGTAGTAATTTTATTTGTGCAGGTCTTAAAAAAGGTCATAAAAGTCTTCAATTTGATTTTAAAACTCTGCAGAAACCCTGCACCTGCCTCATGGCCAATCAGATTTGGCCTTACTAGATCAAGAAAGTGTTTTTCAGTTTTGTGTGCAGTATACAGACAGCCATATGGCCAGGTTAAATCGGATATCAGTTTTCCCCCTGCTTCAGCACAGCACCCATATATTTATTTTCTCAATTAAATTTGATTCTTTATTTTATTATTTGAGCAGTAAGTAGGTTTCTTGCTTTAGTTCGATCAGCTATGAATTTGACGATTACTAGACTTTTTTTTTTTTTTTTTTAATTAAACAGTCAATGTAGTCTTGAAGGAGTTAGGTTAGCAGTGTTTATGCTAATTTTTTTTTTAGACAATAAACAATTTGATTACTGTGTTCACCACTTGATGTCCAGTGCAAAATCTGGGTCCTGAATCAAAACTAGTTGAGAACCAGTTACTCAAGCATCTTCTAAAGCAATTTCTTTTAAAACCCTCCTATTTCAATTGGGTCAGTTTTGACCAGAAGAGGTACATAAAAAAAAAAAAGAAAAGAAAAGAAAAGAACAAAACTTGTGTTAAGTGGGTTAATATTATCAAAATAAACATCAGTAATTTTTTCAGATTTATTTTGTGTGTTTTAAAAAGTCAGCGGCTATTTGCACTAAGTGTAAATGGCAATAGATGCTATTTACACTAAGTGAAAATAGCATTTTTCTTAGTGATGGAACTACTTTCACTAGGTGCAAATAGCAATGGATTCTATTTACACTAGGTGAAAAGAGCAGTATTTTTTAGTGATATGCTATTTACAAACAGCAAATAGTTACAGATTGTATTTAAAATATAAATGTTATAAATGCTGCTGTTAAAATAGCAGGATTTTCTGTACTTTTCTGTATTTGTACTACTTATTCCAAATAGTGGCAATTATCTGCACCTCAGTATTGTAGTACATTCTAAAACAGTATGCAGTAATAATGTATTGAGTGTAAATTATAATTTTAATTCAAATTATTAAATGGATGGCACCTTATTGGGACAATAAAGCCCTCCCTACACCTACCCTAACCCTACCCAATACTTTATTTTCAACTTTTTGATTATTTCCTTAATTTTAATTGAAAAAAAATGCCTTTCCGATGTGATATGAGATTTGAAAAGGGAGAAAAAAATGTTTAGCAAAAGTCGAATTCAAACCCAGGTCGATTGCATCAAGACTATGACATATGCTTTACTCTTTACGCCAATGGAGCGTAACGATTTGACGATCGTCTTTAGTAGTGTTGTCTAGCCCAATCACACGTTGGTGGGTGGAGTTAGTGTAAATAGCCTCTGCCAACAAGTGGGCTATTTGCACTTAGTGTAAAAAAAATGTTTTAAATTGTGTTTCTGTAAATTTTGTCCCGAGTATCAGTTGAAGCTTTACACACTTTATCCTTTTGCTAGATTTGTCTCAAAAATACTTGGAGTAAAAAATATTTAGCCTCTAAAATCTTGCATATTTCTAGGACTGAGTTTTGTTGCTAAACATGCATATGAATATATAAATGCATGAAAAGTCTTCTGATGGTTCATAGATCAAGGCAAACCAAACCATGTGTCTTTGAGCATGTAACAATGATTCAGCATGATGACAGAATTTGCTGATCCATTGTTGTATTTATCAAGCCAGATTGGAGAGACGGGTGGTATAGAAAGAGTCTGTAACAGGAGATGGGTCTCTCTCTCTGACTTGCACACACACACCACAGTACTGCACCTTCATCCTCCTTCCTCTGATTGAAACCATGGCAGATGGGGTGCAGCAAATTGGAAGGCAGAACGGTGCTGATCCGAAGCTTGCTTTTTCTCTCTCTGATAAAAATATTAATTTTCAGCTTGGGCTCAAGCCGATGATCGGGGGCAAGCGTGTGCTGCTGAGATGATGAAGGCTTTGGAAAGACAGCCAAAGTCCATGTCCACTTGAAGCCTCTCAGAAGTTCCTCACAGTATTCTTACCTGCCTCTGCTCAAAAAATGAGAGACGAAACAGCGGAATGAAGAAGAGAATGATATTATTGTAAAGGCACACTCATATTTTTGTCACCATCTTTCTCTGTCCCCATACTTTTGTTCTACTTTTTATTTTCAAATTTACCACCTTGGCTGCCCTGAGCCGTTTTACAGACTGGTTCAGAATAAATGCATTGATGTATTTAATGTCACTGTGCTGTAGATGTAATCTAGCAGATGGACGATGTTCTCCTGGTGTTGCACCATGTTATAGTACTGCCCACAATGCTAGCCAAATACTTTCAGTTTTATCCTGTTCCTTAAGGGTTGATCACATTTACCGTTGTTCTGCAGATGTTCATGCCCAAAGTGCACTCATTTTAGTTGGAATCCAGATGCATGCATGCAGATTTGTGACCATGGAGAATTTCAGCTTCACAGCAGCTGCTTACGGCTGCCTGCTTTTAATATTCATACTGACCTCTTTGTATCCCTGTGTATATACAACACTATGCTTTATATTCTATATCACCCTCAGTTGTTTTTTCTCTTGTACTTTTTCACAATCTCATGTATCTCGTCTTACCTGCTCACCTTCTGTCTTTTTGTCTTTCTCTTTCTGTCTCTAAAGTTAACTTAAGTGAAAGCGACGGCAGTGATGCTGAGCTCAGTGAATGCAGCAGTGACAGGAAGACCTTCATGTCTGAGACCGATCAAAGAAGAGATTCCGGTAATACACATCTCCTGGAAATTCACTGCCAAATATACACAATCCACCCACACAAACTTGTACAGACTAATAGAACTCCATCTGTTAGATCTACGACGTTTCACAGAAAACACAAATCCCCCTACAGCTTAGTTTTGATTGTTTGTTTTACAGCTTGATTCACAAAATAAGCTTTTTTATTTTTATTGTTATGATTGTGTGTGTGTGTGTGTGTGTGTGTATGTATATATATATATATATATATATATAAAATAATCATCAAATCTACTGTGCTAGGTTTCTTTTCATTTATTTTACACAGACAGTAGTATAAATTACAAATTTTTCCACCTACATGTAAAAATACTAAATATTATATCAAATTAATGTCATATATAGGCTATAAAATCTGCAGTACATATGTACATACAAGGAATAAATACTTGAAATATGTTTAATTTAGTTAACTGATAGACAAGGGAAAAAACTGTGCGACATGTAACATAGTCTGTATTTGCTGAGTTGCAGTTCAGTTTTGTGACAGAAAGGAAACTCAAATGGCAGAAAGTGACATTCTGTTTGTTTTTAGTTTAAGTTTATTTTGCTGGTATGAGGAAAGTTGAAGTAATCACGCCGGCGCACACAAACACAAAACATAGCAGTTCCAGGCTTGTAGTATTCTTAACTTGACAACGCAGTTGGTACTGTATTAAAATAAAACCAAACATCAGCACGCCCGCCTCACTGTGTCACTGTTAGAACGGGACTGAAATACAAAGTCTATAATTTACATAATAAATAATAGTTTAGCATTTGGATGCATCGCAAATATGGAAACATAATGTAATATTTGGATTTGTGCCGAATGAAAGAGATAGGATACAAGAGCACAAAGCTCCATTTCGCAGACAGTTGAGTGCTCAACCCTGTTCCTGGAGATCTACCTTCCTGCAGAGTTCAGCTCCAACCCTGACCAAACAACTAAACTCTGCAGGAAGGTAGAACTCCAGGAACAGGGTTGGGCACCCCTGCTTTAAAGTAACATTATTCTCCTTTGTCAGTGAGAGACATGTTCAGAATCAGCACATGGTCAGCACATAGTATATGTGTATATATATGTGTGGACCCTGGACCACAAAACCAGTCATAAGGGTGAAATTGAAATTTATGCATCATCTTAAAGCTGAATAAATAAGCTGTCCATTGTTGTATGGTTTGAACAATATTTGGTCGAGATACAGCTATTTGAAATCTGGAATCTGAGGGTGTTAAAAAAATCAAAAGACTGAGAAAATCACCTTTAAAGTTCTCCAAATAAAGTTCTTAACAATGCATATTACTAATCTAAAATTAAGTTTTGATATATTTACAGTAGGAATTTTACAAAATATCTTCATGGAACATGATCTTTACCGAATATCCTAAAGATTTTTGGCATAAAACTAAAATCAATAAATTTTGACCCATACTATGTATTTTTGGCTATTGTACAAATATACCCCAGTGACTTAAGACTGGTTTTGTGGTCCAGGGTCTATATATATATATATATATATATACATTGTCTGTGCTGGCGTCCTGTAGGTTCATGATTAAAATGACAGAATTCTTATGACCCGGTCTATCAAAATGACAGACAATGTTAAGGTGTAGCGCAACCTCATATTTTATATATATATATATATATATATATATGTATGTGTGTGTGTGTGTGTGTGTGTGTGTGTGTGTGTGTTTCCCAAAAATACTCCCATCTTTAGCAGAAATTTTACATTTAAATGTAGATTTTTTTTTTTTTTGAATTGTGAATGTCTTTGTGCACTCAGAATCGAGTGGAGGCCAAGTGCAAACACCCCTGCAGTCCAGCATCACCAGTCCTACTCGAACCAGCTTTTCACAAAGCCCTTCTAGCTTGGCCAGCGAGCGAAGCAGCAGCAGTTTCAATCCGGGTCTGGAAGAAGAGGTCATGGACTATAGTCGCCCTCTACCAAGTGAGTGCCCACATACATGTTTACTTAGCTGTCTAAATGGCAACTCTAACATAAAACATCTGCACTGTTAAAACAAAAATCTTTTTTAAAAACATTTTTACAATTGGAGAGGCCCCCAGAAGAAAGTTTCATTACATTTGGCTCATTCCTGGGCACAGAAATGTCCCCAAAATATGGTTATTTACACTAGGGGTGGGAATCTTTCAGTACCTCATGATTCGATTAAAAAACGACTCACAATTTTTTTTATTTTTAATCACGATTCACAATTTTTCATCAAATTTTTTGTGCACACTGGACATCAAACGCACCCGTACTTTAATACAAAAACACACCAGTCTATAGTATGGGTAGTCCTGACTCAGTGTTTCCTATAAACTATTAACTTCCTAATAAATCAAAAATATTTTACACTTCCCATTAGGTATGTGTCTGAATCCGATCATACTGTGTTCAGAAAGGAAATGACGTACTTCGAAATCCCTAAATACCAGATGGGAGGACAGAATATCTTTCAGTGTTTTCTCTCGCAATTATATCATTGGGTAATTATACTGTATATACATTGCAGACATCAGGAAGCCGTTATTAATATGCGGGACATTGAAACACCTTTTGAATGATTCATAGTATTCACACGGATAGTACACATATTTTACAAAATTAGATGTTTGTCAGTGGTGCTCAGGATTTGCAAATAATTCATCATCGTCCTATCAGTCATCTCTCCTTACTCTGTTTATGTGGTAAGTGAAATTTATAGTATTTATAGTACTCTAATGTAACTGGCTACCGCTAGCATGCAGCATGAATGTGCTGTTTGTTTTCCGCCCCTTTCCGAATATATCCCATAATAACAGAAGATCGATATTTAATGTGTTATTTTTCCAAACCCTTGCCCTTGCTGAAAATGGGGCAGGATGTATTTGTTTTTCCCCTTTCATTGCTAGTGCTGTTTTCTTCAGACAGCATCTGCTATTATCATTATTATTATTATTATTATTATCATTATATTAACTAGAAAATTGATTTTTGAAATTTGTGAATCAATTCAAATTGCTAGAAGACTAAATCGCAATTCATATGTGAATCATTTTTTCCTCCACCCCTGATGAACACACACACACACACACACATTTGTTTTTGTGAATTGTGGGGACTTTCCATAGACTTCTATAGTTTTTATACTGACCAAACAATGCTGTTTATCCCCTCACCCAACCCTAACCCTAAACCTACCCCTTACAGAAAACCTGTTTGCATTGTTACATTTTCAGATAAACATCATTTACTATTTTTAAACATTTTTTTTTACATTGTGGGTACTGAAAAATTTTCAGGTTTTACTATCCTTGTGGGGACATTTGGTCCCCACAATGTAAAAGAACAAGTACACACACACACATTCATTTGATTTGCCCTTTGTCACTGTTTGCTAATTCAAGTATCACTATTACTATAGCGCATACTTTTCCTTATTACCTGCGTTAAGGAGGAAACCATATCTAGGGACCTTGGTGTGGGCTTTTTTGGCTTGTGCTAGTAACAGCTTAGCAAACTCATCGCAATGAACTGAAAACCTCTTAAGCAACCACATAGCAACTCCCACAGCACACTGGTATTGTGGCACTGAGTTTCACACAAGCATGCAGTTTACTTTAGGTAATGTACAAATCTACTCTTATATGTTGTTCATGCTCCTTAATTTACCGTTGGACATAAATGTGCGGACATGTGTCAGTGTTATGCATCCGTGACTCATTAGTAGCCCCAGACAGGATCTGCTGAATGTTTCTGTGCTTATTTTAGGACAAAATCTGTGGAATTTTGCTGGATGGATTTACAGTAAACATGGAAATGTTGTACATTTTTATACATTTGTATACAGATCAGACGATGTATTTAATAAGAAACAGTGTAAGGAAGCACGTCCTGATTTTGCTGAGTTAGATCTGTTCCTGGGTCAACATATTTTGTTGACCCTGGAACAACAATTTAATCCAAAAATTTAATCTTGACCACATCCCTACACCTAAACCTAGCCTTACCCATGATTAATCCCTAAAATCAGAGGAAATAATAGATGAATGACACTAATGTACAAGCACCAAACACTGATTGTAAGCCTGAACTTCACAAAAACTATAAACTGATTTTTCAAATCTGATTGGTTAATCACAATGTTGTTCCAGGGTCAACAAAGATGTTGATCCAGGGACATGTCGTACTTGGTAAAATCAGGTTCTGCGTGTAAGGAATGTCAGGTGATCAAATTCTTTATGTGTATGCACTTAAAAATAAAGGTTCCAAAAGGGGGTTTCACAGCACTGCCATAGAAGAACCATTTTGGGTTTCCCAAAGAACAATTGAACAGTTTTTAAAGAGCAGATCATATATTTTTTTGCAGTCTGTAACATAGCTATCCTTCAATGTAATCAGTCTGCAAAGTTGTTAATCAAAAAAAGTGCATGATAAACAAAGATACTGTCTCGCAAAAGAGAGTCGACTTGGAGCCGCCTGAACGAGTTGTTATATTTTTTGAAAGGTCCTTGGTAAGCAGTCCTTGGTAAAATAACAAGCACAACAAAAGGTTTAAACTGTATTGTTGTGGTATCATCTTTGTATTGTTGTGGTATCATCTTTCATTGCTGAAAGATGATACCACAACAATACAGTTTAAACCTTTTGTTGTGCTTGTTATTTTACCAAGGACTGCTTCTCTAATCTTGGTTTTTGTCTTTGTTGGCTTCTAATCTTCATTTGCACTAACAAGCATCTCCGAACCACAACCTGTAAGTACGATTGATACGTTTTGTGTACAATTTTATTTGAGTGCTCAAAATAGCAAGTTGTTTGTGCTAATATGTGATATATACCTAGTGCAGCTTTAGGTTTTTCAGGTAAACCACGATATTACTGTCTTACTGAAATAGTTCTGATAATTTGCTGTGAACCCACTATTTCCTAAGAATTATTTTGATTAATGTAATAATTAATATTTTAATTATTTAGTGTAATAATAAAGAATGTAGACATATTTTGGTTTACAAACTGTGTTGTTTTATCAGTTAGTCACGTTAACACTTTGCTAACGTGTCCACTGTTATTGTTTTAAGTGTTCACAGTTTAGCAGCTAAACTTTAGCTGTGGGCACAGTTCGTTTGCATAAATGTTCAAATGTTTTTGTCATTATTTTAAGAACGGATTGGAGCACTATATTATTGTTTTGGTGCATGCTTTGTTAATAGTAGCCAGGGTTGCCAGTTTTTCACAACAAAACCAGCCCAGTTGTTACTCAAAAATAGCCCTAAACTAGCCCGTTTCAAGGGGAGTCCTCTGTTACTTGCGTTCCGGAGTGTAAAATACATGTTTTTTTGTTGGGGTTACCTTCGTAAATTCGTATTCCAGGGGCTAAATATGACATTACTGGGGTTGCTTCAACCTGCAGACATCAAAAACAACCACGGACTTGGCAACACTGATAACTGTGCTCGCTAACTTGCTCAAGAACTCCACTCTGTACCAATCGCAACAGGCTTGGCCAGCTGACCTATCAGAGCAGAGTAGGCTTATGGAAGGGGAGGGGTTTTACCTTTCACTCAGAACTGATCGAACATATCTTTTGAAGGTTCTTGGAATCATAGATTTCAATGCCAGAGTGCACATTAAACAATTTTCCTACATTGAAGAAGTGGTTGTCTTAAGATGGCAGCTTAATGATGTTTGGGAACCATCTGTCCCTTTTATTTGCCGATAGTATGATCCTTGTCTTTTTCAGATTAGAACTCCTGAGAGTGTTTTTCTTTCTTTTTTTTTCTTTTTTTTGGCCAAGAGCAAATTGCTTTTGCGTGTGTCTGTCATTATTACCTGCTTTATTGTCCACTTCTGTATTCTATTTTCCATGCCTTAAGAAGCTTAAATTCCTAGTTTTTCTAGTAAAAAAAAAAAAAAAATAGCCCTCATTATTCCAATGATATTGTGCGTCTTGCTCGAGCGCTCTCCAATTTGTACCACTCACTTTCAGAGATAAGAACTCTCCCCTACGTCGCTTCTTCACAGGCTTCTGCAAGCTTAGCATGAAGTGCGATATCTTCCTGCCCTCTGTGTTAATGATAAAACTTTCAAATGTCAATGCACGACATAAAGGAAACAAAATTAAAGCCTTCTACTGTCATGGTTCTGAAGTGAGCACTGAAGTTGCGTGTCCCTGCTGTTTTGGTTGCCTTTCCTTTTATTATTCATTTTCTTGCCGAGAGTCTATGACAGCCCTCAGAATGGTTTGCAGAAAAGTTGTCCGATTTGGCACACTGATTGTGGTGGGCCTGAATAGTCCCCTGACTCATTTGTGGGTCTCTCAGTCAGTGCCTTTAGCAAAACTAAAAATGTAATATTTTTTTTTCTGCTTTAAACTTTTAAAGCGTTTGGCCTAGTAACAAAATTCTTCCTTTGCTTTCTCACTTCAGTTTAAAAATTTTATTTACTCCCCCTCATAACATTCCAAGCCTGTATGGCTTTCTTTTTTTTCTGCATGGAGAACATAAACCAGAAATGTTTAGTTACCAAACATTCTTCATAATGTTTCCTTTTGTGTTGTGCAGGAGAAAGCATACCATTTTAGAATGGCTTGAGGTTGAGTAAATGTTTATTTTTAAACTATGTTCATGTTCTTTGTTAGTAAATGTTCATTTTTGAACTAGGAATTCTGTGCATCTGTGGCTCCTTTGTTTATTCGTATAGTTCAAGGTTTTTTAAAATATCTCTATCCATGTTAAAACTGCACAACTCCCTTAGGGATTTTAATATCATCTATAAATTTCATGTATCCCGACAGGTCTTGTTTGTTTACGGTGAAGGCGAAATAAGGGGATGCAAATGTTCCTCTGAGAGCCAGGCAGCATTTATAACAGCCTGGCCTCTGTTTGTCGTTAATCACCTCATGTAATGTGCAGGCGTGTAGACACCATGCACTCTCATTCATTTTCATTCGGCTTTATGTTTGCTGGCCAGCTAGTCATAGCCAATGAGGCTGTGTGGAGATGTTCTCTCATCCAAGGTCAGGCCTGTGTCTTTTTGTTTAAACCCACACAGCCCAACTCGACTTGGAGGAAAAAATAGAAATTGTGGCCATGAATTAAGAATTTTTCCCAACGAATTGTTAATTCAGCTCCTCATTTTAGTTAAATCACCACAATTATCCTAAATTAAAACAAGGGAACAATAATGACTGTATGTATGTATGTTAAACATTAAATTCACCTTTGGCACTAGATTACTGATACTATATATATATATATTTTATTTTTGATCAAATGAATGCAGGCTTGAAGCTTAAGAGACTTTCAAAAACATAAAAAAAAATAATGTGGAAGTAATATGCACATGCAATATTAAAAGCATTCTTTTTGGCTGCTAATTTAAATGTATAGTTCTGTCTCTGTCACAAGATGTGTTTGCAGGTAGAAATAATCTTGATCAGTGACAAATTAACTTGCATATAATAAAAGTGTTTCCAATATTACTGCTGCTTTCTTCAAACGGCCTCCAGTATTTTAGGATCTAACAGCTTTTATCACACTGTATGATAAATCTGAAATGTCAAATGATTTACACTGGCTCATAATTGGATGGCCAATTCCTGTGTTCTTCTGTGACATGTAAAAGCTCTCTGTAAACAAGCACCAGCAACACATTGTAATAGAGGCAGTGAGATGACAGAAATGACCCATGTCCACCTCTCTCTCCATTTTCTCCAGCTCTCTGCTGCTAATGTGCCGTGTGTCCAGTCTATTTCACTGCAGGCTGATTTGTTTTGTTTTGCTTATCTTCATAAACCTCATTAATGTGTCTTTAAAATGGTTGTAAACTTAAGAAAGAAGCCATGATGTTTCAGAGTTTACTAAGAATATAGTTTCAGCCTTTTTTTGTTCTTTGCGTGTGGGCAAGTAACATCTCTCAGAATAGCTGTGATGTACAGTAAGTGTTTGCTGATGTAATTATCACAACATAATACATGCACAAGATGAACAATACATGTAAATATCAGTTCTCAACATTTTGGTGACTCCAACATTGTGTTTTAAATGCCGGGTAAATACACCATTTATGTACACCATTTTTAAAGTGGAGATATGGAATACTATAAACATGTTTCTTTGCTTGTTTTAAAGGAGTAGTTCACTTTTAGAACAAAAATGTACAGATAATGTACTCACCCTCTTGTCATTCTAGATGTTCATGTCTTTCTTTCTTCAGTGGTAATAAAAATGTTTTTTTTTGTTGTTTTTTGAGGAAAACATTTCAGGGCTTCTATGGTGCCCGTGAGTTTGAACTTCCAAAATGCAGTTTCACTGCAGCTTTAAGGGCTCTAAATGATGCCAGCCAAGGAAAAAGGGTCTTATCTAGTAAGACAATCTGTCATTTTTTTTTTAAATTATATACTTTATATACTTTCTATATACTGCGTACTCTTTGCACTCGGTTCAAGACAGTTAGGGTAGGTAGAAAAACTCCTATCTCATTTTCTTCAAAAATCGTCATACATTGCTGTTTTACCTTTTTTTTTTGTAAAGGGCGTTTGACCTTCTTTTCACGTTCACTTTATAAATACTGGGTCAATAGTTCTGCTGTGATGTTGGACGATTTTGAAGTTGGAGGAGAAAATAAGATGGGAGTTTTTTGACATACCCTAACTGTCTTGAACCGAGTGCACGTAGTACGCATGTGCGTGACAGAGCTAGACAAGACGAGCATTTAAGGTTAAAAAGTATAACTTTTATTTATTTATTTTTTATTTTTTTGAAAATGACTGATCGTTTCACTGGATAAGACCCTCCTTCCTTGGCTGGGATCGTTTAGAGCCCTGAAACTGCATTTTGGAAGCTCCACTATATGGAGAGAAATCCTGAAATGTTTTCCTCAAAAAACATAGTTTGTTTACGACTAAAGAAAGAAAGACATGAATATCCTGGATGACAAAGGGGTGAGTACATTATCTGTAATTTTTGGTTCTGGAAGTGAACTACTCCTTTAAGTGTGATGATACCATTTTTGAGATGTTCACAGATATTATTACATAATGCACTTTATTTCTTTAAAAAAAAAAAAAAAATACCATGCATTATTTTAAGCATCGAGGGTACAGTGGTTCATTTCCAGTTTAAAATCTGCGTTAAAATCCTGAAGCAGCATCACAGAATGTGATGTATTTGCATAAAATAGCAAAGACTGACAGGAAAGATAAGAAATTCTTAAGTTAATTTATGATGTTTTATTTTTATGTTTTCTTTGTGCACAAAAACTATTTGCGTATCTTCATAACATTAAGGTTGAACAACTGACGTCACATGGACTATTTTAACAATGTCCTTACTACCTTTCTGGGCCTTGAACATGTCAGTTGTGTTGCTGTCTATGCAGGGTCAGAAAGCTCTCGAATTTCATCAAAAATATCTTAATTTGTGTTCCAAAGATGAACGAAGGTCTTACGGGTTTGGAACACCATGAAGGTGAGTAATTAATGACAGAATTTTAATTTTGGGGTGAACTATTCCTTTAAAATTATAATAGAAATTTCATGTTTTTCAAGTTCATAACTGTAGACCTGTAAAATGTGAAAAACGAAATGGAATAGGAAAAAAAAGAGAGAGAAAACCACTAAATACAGCAACTAATACCCTCACATTTTCAGGACTTATAATCGAATTTACTGTTACATCCTACAGTGTACTTACTGTGTGCTTGTCACTTGTTTCTGATAGTAAATGCTTCTCAGTCCCAAGCACTGACTGTGTGAATGTAGCCATTCAAAAACACACGTATAGCTGTGGCATTGAGTTCTTAGTTGATTGAGTTGATTTTAGTTTTGAGACTAACTCACTAACTCTTCATCTGCTCTGACACCCAAAGCCATTCTTTACCGCCCACCCATCACGTCACTTCATTGAATCTACCTTGACATTTCTGCATTTGATTCTTTTCATTTTCCTTCCCACTTAGCTGCTTGCGTTCATCATCCTTGGCTCAATTGAGAGTCATCACTCTCTATTATTTCGATGTAGATGCACAAAAGACCAAACTATGCGCATTGGCAGTGGCTCTAAAAAATGATGAATGATCAGTGGAATTCACTGTGAAAGGGAAATATTCACTTCTGCATGGCTAAACATTTCACTCAGAGTTTTTTGAAAATTATACTGTTTTGCTTCATGTTGTCAAACCTGGATTGATTTTCTCTTCAGTTTCTAACTCACTCAACTCTAATGCTTTCTTTATCTGGAGGGTGGCTATGTTTGAGCTAAATTTGCCAGTAAAAAGTGAAAAAGTGAAACCCGGTTTTCTTTGTGTCTCTCAGTGTTCATACATTAGAGTTGGAGTTTAGGGGTCAAGTGCTAGGTCACCCAAAAATGAAAAGTCTGTCATTAATTACCCTCATACTCACTCTCAAATTCAACAATTTCTTCTCTTCCATGTCTTCCATGTTTTTCTGACCACTTTTTTTCAGTGGTACAAATTGAATTTATCCTTAAAATATCATTAAGGCTAATACTCTGTCAAATAATTTTATAACAGCATCATGAATGTGATCATCAGCATCATGAATGACAGTGTCATTAATATTTTTCTTGACCTGAACTACAGTGGTACAAGTTGAATTTGTCATTAAAATGTCATTAAGTGCTAATGCTCTGTCAAATTATTTTATAACAGCATCATGAATATTTTTCAGTTCATAATGTGTTTTTTTTTTTAAGTTTCCTCCAACAGAAGGTTAGATAATAGACCATTTCAAATGTTGTAAAAAAGATTAACTGGTGTTACAGAAGTAAATTCAATCATCCAATAATAATAATAGTAAATAAAATTATAAAATTGTATTTTATTGCATTTAGAGAGCGATTCACTCAAAAATTTAAATGAAAACAGTACAGTAATGGGTTAAGTCATGCAGAGTTTGGTCCATATCACTGCAAAAACAGTTAGGTACAGCATCCCACACATTTATATTTTCTTGACATGCTTTTTTACATCATGGAAAAATCTACCCAAAACACCACCATAATGGCGTACACCTAACCAGTGGTGCCACTCTATCATTGTGAGATGATTTCCTCTATGAAGCCATATGTGACCTTGGACAACAAAACCAATCACAAGTGTCAGTTTTTTGAAATTGACACTTACACATCATCTGGAAGCTGAATAAATAAGCTTTCCATTGATATACGGTTTGTTAGATACAACTATTTGAAAATCTGGAATCTGAGTGTGCAAAAAAATCTAAATATTGAGAAAATCACCTTTAAATTTGTCCAAATGAAGTTCTTAGCAATGCATACCACTAATCAAATAAGTTTTTGATATATATTTACGGTAGGAAATTTACAAAATATCTTCATGGAACATGATCTTTACTTAATATCCTAATGATTTTTGGTATAAAAGAAAAAAAATTGATAATTCTGACCCATACAATGTATTGTTGGCTATTGTTAAAATATACCCGTGCCACTTAAGGTTTTGTGGTCCAGGGTCACTTATTTCCACTTATTTCCACTTATTTCCACTTATTTCTGCCATGCATGCTCAATATGCTGAGTATGAGCAACAGTCCCTGGATCAACAAAGTGTCTTTTATGGCAGACAGAATACTGACGATATCTGTACTGGGTAAGCTGTCTCTTGTAGGCATGCCATTCATCTGTAAGGACTGTGCTGTATTTTATTATTTTTTTTATTTTTTCAATCACTGGAATCCAGTTCTCTTGGACAGTTAATAGACTGATCCTTCTTTTTGGATTGATAACAAATAATTGCCCAACAGGTGCACATGCATTTTTATTTCTTACATTTTTCCTTACATTTCCTTACAACAAAATATTAGTTCACTTTCATATTTTTCTTTATAAATGTTGTCATATAGTACAACATATATAGTATATAACATATATAGCTGTCGTATAGTACAACATTGTAATGTCAAGTTGTCATGACAAAGACACCAACAGGTTATGATGTATTGGTTTATGTCAAGTTGTCATAACAAACACATCTCGAACAATGTCATCTTTGCATGGTATGAAGGTGTTATGTCAGTCTTATGCACACCCCTTCAAGTAAAGTGTTACCAATATGTCTGATTCTATGTTATATTATTGAATAATTCTCAATTTTAGATATGGTCCAATAGCTTAAATATACAGTAGTTAAGCCAAAAAACAAAACAAAACAAAAATAGTTGAGTTAATAATTCATCATTCAACACTCAAATAAAAACTGTAGGTTGTATACAAATTTTAATTCCACATAAGACAGTTTTATATAAACCACTTAATGATATAATGGTTTCTATACTGATTTCTATACTGAAAAAAATGTTCATTTAAAATTTGTCAATTTAAAAGTCACCAACTTACTCATCTCGGCCGCTGAAATTCCCGCCACTGAAGAGACAAAAGAACCTGTTGTCCAGATTTCACTAAAGGGGACGGCCTTTTCTTAAAGGGGTGGATTCCCCAATACCACAGGGTGGAAAACCATTCAAGGGACATGGACAAACTCTTCTTTTTGTTCAAATAAAAATATTGTTTTTTTTTTGTTTTTTTTACCAAACGGTCAATACACTCAATCTCCTATTTAACAAAATATTAATAGGAGATATGATTTGACTTCTACTCTCATTCAAATTTAATGAGCAGTGCATGGCACGAACCAAAATAACCTCCTACACAAAACTTTAAAAATCTAAAAAATGTATCTAAAGAGCCAAGTAATGCTTTTGTTATGAAAATAAAAACTTATAACCTAATATAACACACCCTTTCATGAACTAAGAATGAACAGTAATTCTACAGCATTTATTAATATTAGTTAATTTCAGCATTTACTAATAATTTACTAATAAAATGACAAGTTGTGGTTGTTAACATTAGTTAATGCGCTGTAATCTAACTTGATCAAACATTGAACGACTGTATTTTTATTAACTAACGACCATTAAAAATGGTGTATATATTGTTCATTGTTCATTCATGTTAGTTAATACCTTAACTGATGTTAACAGATAACACCCTATTTTAAAGTGTTACCTTTTTTTCTTTGCGTTTCACTTTGCGATTCACAATACATCCCAATGCAATTCTCTTTTCTTTGTGTTTTAGTATGCAACATTGTGCTGATGTAGAGAGTGAACACAGATGTGTAGGAAAACTTAGTTGAGGTTGATCAAGTCCATGATTGTGCTTCAACAGCAGTCCACTAGCCACAGATCCGCTGTGTTGATCCAGAGCCATCTAGATGCTCTTGCTGGAGCCACTGTGGATGCCTCTTCTCCTCTTCTCTTCTGTAATGCCAAAATCCACCAAAGCTCTACAAAGGGCTTGTCCTGCAAAGCTTCTGCATCCCGCCTCCACTGCCAAGCACCTCCCTCTCCAGCCTTGTCTGTGGTGCTCGCTAACTAGGTCATCCGCTAGCAGGGCTTCTCAGTGTGCTATCAGCATGGCTGTGATTCGGCCTTAGGGCATGCTGATATTCAGTCCAACAAGAAGACTGTGAGGATATTGCTTTTTATATAAAAGTTCATTGAACAAGAGGTTAATATTAAATAACTTATGCTTCAGGCAAACATTGGCCAGTTAGTTTGTATATTTCTTCTCCAGCAATGAAAATGGTTCCAAAAGAAACTGACAGCATGTCTGGAACAGAGAATGTGAGTGAAGCGTTGTCTAATCACTCCCTCCAGCTGGAACTAACTCTTGTGTAAGGTTATTTTCTTCACTATTCCTAATACCAACACTGAGGTTTCTGAGGTGATCTTGACATTACTTTGCTCTCCTTGTGATTGCACATCTTGCTACCAGCGATACCTGCCTTCCTCCAAAGCATTCAGGCAGTAGCTTGAAGTCTTCCCTTGTTTTCCTTATAGAGACCTTACAGAGATTTTGTTGTGCATGCAGCTGTGAATTGCATTATGCTAGAAACTTTGATAATGAGATTTTAAAATCCTAAAAATAAGTAATGTAAAAAGGTAAATAAAACCTCGACAACTGTGCAAACATTATGACCCTTGATTAATATTCATGAGCCGTGCTGATAAGGTTTATAATCGTTCTTACCCTAGCCGTCTTCCCCCTCCTCCCTCGACTCTGAATCGTTCTACACTTACTTGTTTTGCATTTTTCAAAACTGTGATAAGAACTGACCTACGGTGAAATGAAGGGCTTCATGACACTCTAAGCAAGATGAATGATCCTCCTGTGAAACCAGACTGTTAAGACTGCCCCCGTGCGAGGCTCATCCACATGGTTCATGCAAAAAAATCAGATCAATTAAATCATTCCCTCCTTTGAAAGCCGTGACAGGCCGGCACCGCCGCGCTGCCTCATCAGGACCCCACTAACAATCCCACAACGCCCACAATGCAGTCAGAGTACAAGAACACAACGGCGAGATAACTAGACTGGCAGCTAATATAACAGTAATGCATCTGATCAGTGGGGAAACTACTGTCATTTTGTTAAGGGAGAAGGGAATGGGGGAAGTTTCATTCTGCGCCCATAATTAATGACTCTAGTCTCCCCTGATTAGCTGCAGACGGGCCGTGCATGCTGGATGAGGAGGTGACTGGGGTGGATCCGGTGTCGTCTTCCCCCTCAGCGGGGGAGAGGAAGTTTAGCTCTAGCCTGCCGTAAGCACCATGGCTGTGATGGCTGCAAACAGGCTGAACCTAAACACTCATTAAATCAGATGAGGAGGAGAGAGAGAAGGACTCAGGCTGAGCTCTGACAGAGTTGTCACCTGAAATACCCTCAGATACGCCCCGTCAGACACTGCTGTAGATTAATGCTAGGATTTTGTGGTGCATTAGTGTGTCTGCTGTATTGCAATTAAAATATTTGCTATAAATTAGTTTGTACCATAACAGAATATGCATGGAAATTTGAACAACATGTTTTCTGACTTTAAAGTGAGTTTAAAGTCATATTATTTATTTATGCTTCCATATTTTAGTTTCTGTTGTTGATCATTCTTCACACGTGAGTCTCTGCGCTTTACTGCTCACACTGCAGGTTTGCTGTTGTGCCCAATATAGTTTTTAACTGCCTCATTTTTCAATAACAGCCTCTGTACAGAGGAAGGATTACATTGTGATGGATTCATAAAACAATCCAAAATGTGCTGCATGAGCGGTTAAGATCGGACTGAAGTGATCAAGGACCTTCTCAGACAGAAGGCGAGTCAACTGACGTAAGTTGTCGTTCGTACAGAATGTTGCTTTGTATTCCACTGCAAAGCTTTTCCATTGTTTTTCTTTGTAAACATGCAAAACAGACGTGTTTGGTGATTGTGCTCGTATGAATGTTTTCTCTTACACTACTACTACTTTTTTCTACTACTTTTCCTCCTACTTTGTCTTCTACTCCTCCTCCTCCTCTTTCTCTTTCTCCTTCTCCTTCTCCTCTCCTTTTTCTTCATCTTTTCCTCCATCTTCTCGTCTTCCACCTTTTCATTCTTCTCCTCTTTCTCCTTCTTCACTTCCTCCGCTTTCTCATTCTCCTCTTCCTCCTCATTCTTCTTCTCCTTCCTCTTTTTCCTCCTCCTTCTTCTTCTCCTCCCCCTTGTCCTCCTCCTTCTCCACTTCCTCCTCTTTCTGCTTCTCCTTCTCCTACTAATTCTTCTTCTCCTCCTCCCCTCATTTTCTTTTTCTTCTTTTTTTTCCACCTCCATCTTCTCATCCTCCACCTTCTTATTCTTCTCCTTCTCCACTTCCTCCACTTACTTCTCCTCCTTTTCCTATTCCTCCTTCTTCTTCTCCACCTCCTCTCCTTTTTTCTTCTTCTTTTCCGTCTTAATTTTCTCGTCCACCACCTTCTCCTTCATTTCTTCCTCCTTCTCCACCTCCTCCACTTCCTCCTCTTTCTCCTTTTCCTGCTCCTCCTCCTTCTTCTTCTCCTCCTCCTCTCCTTTTTTCTTCTTCTCGTCTTCCACCTTCTCATTCTTCTCCTCCTCCGCCTTCTCTCCTTTTTCTTCTGTCTTTTTCTCCTTCATCTTCTTCTTCTCGTGTTGATGATTTTGCTCATATTTCTACTCCTACTCTTCTTCTTTAATCTTCTTTTTCTCCATTTCCTTGTCATCTTCCTACACCTCCTTGTTGTTCTTCCTCTTTCCCTCCTTCTCCTCTCCTCCTTCTTTTTCTTCTTCATCTTCTCTCCACTGCCTCTCCTTTTTTCTTCTTCTTTTCCGTCTTTATTTTCTTGTCCACCACCACCTCCTCCTTCTTCGTTTCTTCCTCCTTCTCCTCCTCCTCCACTTCCTCCTCTTTCTCCTTCTCCTCTGATTTCTCCTCCCTCTCTCCTCCTTCTTCTCATTCTTTTTCCTCCTGCTCCTCCTTCTTCTCTTCCTCCTCCTCCTCTTCTGCCTCCTTCTCATCTTCCTTTTCCTTCTCTTCCCTCTTTTCTTATCCTTTTATTAATCTACATCTTTGCCAATTATTCTCATCCTTCCTTTTAATTCTTCTTCTTTTTCTTCTCCTCCCCTACTCATTTTCTAATCTCTACTCATCTTCCTCTTCTTCTCCTTCTCTTCCTCCCCCTCCTCTTCCGCCGCCTCCTCTGTAAACGTGCAAGACAGATGTGTTGATGATTTTGCTCATATTTCATGTCTACTCCTACTCTTCTTCTTTAATCTTCTTTTCCTCCTTCATCTTCTTGTCCTCTTCCTCCACCTCCTCCTCCTCCTTCTTCCCCTTTCCCTCCTTCTCCTCTCCTCCTTGTTTTTCCTCCTCTTTCTTATCCTCTTTCTCCTTCTCCTCCTCCTCTGCTTTTTCCTCCTTCTCCTATTCCTCCTCCTCCTCTTCCGCCTCCTTTTCATCTTCCTTTTCCTTCTCTTCCCTCTTCTACTCCTCCTCATTCTTATCCTTTTATTAATCTACATCTTTGCCATCTTATTCTCTGCCTTCCTTTTAATTCTTCTTTTTCTTCTTCTCCCCTGCTCGTTTTCTAATTTCTACTCGTCTTCCTCTTCTTCTCCTTCTCATCCCTACTACTTAGTCTTTCTCCTCATTATGTTATTTCATCATCTATCTTCTCTTCATTCTTCTTCCTCTTTCTTCAGTATTCATCTTCCTTATCATTCTCATTCTCTTTTTTGTCTTCTTTCTTCTCCTCATTCTGCTTGATCCTTCCCTTTTCCTATATAGAATGAGCGCACTAGACATAAACTGGCAAACGGCCATTTATTTAAGTACCAGTCAAGTTCTTTGTTGTGCCCTGGCAGTCACTTAGAGCACCTAGAAATCAACCCACTTAAACTTACATTGAAATGGGATCAGAGGGAGGTCTCTGGATCAGAACATCGTAGAGACAAGGGATTGGGCACTGCTTGTTCAGACAACAGCAAGCAGCTGCCACCCTGCTGTAAGTGCCTAGTCACACCCCAGCAACCATTCAGAGCACCCTAGCAACTGTATTGCTACACCATTCAGCCAATTCTCTGCCCCTAAGAGCCCTAGCAATGTCTTAGCACTGGTTTGCCTTGGGGGAGCGTTTTGAGGCCTATTTACCATACATAGTAAATAGGGAAAAAAATTCAGATTGTGACATTGTGGCAGTGAGTTCTTCCATGGTAAGCACCTGTCAGAGTTTCTTCAGAATCTTGTTATTTGCTATTATTGGTAATCTACATGCGCACAATCACATGCTATTACTCATGTCATGTTGATAGTTATGTAAGCTACTCAAGAGCAAGAATATATGAATTCATATGCATGATTTGTTTTTCCATTAGCATTGCAACCAACATGAATAATAAATAATAACCACTGCCTTACCTAATGCAGCAAAATCTTCTGCTCAGACCTGGCATTATATGCATCGATGATGTGCTTCTTCAGTGTTGTTTAGTATATTGTTAGACCTGAATAAGTTTGCTTTGACAGTTCATTTTAATGCCTTGTTGAAAATGTTGAAAGACGGAAAAAAAAGTTTTGAGTTTTGATAGTGCATGAAACACATTTGTCTCAAAAAAATCAATGAACATTTGATTCCTTGTCACCACATTAATACACCACATTTGAGGAAGATTACTATTATCTCCCAAAGTTCTGACACTTCTGTACATCAACTTCAATCTACATAGTACAGTAAATGCATTTTTATCATGGCGGTTTTTAAATGGAAAAACATTCACAGCCAATATTTTCAACCACCATCTGTTCTTCTATAAAATATCATCAGAGGAAGTGGCTTGTCAGCGATCAGACTGGATAAAATGCTAACGAGAGACAGGATGCTTAACCCCTGACCCTCAGCTTTTTATGTGACGCTCTCTCTGGTGATGAGGGGCTGCTTGAGGATCCTTTGATGCCATTGCATTATTGTGATGGGGGAGACCCAGGCCAGTCATTTAGCAGGAATGGTGTGCAGAGGGAAATGAAGTGACACCGCATCATATTTATGTTGTTGTCATGGGGGAGGTCTTTTAGGGCTTAGTGAAGGAGAACAGTGAGAGTCTAATCATGCTTTCTAGTTTATTTTAAGTTCTGTCAGGCCACATTACATTATTACATTATAATTATTATTATATTTTTGGGAAGGGGTCATTTTTACCTTTATTGAGACAGTGGATTGAAAAGCGCCAGGAAACAGTGGAGAGATTCATCCAATGACCTGGATTCAGACTCGCCCATATGTAAGCACTGTTGTGCGAGATGTTGGAAAACATGAGCTACCCTCCAGGCCTCTTTTCAGCATATGAATCAAGTTCTAGAGAAATAATACACAAATAATTTTTATTGTGCGTCTGGTGAAGTTGCTGGAGGGTATTAATTACAGCAGGATCGGTTTATGATACTTAAAGTAAGAATAACTCACAAAGAATAAGTGCTCGTTAAAACACCAAAACAATAAACCTTAACGCACAATCCATCAATTCTGTCAATAAATGTTCTATGCTTAGCTTCACAGGTGTTTATAATTGTTCTGTTAAAGCATTATATGTACGGTGGAGCTGCTGGAGTTTTTCTTTAAAAGCCTTTTTTATTCTTTTAACCAACCAGGTGGCTGGTAACACATTTCATTCACAGTTATTGGCACCCAGAACACTTTTTTTTGTTTGCATTGGAACAACACGAAAAAACTGAGAAGAAAAGTCAAAAAATGCGCTGGAAAGAATTATGGGCACCCTTAACTTAATATTTGATTGCACCCATTTTGTAAAAAAAAAAACCTCAGCCACTTCCTGTAACCATGAATGTGTTTCTTACACTTCTCTACTGGAATTTTGGACCACTCTTCTTTTGCAAACTGCTCCAGGTCATTCAGATTTGAAGGATGCCTTCTCCCAAGTGCTGTTTTGAGATCTCTCCACAGGTGTTCTATGGGATTCAGATATGCACTCATTGCTGGCCATTTCAGAACTCTCCAGCGCTTTGTTTGTAACCATTTCTGAGTGCTTTTGAAGTGTGTTTCGGGTCATTGTCCTGCTGGAAGACCTATGACCTCTGGTGGATACGCAGCTTTCTGACACTGGCCACTATGTTGCGCTCAAAAATTCTTTGGTAATCTTTAGATTTCATAATACCGTTCACACAGTCAAGGCATCCAATGCTAGAAGCAGCAAAGCAACCCCAAAACAGCTTTGAACCTCCACCATGTTTGACTGTAGTGACTGTGTTCTTTTCTTTGAAAGCCTCATTTCTTTTTCTGTAAACAGTGCCATGATGTCCTTTACCAAAAAGCTCTACTTTTGTCTTAGCTGTCCACAGTATATTCTCCCAGAAGGATTGAGTTATTGTTGCAAAAGTTTTGGCAAACTCCAGTCTTGCTTTTTTATGCTTTTGTGTCAGCAGTGGTGTTGTCCCGGGTCTCCTACCATAGCGTCCATTTTTATTCAGATGGCGTCGGATAGTTTGAGCTGACACTGTTGTACCCTGTGTCTGCAGGTCAGCTTAAATTTGTTTGGAAGTTAATCTGGGTTCTTTATCCACCAGTCAAACAATCCTGTAATTTTTCATTAATTTTGCTCTTCCGTCCACGTCCAGGGAGGTTAAGTACAGTGCCATGGGCTGTAAACCTCTTGATGATATTGCACACAGTGGACACAGGAACATTAAGACCTCTGGAGATGGACTTGTAGCCTTGAGATTGTCCATGTTTTCCACAATTTTTCTACCATTTTGACAAGGTGCCAGTAATTTTGTCCAGTCCATTTTTGAGTTGTGTGTGAAGTTTTATCAAGTTTGACTTTTCTTCTCTGTTTTTTTTTTTTGTGTGTGTGTGTTGTTGCAGTGCAAACAAAAACAGTAAACACGTGAATACCAAAACATTTGTATTTGGAACAATTTTCTGAGAGAAGTGTTGCATTTTCTGAGAGAATTGCAAGGGTGCCGATATTTTTGGCCATGACTGGATTTATAAGATATCCAGTCCATCTGCAAATATCTCGTCAACATGGAGCAGGAATATCATCTTTTCAGTAGGTCTTATTTAAAATCATATACTTACTGTATTTTCATTTGCAAAGCCTATAAATATTAAATCACCTGGATAGGCATGCCATTTCTTGTGTAGACTGTGAATCTTAAAGTTTTGATTTGTCTGAAAAGACATCAGCAGTGAGGAATGTTAGAGTCCACGAGTGCAGTTAGACAGATGTATTGGTATCTGTTTACTGTGAAGAAGCCATGGGATGGGATTTGAATGCTTGTGCTTCACATTGCATAATACTTTTTTTTTTTTGCAAGCACCCAGCACTGGTTTATTTATTAATATACTGAAGAAGGCAGATTTAAGGCTGCTCATCTGACATCCACTGCACAAGTCTTTACCAAGCATTGCAGTGGTTTCAAATCAGATACACCTCTTCTGATAATATGCGCGATGTTCAGCGATTTAGTCAAGGACAGCTTGTTCTTTATTTTGATTGAATTAAATTAAATATTTGTATTTGAGATAAGCGGAAGTGATGGGATGTTTACATGCCCAGATTTTTTTTTAGCATTCAGTTCAGACCAGTTGCCATATTAGGGGTAAGCTGTCATATCAAGAAAGCTGAATCATTGTAAATGCTCAAATTATTTTAATTTCAAAATGTATATGCAATCAGATACACTATCATTTAATAGTTTGGTGTTAGTATGATTTTTATGATTTTTTTAAAGAAGTCTTTTGCTTAACAAGGCTGCATTTATTTGATCAAAAATACAGTAAAAACAATCATATTGTTTTCAGTGTTGTTTCTTATTATTGTCAATGTTGAAAACTGTTATGTTGCTTAATGCTAAGGTGAAACTTTTTTTTTTTGAAAAGAACAGCATTTTAAAAATATTCTTGGCCCACCAAACTTTTGAACGGCAATGCAATTTAGTAAAAATATTAGTTAAAAAAAAGAAATAAACCTTCAAACACATTCAAAGGTCTTTTGTTGCATATTATTCACCATTATTCATTATTCATTTCCATTACCCAACATGCAGCGGTTTAATATTCAGGATATTTAAATATAGTGAAGAATTTTTCAAAATTATTTCTTACAGTAATATAGTGATTTATGTTTATTTTTTTTAATTCCTTATGATTACACACGAATAAAATAAATCTTACAGTGTACATTTAAAGCAGGGCAATTGCATATATTCAAAATATGACAAATTTGGAATATATCCACTGTTTGGGGTTTGTAAGAGTAAATATGGCTTATTTGTTTAATAGTTCAGTCAATCTTTCATTTTTTATACTTGCATCTTTGAAGGTCACCAGAGAATCATTCAGCATATTGGTGCATTGGTGTAATAGTATTTCCCGCATTTGGTGGTAAAGGTTACTGAGAAGAAACATCTTACCCTAAAAGCATCTGGTACACTTTACCCACAGCTGCTGTTTTGGGGTGAAATGCTTTATTTACCTGGGCCGATTCAGGTAATGAGGTAAATTTTTGACTTTGAGATGACTGTAAATAGGGTCTAGAGCACACATACATGTACACAGGTATGTCACGGTGTAATAGAGATGTAAATTCAGTGAGGCAGGCATGACTTCAATACTTGAGGCTGTCATTCAATCACTGCCGGTGCCGATGTTATGTACACTAATCTATAGACTGTCATGTGGGTCATTGGTAAAGAGGGCGTGTCATTGCCTTTTCAGGCAAAACATTTCAAGAATGTTTCGCAAAACTGCAATAGAAATGGCTTTTTCACATTTACAAGTCACCTTTTGTACATAAAACTCACATGATCATTCTTTATTGTGCTAAAGATAACCCCTTATTTACACTGCACATGTCTGCGACACATTACGGCTTCGACACGGCCACCGGAGCTGATCGTGGCCACTCTAGTCAGTGTTTATATCGCAAGAGGAAAAAACGTTTTAGTCGCATAACATCGGTTAATGGAAATGCCGTCATTTTTAAACTTTTTTTATTGACATTTATAAAATATTGAAAAATGTTTGCACAAATGTGGCCCTGGACTGCAAAACCAGTCTTAGTATGTAATTTAACAGATATGCTGCTAAATTACAGTTGTATACTGTAGATGACAAAACGGCACTTTGCTGTTAATTTCAAAAACAGTAGCGCACTGTAGTTTTACAGTAAGATGCTGGCAACCACAGCTGCCAGTAGATTACCGTTTTTTTACAGGGACATTTTTTACAGTGTAGCACGGGCCAAAACCATTTGTAGCAATAGCAAAAAATACATTGTATGGGTCAAAATTATCTATTTTTCTTTTATGCCAAAAATTATTAGGATATTAAGTATAGATTAGTGGTGTCAATTGATTAAAAGAAATAACAAATTAAAGTTTTTTTCTGAAATTAATCATGATTAATGTAGAAACAACATAAAGAAAGTATATTTGATATTTGTTCAATGTCATCTTTTTTATGACTAAAGGCAATTGTCACTGATACCAACTGATGTCTCTCTGATTTTTTTTTTCTCTGATTTGAATATTTAACCATTAACTGTAGCCATTACTATCAATTTAACTATCAATTTAACATTTATTGGACTTTAAAAACTAATTTAAGTGAACTTAAAACAATCTTCACATAAACCCATTTTAATAAATGTCATATAACTACCTGTGCCCTTCAGCAAGAAAATAAAATCTAATCTAATAAAGTTATCAAACTAAATTCTAAATTAAATAAAAATAAAGCTTAAAACTATATAAGTTATTGATTTAACAGACATCACAGCAGCTGTTTATTAGGATATTTTGGCTGCTGTTACTTTAAAAGCTGCCGCTGCTGAACTTGAAGCGGATACTGCTTTAAATGTGACTCATAAATAATAAATACTTACATGCACAGTTTTAAGGCAGCTTTAATCACCTTTTTTGTAACTTTATGACTTAACTGACGACATAACTTCACCATTGCATAGTCGTAGTTTCATTTGGGTTTGAATATGACACAGCGCTTTAATAGGCTATAGCCTAATACAGCACGAGCCAGCATATTTGTGCATGCACTTGAAGAGCACGCACTGTGAGCACAGTATAACGGCTGACAGGACAGAAAGATTCGTTTTTACTGACATATGGCCTGACAAACATCTCATCTAACCACAGTTCACTGATGTTCTACTGAAGCTCCTCATCACCGGTACCGTTTCTCCGCCCGTTTGACTCGCACCTGGCACTGAGGTGAAGTTGTAGCACGCATGTGAAAAGTCTCCTATTTAATGTGCTCATACTAAAGATATTCCATGTCCAAATAAAGCAATTCTTTAGCAGTTGTGAGGGGGGGTGGTCAAACCTAGGGTTAACCCGCCCCTGCATTAATTGCGTTAACTATTTTTAACACGTTTAAATGAAAAAAATTAATCACCTGCGTTAATGCACTAATTTTGACACCACTAGTATAGATAATTTTCCATTAAGATATTTTGTAAATTTCATACATTAATATATCAAAACTTAATTTGATTGGTAATATGCATTGCTAAGAACTTCATTTGGACAAATTTAAAGGCGATTTTCTCAATATTTAGATTTTCAAATAGTTGTATCTCGACCAAATATTGTCCTATTCCAGATGTTCCTATTCCAAACCATATATAAATGGAAAGCTTATTTATTCAGCTTTCATATTATGTATAAATCTCAAAAAAATGACCCTTGTGACTGGTTTTGTGGTCTAGAGGCAAAAATCTTAAATGGAAACACCTATTGACAGTCAGTCTCAAATATCAAAAACTCAATGTAAATATATGTTCTCCTGAAAACAATCCACAGTTTGCTAGAGACAGCTGCAACATTTATAGCAGTAAATATCCATTGACACACACATTATGTGCATCCAAAAAGAAAACGGTTAAATGTTAACAGTTCCACTTACCATCAGACATTACCATAACAGCAAGACGCTTTATAGTCCTCTCAGTGGCCCTGTCACAGAAAGTGACTAAAGCTGCCTGAAGATGATGTCAGTATGACACCCCAGTGTGTAATTGCCATGTTTGCCTTTCTAACATGTCTAAAAATACATCAAGAAGCTTTCTTCTCATATTGCTTCTGCACCTTGACTTAACAAAAGGCAAAAACAAAAAGAAACATTTCAAAATTCTTTCGTTTTTAATAGAAGTTTTAGTTGGATTATTCATTATTATGCATGTGATGTTAATATGGCAATCAAAGTTTCAAAAGTTCCAAAACAAAGATTCACATATAATGTACTCACCCCATTGTCATCCAAGATGTTCATGTCTTTCTTTCTTCAGTCGTAAAGAAATTGTTTTTTGAGGAAAACATTTCAGCATTTTTCTTCATATAATGGACTGATATGGTGACCCGATTTTGAACTTCCAAAATGCAGTTTAAATGCGACCCAAATGCGGTTGTAAACGATCGGTTATTTTCATAAAAATAACGCAATTTATATGCTTTTTAATGCCAAATGCTCGTCTTGTCTCACTCTGCCTAAACTCTTTTTGTCATGACAGTTAGGGTATGTCGAAAAACTCCCATCTCATGTTCTCCCTCAACTTCAAAATCATCCTATATCACTGTTTTGCCTTTTTTGTTAAGGGTGTTTGATCTTCTTTGCATGTTCACTTTGCATAGACTGGGTCGGAACTTCTGCAGCGATGTAGGATGATTTTGAAATGACTTTTGAAGCTGAGGGAGAAAATACGATTAGAGTTTTTGGTAACGCTTTAGATTACAACCCGCAAAGAACTACGTAATTAAACTGAATTTACGGTGTATGTTTCTGTAATTATAGTGTACCTATAAAGTACGTACATGTAGGTATAAGGGAACAATATGTTATATTTGGGTAATAAGGGGATAACAAACCAGATATTCAACCTGCAAAGAACTACATAAGTATACTGAATTTACGGTGTACGTTTCTGTAATTATAGTGTACCTATTAGCACGTATGTGTAGGTATACGGGAACAATATGTTACGTTATACAACCTGCAAAGAACTGCGCAAGTAAACTGAAGTTACAGTGTATGTTTCGTATTTATATTGTACCTACGTGTAAGTATAAGGGAGCAATATGTTACGTTTGTAATAAGGGGGTAGCAAACAGATATACAAATAATTTATAATGGAATTAATTAAAAAACTTAACAGGTACCTGTTCTATTAAATCGTAAGTTTGGTGTATCTATACGTAAGCTTTTTAAAATGACTGGGAAATTATACTCTTGTTCCATGTAGTTACAGGGTAATTGTGCCTCTGCGGGCTGTAAATTAAAGTGGCGATTGTTCCCCTCTTGTTCAACGAAGTTACAGGGTAGGTACAATACATAAACACACAATCTGAAAATATATCTAAAAATGTTTTTTTTATAGTCGCTAATCCCACTTCTACCTCTAAACCTAACGTTAACTATGACTGATCAGTAATAAAAATATAAAAAACAGGAAAGTGCAATCACAATCATTTGTTTATTGCAAAACTGTCAACAGCCATACAAAAAAGTAATTCAAATAACGATGCGTTTGCAGCCGCAGTCCTCTCTGGCGGAATACAGTAGGTTTGAGGTACAGTAGGATGAGAGCAGAATTTAAACTGTTAATCGCTGAAAATATTATCCAGATTATTGTCTTGATCCACTCCTCGAAGGCGCCCGCGCGTCATTCCAACACATCTCATCAGAAACACGGCATGTCGTAATCTGTGACGAATGCAGGCGAGAGCCAATGAACGTCCGATTTTACTGTCGCAAAATGCACTTTAGCGCGGGTTTACGGCTGTTGCTGCTGGACTCGCTGCTAGAGATGGAGATGAAGATCGCCGGACAAAGCCTTGAATTTGGTTCTGGTCCTCGCAAATCGTATGGATTCTGAAGATCTGGGTTACAGCACACAAATAAAATTGTTTAATTTGTAATTATGATGCGTGTTCGTTGTATTTTATGGTTCTATTGTTAGTTACAGCATGTAAGAGAAAACGCCTTTGTGCTCCACCACGGCAAACGAAGTTAATATTACATGAATGATTAAACGATTGCAGAAATATTATTTATTTTAAGGGTTTAACGTGTAGTCATGATAACATTATGTAGACCTATTCTTGGAAACGAGCTGGCAACAAAAATCACACAGAGCAGAATGAAATGTTATAATTTCATATTAAGTAAACGTTAAATGTTTAGATGATGTAAATATGTCAGTATTGTACATTTAAAGTCTGTAAAAATGTAAATAAATGTACAGTTTGTAGAACCACATTTTACGTCGCATTGTTATTGTACCTACCCTGTAACTTCGTTGAACAAGAGGGGAACAATCGCCACTTTAATTTACAGCCCGCAGAGGGCACAATTACCCTGTAACTACATGGAACAAGAGTATAATTTCCCAGTCATTTTAAAAAGCTTACGTATAGATAGACCAAACTTACGATTTAATAGAACAGGTACCTGTTAAGTTTTTTAAATTAATCCATTGTAAATTATTTGCATATCTGTGATAAACGTAACCTGTTGTTCCTTACATGTAGGTACAATATAAATACGAAACATTCACCGTAACTTTAGTTTATTTGTATATTGTTGTTACTCTCTATTACCAAAACGTAACATATTGTTCCCGTATACCTACACATACGTGCTAATAGGTACACTATAATTACAGAAACGTACACCGTAAATTCAGTATACTTATGTAGTTCTTTGCAGGTTGAATATCTGGTTTGTTATCCCCTTATTACCCAAATATAACATATTGTTCCCTTATACCTACATGTACGTACTTTATAGGTACACTATAATTGCAGAAACATACACCGTAAATTCAGTTTAATTACGGGTTGTAATCTAAAGCGTTACCGAGTTTTTCAACATACCCTTACTGTCTTGAGCCAGAATACACAGAGTTCAATGAGAGCAAGGCAAGACGAGCGTTTGAAAATAAAAAGTATTTAAATTGTTTTTTTCTTATGAAAATAACCGATTGTTTCGCTAGATAAGACCCTTCTTCCTCGGCTGGGATCGTTTGAAGCCGCATTTAAACTGCATTTTGGAAGTTCAAAATCGGGGTACCATAGCAGTCCATTATATGAAGAAAAATCCTAATGTTTTCCTCAAAAAACATAATTTTTTTACGACTGAAGAAAGAAAGACACAAACATCTTGGATGGCAATGGGGTGAGTACATTATATGTGAATCTTTGTTTTGGAAGTGGACTTCTCCTTTAATAATGTACAGATGTAGGCTCTTTACTATTTCTGTATTCCTGGCCACATGTATTTTATTTAACTCATTAACCTAATCAGTGATTGATTTTCATAATCAATGCAAGATTCATTCATTAACCATGTTTAAGTGCTCATTGTTTTAGAATTAAGGTCCATTTTCTCATTAAGCCTTCATTCCGGTAAGAGGGCCATGTGCTTTGTAGAGAGCTCAGCTCTAAACTAAGTCATGCACATTCTATTCCTACTGGTGAATTCTTTGTCTATCATAACCTCTCTGACTATTATGTCCTCAGCAGCAGATAAGAAGCTGAAGGATGAATTGAAAAATGTAGGCCAGGAACCATTTTAATTATGACACTGTTGCTGTGCTTTCACCCAGGCTGTATAGTGATTTATGTTCATTTCTTTTATGGGTTGTAAATAATTTCCTGTCACCCTCGCTCCAAAAATGTGTGTTTGACATATTACAACTGGCTGTTTTCTTGTAGGCTTTGGGCTTTCTTATGATTACACATGGATAAAATAAATCTTACAGTGGATATTTAAAGCAAGGCAATTGCATATATTCAAAATATGACAAATTTGGAATATATGCACTGTTTGGGGATTGTAAGTCTGCATTTATTTGACCAAAAAATGCATAAAAACAGCAGTTTTGTGAAAAATCATTGCAAATATCTGTTCTCTGTTGGAATTTACTTTAGGATATGATTATGTTCATTGATGGCAAAGCTGAATTTTCAGCAGCCATTTTTCTAGTCTTCAGAAATCAGTCATACATGAATAGAAATAATAATAATTAAAAAAAAACATTTATTTAAAAAGTGCTTAAAATATTGTAACATCAACATTTAACCTATTTAATGCATCCTTGTTGAAAAAAAAAAAAAGTTATCAATTTCTTTCAAAAACACTTTCACTGGTAGGGTAAATGTGGCTTATTTGTTCAGTAGTTCAGTCAATCTTTCATTTTTTTTATACTTGCATCATTAAAGGTCACCAGAGAATCATTTAGCGTACCGTTGAATTAACATAAAAATGCATATTCAATACATTTCTGCTATAAATCCTGATTTGTTGCCTTTAAGGCAGAATCAAGAAATGTGAAATGGACTTCCTAAGAAAAAGCATTATTCAGCCAGCTGTCTATGTATTATATCCATAGTGACTATCTTGAGCAGGACATTTTTGGTCTACACAGGCTCACATGCACTACTGAGTAAACAGAGTCAAGTTGTTATTGTTCTTGTCCTCGTTTTCATTTTTTGAATAGCTTTAGATGTGTTTGACAGCGGGAGTGGATAAATGCTCACTATGACGGATGGTTGCCGTTGTCAGTAGCTGAGGATATTGACATCTTGAGGAAATCTGTCGTCCTGGACAGTGGATGACTGATGAATGCTCCCAGTACTCCTTTCATCAGTACAGCTGTCAGCACAAAAGAGATATAGGATTGTGCATGTTTGTCAGTGTACGAGTGTGTGCATTGCCGTTTCACCTTGTGAGAGTTTTGTAATAACAGATATTGTTTGTTTGATCTCTAACTGTCTCAAGGTTGTTGTTCTGTGTGAGGAAAGAAATTAACGTCAATGAAAAAACAGCATGTCATATGCGGCACGCATACATTTTCTCATCAAACGTTGAAGGAATAGGACACAGAAAATGAAAATTTTGTCATTTACTCATCTGCATGTTATTCCGATCATATTTTCTTCTGTAAAATGCAAAATGAGACGTTAGGCAAAATATCCACCCTTCTGTTTTCCGTACAACGAAGTAGATGTGGATTTATACTGTAAGATTCCAAATGGACAAAAAATGGTTAAAGTTTTCATATAACCCAGGCAGAAAATCATTCAAAATGTCCTTCGGTCATGTATTTCAAGCTTACCATATTGCATTCAGTCATGTGACACACCAGTACAAGCTGTTTGATGTCAAATAACTAAAATATTTTCATGAGAACTCCTTGAAATGGAAGCAGTATATTGTTGAACGGCATGTGGGTGAGTAAACTGACAATGTTTTAGGTTTTTGTTTTTTTTTTGTTAAGTTTAAGTTTTAATAAAGAATGATCTGAATGATTGGTTTCTTAGAATAGAGGATGAAGACTTTATGCTTTACAGTATGTAACTCAGTGGGGTTTTTTCATTCCTTCAAAAAGTCTACAAAGTGAATTTTATACCCTTGTCAGCTCCCTCTCCCAGGTTCACCCAAAAATGAAAATGTTGTCCTGATTTACTCACTCTCATGTTGTTCCAAACATGTATGATGACTTTCTTCTGCTAAACACAAAAGAAATTTTGAAGGATGTTTTGGAACAGTTTGGAATCCCTTTGACTTCCATGAACCAAAGCTTTCACTTTTTGGAATAATATACCTTTAGGCATTTAAACTGGACAAAAAGGTGTTTTAACATTTAGGTGAATATTTAAAATAGATGTTATATATCTAATTTAAAAAAGAATCTGCTTATTCGGATGATGTGTCCAGTTTTTTTTTTACATGCATTAATCTAATAACATATTAGATTTCATCCCATGTGAAATGTCAATATATTTTATTATATATTTTTTTAAATGCTAGTAAATGCTAATAATGGAAAGAGGGCAACCGATTCAGGAAAGGGTCTTGATTTTTGAATTTGAACTCAGTTCAGTGTTAGTCTGTGATATGTTGGAGCGGTGCCCACAAGTGGTTAAGCTGACATTGTTACAATTCACCCTGTGTAACAACTAAAAAAATTCCTCCGTAAAATATTTTCTTATAAAAAAACTGACCCAAAATGACAGTATCTAAATGATTTGGGTAACACTTTATTTTAAGGATCAATTCTTACTATTAACTAGTTGCTTATTAGCATGCATATTACTACCATATTGGCTGTTTATTAGTACTTATAAAGCACATATTAATGCCTTATTCTGCATGACCATATTTTAGATCTTTTAGGATTAGTTCACCTCCAGAATAAAAATTTCCTCATAATTTACTTTACTCATTTTTTTTTTATTTTAATATGTTTCTTGAGGTTTACTTATGTTAATATAGTTTGTTGCACAAAAAAATATGTGGAAAAATTATTATTTTCAACCCTCATTCTGAACCTCTCTCAGAAACAGGCTGTTTTTAAAGGGGTCATTGGATGCAAAATTCACTTTTTCATGTTGTTTGAACATTAATGTGTGTTGACAGTGTATGTACAAATCTACCCTATAATAATAAAAATCCATGCAGTGGTTTTTAATTAATCTACAAAAATAATATCCCCTTTTTCAAATCGAGCCATTCTCACACCAACAGAGGCCGCTCTCATGATAGTTGATTGACATGAGCGTCTTACCTTAGATCAGCTGTAACAGTCCAACCTCCATGTTTTGATGCCGGAGCAGGGATGTAAGTTAGACAAGAATATCTCCGATTGAGCGATTGAAGTGTTGTGTTGCTGGATGTAATAATGAACATAGTGGTCGTCATTTACTCCCGACATCTGAGCCGCTGAAGATGCAGTGGATTACGTTTGTTTGTGAAGAGAATGTGGCTCCCGATCTACATATATCCCTCTATGTTCGTGCAAATCGTTCGTGATCCAGCTTCACCGACAGCAGAAGTGAGTATGAGGGTTTTTTTATGAATCTTTGCAATCGCCTTTCCTTATAACGTGGTAGTTCGTTTAGCGGCTAAATGAGGCTAAAGTAAACAGGCTCGTCACTCCACAGAGAGAAGAGAGGGGCGGGGCGAGCAGAGGAACAACCCCTTAGAATGAGATGATTTTTGCAGAGCTCATTTTGACAAGGTAAAAAGGGTGTTGTTTTACACAACCATTGAGAATTTTTAACCAAAGTATATTATAGACTTTTCATTAAGACCCTAAAAAATCATATCAACTTGTGGAAAATGGGCATCCGATGACCCCTTTAAGGGGTGTGTCCTTCAAGGCTTCTCAGGAATTAGCCACTGTTTGGCTACCACCACTGCATAGGAAACAGTACTTGCATATGAAATCATTTACTTAATGCAGCTGCAGTCAGACCTAGTACTGCTTCATCTCTCAACTCTTTGTGAAGTCTCTATGACACTATGCCCCGTTTACAAAACAATATACTCTGAACAATCCTCTGATACGATCCGGGATGCTGTTAAAAATAAACCATCCCCTTTTTCCTTACTCTGGGATCCTTCTGATATCTGTACAAAGACACAAATGAGCTGTTTAAACCAAACACGTCAAAGCGAATGTTATTTCGCAACATTTGTTCTATTGACAACAGACTCAAGCACGTGGACTGTGTCAGAAAGCGAACGCGCATCTGTATGCTGTATCCAGTGTAGACAAGATAGTGGCAGTGATTGTAATTTCTATTTGCATTTGACATGACGTGACACTTGCATTCAGCATAGTCAATTGTCAGCAGTTATTGCAAATGACTGGGGCTAGGTCACGTCACCTTGCCCCATTGGATCTAAAACGAGCCATTTTTGGAGCTTGATTAAATAAATGCTTTTTTATAATGAGGAGGATGTCTTGAGCAATGAAACTTGCAGGAAGTTTTAATGGTACAAAAACCTCTTATATGCCAAAATATCAAGGCAAATTTGATTTCTCATGTCATCACTCCTTTAAGGTTTTAAAACATTTCAAAATTTTTCTCCATATAGTGGACTTAAAAGGGGATCAGCGGGTTGGGTCCAAATTCCAGTTTAAGTGCAGCTTCAAAGGACTATACACACTCTCAGCTGAAAAATAAGGGTCTTATGCAGCGAAACGGTTTGCCATTTTCTTAAAACAATTTAACATTTCTATATTTTTAACCACAAATGCTCATCTTGCACTAGCTCTGCAATGTGCAACGGTGACTTCATGCATTACGTAATCACGTTGGAAAGGTCACACGTAGTTAGTTCTTCGTCTATGTACTCCAGTTCAAAAAGGTAGGGTCGGGCGAAAAATTTGACTTAGTCTTTGCATGTTTGTTTTGAAAACACCAGGTTGGTACCTCCGCATACGTCTCGCGAGACCTTTCCAACGTGACTATATAATGCCTGAAGTTGAGCTAGTGCAAGATGAGCATTTGTGGTTAAAATATATAAATTTCTTAAATCCTTTCACTATAGGACCCTTATTCCTCAGCTGGGATCGTGTAGAGCCCTTTGAAGCTGCATTGAAACTGCAATTTGGACCTTCAACCCACTGATATACATTGAAGTCTCCTATATATAAAAAAAGATATATTTTCGACTGAAGAAAGAAAGACAATGAACATCTTGGATGATATAGGGCTGAGTAAATTATAAGGAATTTTTTATTTTAGAAGTGATCTGATATTTTAATTAGAGATGCTCCGATTGCAATTTTTTTTGGCCGATTCTGTTTTTTTTTTTGTAAGTGTGACCTGCCGGTACCGATTTTTGCCAATTCCGATTTTCTAAGAAGTATAATTGACAGCATATACAAACAAAATATATACTTTTTTACCCATTACAATTACAATTCCCCCATTCAAAATTCTGGAATAAATTACAGATATAAATGCATTTCAAAAATTTCAAATGCTTAAATAATTTTATAAAATTAATGTTTTAAATATTTTTTTAAACATACAAATAAGAAATGTTATGAAAAATGCAGTACTTTTAAATATGACACCAAACCACCAGTAGGTGGTGGCAAAAGACTGTTTTAATGAGTGAGTCATTTAGTCTTTATGAATGGGTTTCTGAAACTACTTTCTGCAACAAAAACATTTGAGCAAAAACAGTCAATATTGTGTCTAAAATGTAAGTCGCTTAATTTAAACTTTTTTTATTGAACTGCTCTTGTAAAAAATCAGTGTGACATTGCAGTCCTGTTGATATTTGGGAAATCATATTGGTCATGCAATGTTGCGTACCTAAATAATATTATAAATACATATTTTTTTCTACCGTAGTATGCATCTATAACTTTCTGTGAGTGCTGTTGCGCTCATTTGTATTGATTTCTGCACGATTCTCTCTCACATCACATACTCATTTTAAGCTGCGCAAGCTTTATCTGTCAGGACATAAATACATTAAAAGTCGACGTAAGTGTGACGAAAAAACAGATCGGTTTGGAATCAGCAGACTGACCGTCCAGTCACCGGTCCGGGCCGATCTTGTTGAAAACCAGCTAATTCCAATCCCTGGCCGATCGATTGGTGCATCTCTACTTTTAATCCAAACTCATACCTTAATTTAACAACTACCTTACTAACTATTAATAAGCAGCAAATTAGTAAATAAGTAAATTAGTAAATTGTGAATAATAGTGAATATGTGTTCCCTAATCTAAAGTGTTATCATAATTTATGTTGCATGGTCTCAGATGCCAAATTCATATCTCCTCTTTTGAAATGAAGCAGGTCATCCATTATTTATCCCTAGATTGACTACAATCATTTGAATGTCTGGCATTTCTCTGGTCTTGAATCGTGCCTAACCTCAAGCAAGAAACTCATTATATATGAACAGTGATAATGTCACCCCATCTATTGTAATGTTTTTGTCGAATGTGATTTTTCTGACCATGTTTGGAATGATTTATAGGGGTCTAGTTGCTTGGAGACCTGTAATAGAGGCTTCCCTCAGGTCCTGTGTGTGATTAACCGCATTTAATGAATGGGGCATTATGAGACAAACAACAGAATTAATCTCATTGGGTTCTGGGCCTGTTCGGTCACACCACAGACAGCAGTCAGGTTTGTAGTTACTTATGACCCAGTGTGACAGAATTATGTGAACACAAATATATAAAGAATAATAATAATCATAATGATTAGGATCATTTTTAATGGGTTCCCTAAAAGATTGCATGCTTTAAAGGAGACGTTTTTGAAGAAAACATTTCAGGATTTTTCTCCATATAATGGACTGATATGGTGCCCCGAGTTTGAATTTCCAAAATGTTGTTTAAATGCGGCTTCAAACGATCCCAAATGTGGTTGTAAACGATCCTAGCCGAGGAAGAAGGGTCTTATCTAGCAAAACGAATGGTTATTTTCATAAAAATAATACAATTTATATACTTCTTAATGTAAAATGCTCATCTTGTTTCGCTCTGCCTGAACTGTTTTTTTCTGGTTCATGACAGTTAGGGGTTAATGTCGAAAAATTCCCATCTCATGTTCTCTCTCAACTTCAAAATCGCCCTATATCGCTGTTTTATCTTTTTGGTTAAGGGTGTTTGATCTTCTTTACATATTCACTTTGCAAAGACTGAGTCGGTACTTCTGCAGCGATGTAGGATGATTTTGAAATTATTTTTGAAGTTGAGGGAGAAAATACAATTGGAGTTTTTCAACATACCCTAACTGTCTTGAGTCAGAATACACAGGGTTCAGGGAGAGCAAGACAAGACGAGTGTTTGACATTAAAAAAAATTTAAATTTTATTTTTTTAAATGAAAATAACCAATCGTTATAAGATAAGACCCTTCTTCCTCGGTTGGAATCATTTACAACCGCATCTGTGATCGTTTGAAGCCGCATTTAAACTGCATTTTGGAAGTTCAAATTCGGGGCACCATAGAAGTCCACTATATGGAAAAAAATCCTGAAATGTTTTCTTCAAAAAACATAATTTCTTTACGACTGAAAGACGTGAACATCTTGGATCTTCTTTTAACTATTGATTGATGATATGAATATTTTCCCTATATCCTGATGCTAAAAACAGCTTTAAATATACATTTAAAGCTGATATTTAAAACATTTTCTTCACTGAGGTTGCTGAGTTGCTTGTAGACACTACATTACATGGTGGGAAAATGTTTAATTATTAATATGAACACATTTAAAACTTGTGATTGTGCTGGTTTTTAGAAGCAATAGGTAATTTTAGACTGTGTATTAGAGAGTGTATTGCAGTGTATACAGTGGTTGTGTTTTTGTTTTCTAAGAAAATGCATGAAATGCCATTTTTCAGCTAGTTGCATTTTACATGTAATTGGGCAAAACATTATATTTCTGCAACTGAATAAATTTCCCCCACTCCATTGTACAATTACCATATTGTCTAGCAAATTATAAACAAGGGTCACAGGGCTGTGATTCAAATGAAGTCCATTTACTGTAGCTTCAGTGGTTCAAACTTTCTCTTTGCTGTGTTTGTAAAACAGGCTGTTTTTCTGGCCCAGTTTGATGAGTCATTTGTTAATTGCATACTGGTGGGGGCACCAGCAGGACGGAGTCTGTTAGAGGATCTCTCAGCAGTACTTGTAGCCCATGTGCAGGCGTGTACCCGAGGACCTGTGCCTCACTGATTAAAAGTGATAACTGGCGGCAGGCCTCCAGGACAGACGGAACCTACTGTGACCCGCACAGTAAGGACCAGAGTCACCACAGATGAGTCAGAGTGACCTGTGACCACTGCAGGAGGTGTCGTGAGCAAAGTTCAGCTGCTGCTGTAAGCCACAGGCCTGAGTTTTTGGAGGCGGAGTTGAATTGAGTCAGCGCTCCCAGGCTGAGTGTGTTGTGGACATGTGTTTGTGTTTGCTGCATGTGAAAGGAAGTGTTTATCATGGCGATAGATTATTTTCATATTTGATGTAATTTGTGTCTTTTCAGCCACTTTTGTTAGTAGAAAGGGAGATGAGACTGGTACTAATAGACAACCAGTGAGGGGTTTTCAATGGCCGATACTGGTACATGATATCTAAAGAGTAGATTTTCGACTATCGTCTCTATCTTGGCTACACGCCCACGTGATGACGTTGTGATACGTGGTCACGAAAACTTATCGTTTGCATGCTTTTTTAGGCATTGAGTTTTAAAAACAAGTTCTTTTAAGGCGTTAAAACTCAATCAGCAGCGAAAGGGAACTTGTGTTTGCAAATATCCTTGTGTAAACAGTAATTTAGGTCTTAAGTGAAAGCAAACAGCTGAGAAACAAAACACATGTGTAACAGTCTATTGGATCCAGGCAGCTCTTAAAGTGACAGCAGTCTAATATTCCTGCTGTCTGTCATTCATGTTATAACTTTAAAAAGACGAAATATATGAAATATACATTTCATTTACAAAGTGTAGAATATGCAGTAGTTTACACAATGTATGGAGTATTTCTTATTTGTTCTACTGCATTTTTTTTGTCCTATTGCTTGTAATTAGTTTCTTATTCTTATTTAATCGCTGACTGGTATAAAAAACTTTGATATCATAAAGACCTTATTTAAAGCAAAAATAACTATATCGTGATGTATATAGTTACCGTGAAATAAAATTACTCATATTGTGATATAAGATATTCAATTCAATTCAAGTTTATTTGTATAGTGCTTTTCACCATACAAATCACGTTAAACATAAACACATCAGACATTTTTTGTAGAAAATATAATGAACATTTTGCAGAAATCATGCTTGTGTACTGCTAGTATACGCACCTCTGTATTTTGAAACCGGGGAGATGGCAGCACGGAATAAAGTTGCACATTCCAGCTTCCTGCATTTCTGCTGCTGCCCCTTAAAACAAAATGGCAACATGTTGACATGTCATGAAACAACATCTGTTATTGTTGTTTTTAGCATAGGTATAACAATGAAATTGCATTGCCATAGAAACCAATTCTGTAAAATGAATGAGTGCTTGGACACACAAATCAGATATGAACAGTTACCATATGTTGTGTGGACAGTCAGTTGTTCAAATATTCAGATATTCAAATTATATTCCAACCGGACATGCACAACATCAGATTTGGGCTAACAGTCTGAATGAAGCTTTAACTGAAACAAATCTTTTGGAACATTATAAATGTTTTTACTGTAATTTTTGATTTACTGCAATTTTTTTAGATGTAGATGTCATGTCTATGTTGCAGTCAGTCTTTCATGTTAAGAAAAAGTCCAGTCCACTTCCAGAACGAAAATTGACAGATAATATACTCACCCCCTTGTCATCCAAGGTGTTCATGTGTTTCTTTCTTCAGTCGTAAAGAAATTGTTTTCTGAGGGAAAACATTTCAGGATTTTTTTCCATATAGTGGATTTCTATGGTGCCCCGAGTTTGAACTTCAAAAATGCAGTTTAAATGCGGCTTCAAACGATCCCAAATGCGGTTGTAAATGATCCCAGCTGAGGAAGAAGGGTCTTATCTAGCAAAACAATCTGTTATTTTTATAAAAATAATACAATTTATATACTATTTAATGTCAAACGCTCCTCTTTTCTCACTCTGCCTAAACTGTATTTTATTTTATTTTTTTTTCCAGTTAATGACAGCTAAGGCATGTCGAAAAATTCCCATCTCATGTTCTCCCTCAACTTCAAAATCATCCTATATTGCTGTTTTACCTTTTTTTTTTTTTGTTAAAGGGGTCATCGGATGCTAAGTTCACTTTTACATGTTGCTTGAACATTAATGTGTGTTGGCAGTGTATGTACAAATCTACCCTATAATGATAAAAATCCATGCAGTGGTTTTTAATTAATCTGTAAAAATAATATCCCCTTTTTCAAACCAAGCCATTCTCAGATGCCTGTCGTTGTGGCGTCACACCCACAGAGGCCGCTCCCACAATAGTTGATTGACATGAGCGTTTTACCTCTGATCAGCTGTCACAGTCCGCCCTCTTTGTTTCGATTCCGGAGCAGGGATGTAAGTTAGACAAGAATATCTCCGATTGAGCGATTGAGGTGTTGTGTTGCTGGATGTAATAATGAACATAGTGGTCGTCATTTACTCCCGACATCTGAGCTGCTGAAGATGCAGTAGATTATGTTTGTTTGTGAAGGGAATGCGCCTCCCGATCTACATATATCCGTCTATGTTTGCGCAAATCATTCATGATCCAGCTTCACTTACAGCAGAAGTGAGTATAAGGTTTTTTTTTTAATGAATCTTTGCGATCATCTTGAATGACAAGGGGTGAGTACATTGTCTGTAAATTTTTGTTCTGGAAGTGGACTTCTCCTTTAACTGTCTTCCTGTTGTTTATTTTCTTACAAAATTACCTATTAAGATCCTCAGATCTTCCTCGGATGCACAGGTATGTTTGCAGTGTTCCCTGAGTGGGTGCAGCTTTAGTGTTCCTGCCCAGACCGTTGAACCACAGCATCAAACAACATCACAGGCCCAGGTGGGGTGCATCCAGGAGCCAGTAAATCCTGCCTGAGACCTTGTTGTGGAGATTAAAGCTTTCCAAACTTCTTCTGAGCTTCAGGAAACAATCAGATCATCCTTTTGATGAACACTTCTGTCAGTTCTTTCTCCATGACAAGGAATTAGGGAATAGACAGAAGAAAAGAGCCTTAGTGTCCGAATAGACGTGTCTTTGATGTGAGATTGTTGTTTGGAGCTGCAGATTGATTTTGCACTGTGTAACATGAATCCAATATCATAGGGGTACTGAATTGGAGAAAAAAAACTCTCAATTATTTGTTCTTTGATTATTCCTATGGTTAGATTTGTATGCATGCCTTTTTCTGTGCCATTATTCAGTATGTAATTGTGGTGAAACTGGAAAATTTGTTTATCTGTATTAGTGGGAGAGACTACATTTCGAATGCATAGTTCTTCAAAGTAAATTTTGTCACTGTTTTGGAGCACACTAGCTTATAAGTGACCCTGAATGCTGACATATATTTAGTGTTAATTTCGTTAACGAGAACTATGATGAAAAATTAGTATTTTTTTCCCCCCATGACAAAAATGAGACTATGATAAGATGACAATAAGGTCAATAAACGATAACTGTGACTATCAACATGCAATATCGTTAATGATAAAAGACGAGAATAAAATGTATTTTAAAAAATAAAAAATAAACCAAAACTCTTTTTATTTTCATCAAAAAAGAAGACCAAATATTATTGCAGACTGCTGTACATGCCTCTGCTATGCACGTTTTCATGTGTGCAGTTGCCAGATACCAAGAATTCAAATCCCCAAATCACAGCTCGTCTGTTAAAAGAATACATTTTCTGCCTGGTGTTTCTCCTAATTTTTGCAATCTGGCAACAATGCGCATGCCTTTTATATTTATGTATTTGTGCTTATTTGTCAAAGTGCAATAGCTGAAATGTAAAAATAAATTTCATGTAAAATTGAAATCATTTTAACCATTATACAGCATGATGAAAACGTGACTAAGATTTCATCAATGTTCAGACATTTAGTCAACTAAAACTTAACTAAACAAAAACAGGACAAAGTTGACTATGTATTATAATAACTACAAAAGTACATTTGACATACTAGGACTAATATAAAAAACTTTAAAAAATGGCTGACAAAATTAGCACTACATATACAGTGCATACGGAAAGTATTCACAGCGCTTCACTTTTTCCACTTTTTTGTTCCAGCCTTATTCCAAAATGAATTGAATTCATTATTTTCATCAAAATTCTTTTCAAAAAAATCTTTTCAAATGTAATAAAAATAAAAAATGAGAAGAAAAAAAAATCACATGTACATAAGTATTCACAGCCTTTGCTCAATACTTTGTTGAAACACCTTTGGGACCAATTACAGCCTCAAGTATTTTTGAGTATGATGCTACAAGCTTTGCTCATCATCATTTGGCAATTATCTGCCATTCCTCTCATCTCCTCACTTCTGAAGCTCTGTCAGTTTGAATGAGGCAGACGCATATTTTCAGGTTTCTCCAGAAATATTGCTATGGCTGGGCCACTCAAGGACATTCACAGAGTTGTCTATAAGCCACTATTGCTGTGTGCTTAGGGTCATTGTCCTGTTGGAAGGTGAACCTCCTGCCCAGTCTGAGGTTCTGAATGCTCTGGACTGGGTTTTCATTAAGGCTATCTCAGTATTTTGGTGCACTGAGCTTTCCTTCTACTCAGTCCCTGTCATTGAAAAACAACCCCACAGCGTGTGGCTGCTACCAGCACACTTTACTTTTGGGATGGTACTGTGCAGGTGATGAGCAGAGCTGGTTTTCTTCAAACACGATGCTTAGAATTGAGGTTCATCAGACCAGAGAACCTTGTTTCTCACAGCCTGAGGGACCTTTAGGTGTTTTTTTGCAAATTCCAAGTGGGTTTTCATGTGTCTTAATGGAGGAGAAGACCATTAAGGTCTTTGGCCACACCACCATAATGACCAGACTGGTGGAGTGTTGCAGTGATGTGCTTCCATTTATGGATGATGGAGGCCACTGTGCTCATTGGGACCTTCACTACTGAAATTTTTCTGTACCCTTCCCCAGATCTGTGCCTTAGTACAATCCTGTCTCGGAGGTCTACAGACAGTTCCTTGGACTTCATGGCTTGGTTTGTGCTCTGACATGCACTGTTAACTGTGAAACCTTATGTAGACAGGTGTGTGCCTTTCCAAATCATGTCCAATTAACTGAATTTACTACAGGTGGACTCCAATCAAGTTGTAGAAACATTTCAAGGAATGATCAGTGGAAACAGGATGCACCTGAGCTCAATTTTGAGTGTCATGGCAAAGGCTGTGAATACTTATGCACAGTGCTGAAAGTCCTGAAAGTTGACAAAGAATATTTTTTGTCTCATTAGTTTGATTGGGTTCTCTTTGTCATTTATTTACTGAGAAATATGATCCAGTGTTAAATATTTGCAAGTTGCGAGTATGTGAATCTTTGCTTTCAGTATCTAGTGTGACCCCTTTTTGAAGCAATAACCGCAGGTAACATATTTTGTAACCGCTGATCAGTTTTGTAACCGCTGCACAACAGCTTGTAGGAATTTTAGCCCATTCTTCAGTACAGAAACACTTGAACCCTGTGATATTGGTGGGCTTCCTCTTATGAACTGCTTGCTTCAGGTCCTTCGACAACATTTTAATTGGATTAAGGTCCGGACTTCAGGCATTCCAAATCATTAACCTTGTTCTTCTTTAAAGGAGAAGTCCACTTCCAGAGCAAAGATTTACAGATAATGTACCCCCTTGTCATCCAAGATGTTCATGTCTTTCTTTTTTCAATCGTAAAGAAATTGTTTTTTGAGGAAAAGATTTCAGCATTTTTCTCCATATAATGGACTTCTATGGTGCCCCGAGTTTGAACTTCTAAAATGCAATTTAAATGCGGCTTCAAACGATCCTAAATGCGGTTGTAAACGATCCCAACCGAGGAAGAAGGGTTTTATCTAGCGAAAAGATCGGTTATTTTCATAAAAATAATACAATTTATATACTTTTTAATGTCAAACGCTCGTCTTGTCTTACTCTGCCAGTTTCCGATTTTAAAATGATTTTTTTAAGTTGAGGAAGAAAATACGAGTTTTTTGACATACCCTAACTGTCTTGAACCAGCATACACAGAGTTCAGGCAGAGCAAGACAAGATGAGCATTTGAGATTAAAAAGTATTTAAATGTTTAAATAAGTATTTTTTTAATGAAAGTAACCAATTGTTTTGCTAGATAAGACCCTTCTTCGTCGGCTGGGATCATTTACAACCACATTTGGGATCATTTGAAGCCGCATTTAAACTGCATTTTGGAAGTTTACCATATGGAGAAAAATGCTGAAATATTTTCCTCACGACTGAAGACATGCCTCCTCAAGACATGAACATCTTCGATGACAAGGGGGTTAATACTTTATCTGTAAATTCTTGTTCTGGAAGTGGACTTCTCCTTTAACCATTTTTTGGTATAATAACTTGTGTGCTTGTGGTTGTTGTCTTGCTGCATGACCCACTTTCTTCTAAGATTCAGTTCTCGGTAAGATGTCCTGACATTTTCCTTTAGAATTTGCTGGTATAATTCAGAATTCATTGTTCCATCAATGATGGCAAGCCATTCTGGCCAAGATGCAGCAAAGCAGGCTCAAATCATGATACTACCACCACCATGTTTCACAGATGGAATAAGGTTCTTATGCTGGTGTTTTTCTTTTTCCAAACATAACACTTCTCATTTATACCCGAAAAGCTTTATTTTGGTCTCATCCATCCACAAAACATTTCTCCAATAGCCCTCTGACTTGTCCACATGATCTTTAGCAAACTGCAGACTAAGAGCAGTTTTTTTTTTTTTTTTTTTTTTTTTTTTGGAAAGTTGTGGCTTTTTCCTTGCAACTCTGCCATGTTCAGTGTTCTCCTGATGATGGACTCATGAACATTAATATTACCCAATGTGAGAAAGGCCTTGATGTGCTTAAAAGTTACCCTGAGGTCCTTTGCAACCTTGCAGACTATTACAGGTCTTGCTTTGGAGTAATCTTTGTTGGTCGACCAGTCCTAGGGAGGGTAATAGTGGTCTTGAATTTCCTCTATTTGTACACAATCTGTCTGACTGTGGATTTGTGGAGTCTAAACTCTTTAGAGATGGTTTTGTAAACTTTTCTAGCCAGATGAGCAACAACAAACCTTTTTCTGAGGTTCTCAGAGACCACCTTTGTTCATGCCATGATTCACTTTCACAAACATATCAGACTTTGATAGATTCCTGTTCTTTAATTAAAACAGGGCACGCACTGACACCTGATAGTCATCCTATTGATTAATAACACATCTGAACAAATGGACTCTAATTTCACCTTAAAATTAACTGATAATCCTAGAGATTCACATACTTTTGCAACTCACGAATATTATTTTCCTGAATAAATAAATGACAAACTATATATTTTCATCTCATTTGTTTGATTGGGTTCTCTTTGTCAACTTTCAGGGTTTGTGTGAAAATCTGATGGTTTTGTCATATTTACGCAAAGTAGAAAATTCGAAAGGGTTCACAAACTTTCAAGCAGCACTGTACATTTTGTTTTTTGTTTTTTTTTAATAAATTTGTCAGAGATTTTAAGCAAACTTTTTTTACATTGTCTATATTACAATACTAAATACTACATGTTTGTGACAGTAGGAAACATGGGATGTTTCAAACCACACTTTTGAGACTGCCTTTGGTACACTGCATTTTTAAGGAGAAAATACTCAGCAATCGTGTTGACTGAAGAATTTGCATATGATTTATCTAAGCATCTTAAAAACACCAGATAGACGTGTAAACAATGATAAAACTTGATTTTCACCTCAGGGGGTCTTTAATAATTCTTCAATGTGCATTATTGTAAACAAAATTATAACATTGATATTCTTTGTGTTATTAAACAGTTATTTTCAAATGTTCTGCAGTGAGAGAGAAAAAAGTAGTTTGTATTTAAATGAGTTGTTTTTTTGTCTGAATTCATGATGTTGGTCTGCACCATAAGTGTAGAGGAATCGGTCTGTGTTGAATGTTGGTCCTGCTGACTGTGGACTGACCTTTAGTCAATAGCTGTTCTGTATTCCTGTCGCCTGTTCCTCCACTTCTGATAATGCTCCCCAGGATTTATTGACTTATGGCTTCGGTTCCACGTATCCGAGGAAAAATGTAGCTCCCCCATGATGGATTCTGAACTTCAAAAACCAGCGTTGCAAAAATAACCAGATATTTTTTTCAAAGCACATCTTCAATAAAAGTAACTCATGGCTTCTTTCAAAGTTTAAAGACACGAGAAAGTTTGCCAGAAAATATTTTTTATGATTTTTATTCAGGTTTATTTACTTGCGTGCGGATTTTTCATCCGTGTTACTGAAGAAATCAGTGAGGAAAACAGTGAATTAATAGCAAGTTATGAAGTTATGTTTTAACAGTGACAAATTACCAGTCAAAAATAATTGGCTGACCCAATTGTTAGAGTAATTAGGTCAAGTAATTATTTTCCTCCTTGCAGGTGAAAGGAATCTGATTGTAGCGGATGGAGGGTCACAGATGGTCCTCAGAGCAGCCGCTGAACGCATGACTGAGGAAAACTAGCTGATAAAGTAAATAACAGGAATATTTAATTTAATTAAAAGACAAGGGCTGTTCATAATCACCTCTCCACTCTCTCTCCTTCCTGTTTCTGTACACTTTGTTTGCTGCAATGTAGCCAAAGGTACAATTCACATGAGAAAGCCACTTATATTGCTACGGTAACCGGCCACTCCTGCTGTCTCCTCTCAGCCTTTCCAGTCGTGCTCCAATCAGAATCAGGCGAGGTGTTTAAGCCATCAGGTTTTTGGACAGAGAGCTCAGTCACACTGATTTGCCTATGATGGAGGGTTGTGAAACAGAGCGCTTGGGCTAATCAGTTCACCCGATCTCTCTCATCAGGCCGACCCACTTCAGTCTCGCCTCTTACTTTGACCCCGAAATGCGATTGAAATCAAAACATTGACTCGCTGTGATAAATTACAGAGCTACTGTTTAGATGCTTCTCTGGTGCTTTGCTTTTTTTTTTGTCACAGTGGAAATGAGGCGGCTGTGTTTTTTGTAATCATTTCCATTTATTATTTTACAGTATACCCAGTGAGCTTTTCTTTTCAGTTTTCGTGTTATCTTGGCTTTAAGTTTTAGTGATTTTCTGTTCTTTTTTTTCTGTAAAATGTTTTTATTTACCATTCATTTATTTTTAAGTTTTAGTAATACTACTATTATTTTGTTTTATTTCAGCTCACGAAAATGATTTTTAGGTTTAGTTAACAATAACAACACCAGAGATTGTCTTATTATTGGGAGACGAGTGGGTCTGTGTTGCTTACCATTGGAAAAAGTGTAACGGCTAACTTGGATCATGTGAGGCATCTCATCCAATCATACAATGGTAGTGACATCAGTTCTGTGACAGTCAGTTGCAGTTTTCGTTGCACAGTGAAAAAAAAAAAAATGCAATTTAGGATCAGATTGCAGTTTCAATGTGTTAATTTAAAACAATGATTTTATTTTATTCTGTTAATTTAAAAAAACAGCATGATTGGACATACATAACTCGCTAAAATAGTCACTAAAAATGTAATTTCTTTGTTGATATCTGGACTTCCAAAACAAAGATTCACATATAATGTACTCACCCCCTTGTCATCCAAGATGTTCATGTCTTTCTAAAGAAATTATGTTTTTTGAGGAAAACATTTCAGCATTTTTCTCCATATAATGGACTAATATGGTGCCCCGATTTTGAACTTCCAAAATGCTGTTTAAATGCGGCTTCGAACGATCCCAAATGCCGTTGTAAAGGATTCCAGCCGAGAAAGAAGGGTCTTATCTAACGTAATGAGTAATGATCAGTTATTTTAATAAAAATAATAACATTTCTATACTTTTTAATGTCAAATGTAAAAATGCAGAAATGTTTAAAAAACATAATTTCTTTACGACTGAACAAAAAAAGACATGAACATCTTGGATGACAAGGGGGTGAGTACATTATATGTAAATCTTTGTTTTGGAAGTGGATTTCACCTTTCAGCAGAGGAAAATAATGGACAAAATCAGTTTTCTTTATATTTCTCATCATTTGATATGGAAAATATACTAAAATATACTATATGCTTTTTATAAAAACGTATAATTTTTTGTGATGGAAGTGCTGAAATGCTTTGTGTTCATTCAATGTAGAAACATCGAATGATTCACAACTGACAGATTCATATACTTCTATTTGTATTCTGTTCTAAGCTGTAGTTTTTAATTGACACTTAAGTATGAGTATGCAAAACTGATTCACATGTAGTGAAAACTGCAATGTTCTCAGCTGTTTGGTTTTTTGAATGAGTGTATCTCAGTTAGGGTGACAGTATTAAGCTACAGTGACAACTGCAGAAGCAATGAGGGGGTGTTTAGAAAGACAACAGTTTAGCTTTATGTAAATGAGCACTGACTGTAGTGTGGTGTAGATTTCCCTGTTCCATTAGAAAAACAGAGAAATTGTTGGTTTTCTGAGTGAGTTTGATTTATGTTGCAATACTGCAATATAAATTGACTCCTTGTCAAAGTTTAATATCTTATTTTACCAGCAATGCATCTTACTTGTGATGATTTTCTAAAACTTTGTCCAGTTGTGTTTGTTCATATGTTCACGTCTGCATATCTTTTATTCAGCAAAGATGCAAAAACGATTTGTACATTGTTCTAATAAATACTGTTCTATTCATAAACAAACACACACAGTTTCCAAATAAACTATTAAGCAGTGCAGACTTTTTTGATAATATCTGATCGTAACAAGAAATGTTTCTTGAGCATCAGATCTGCATATTACAATTATTTCTTGAGGATTACGTGAAACTTAAGACTGCCGTCAGAGGAATAGTTATTTCGCATTGTAATAATCTTTCACAATATTATTTTAAATTATAATAATATTTTACAATATTAGTGTGTTCACTGTATTTATCAAATAAATGCTTGGTGAGTATAAGACCTAAAAATTTGTACAGAATGGTAGTTTATGTTCTATCATAGCAAAATAAACAGAAAACGACAGACACTAGTTAACAAAGTCATTAAATGCATAAGCAGCTTTTTTTTAAATGCTGAACAATTAAATAAATATATTAAATGAAAACAATACGCATATATCAGATAAATGTGTTCTAACAGTGTGTTGTGCGACGTATCGTGAAAGATCTCACATCGCTGTAATACTCACATGAAACACTATGTTTACATTGTCTTTTCTCTTTTTTGTATAGTGGCTGAAAAATTAGAAGGAAAAAAAAGACATTGTAGTGTTGAGAAAACTTTGACTTTTTGGAACAAACTTTGTGCACTTATTAAATTAGGCTTCAAGTGCAGCTGAGTGTAACTTAATATCGCACAACTTTCTTACTTTAATGTGGCATCCAGACTTTAGCAGAAGTCTGTTGCTTAGAAGGCTGTTTTTCATTCAACATACAATTCCCAAGGTTGGCAGTGCGGCACTGAGAAATAATGAAGAGATGTTGTCCATTGTGGCAGGTGAATGGTTTTTCAATCAAGCGCAGAAAAAAAAACAGCCCCCACACAGAAAGCCAATCATGTAATGAATCTATGAAATCAGCATCTTTTGAGAAGAGACAGCATTTCTTTCAGCGTTCATTCAGTCTGAAGCGGAGATTGTTTAGAGACGGCACAGCTCTGCGTGGGTTGCCTGGCTTTATTTGTTCTGATGCGGTGAGAGGCGTCCAAAGACAAAGGTCTGTGACGGTTTCATTGCTCAGCCTTGTCCTTTGACTCCCAGACACTGAGGTATGTTCTGTCTTGTTACTGTGCAGATATTCACCTCAGTCACTTTATACGAGTGACATTACAGTCTTCTCATCTGCCTCATCACTCCTTCAGAAACATCAAGGGCGTGAGGAATGTCATGTGAAAATAAAAAGCAGTAGTTTCAATCACATCACCTCCAGGAGCTAGTAAAACTTGAGATGCTGCCATGAACTCTTCTCTTGTACGACTTACAAAAGGCTTTATCAAGTTTTTTCCATTTTAGATATCCATGTAGGCAGTAATGAACCCTAGTGGCCATGATAAAGTAGTTTTCAGCATGTATACGTCAATTCATTCTGAAGTTACATGGTTTTTTATGATTTTTTTCTCCCTCACCAAAAAAATCAAACTAAAAACCTAAAATGCTGGGAGTGTTTTAGTCATTTGAATTTGGTGCTAAACTCTGGTTAATTCTTTTACTTTTTTTTTTCGTCTTTTGGTGCTTACTGCAAGGTTTAGAGAGCTACCCAACTTTTTGTTTGTTTTAATTGATGCAGGAAAACAAGCAGTTAAGTTTAGCCTTTCTTCCCCCCGGCCCCCCTCAAACACCAACATTTATTACATTTTATTTTTTTATTTTTTTTTATCTCACCTTTGCTTTTCTTTATACTGTCAGTTTAAAGGAGAAGTCCACTTCCAAAACAAAGATTCACATATAATGTACTCACCCCCTTCTCATCCAAGATATTCATGTCTTTCTTTGTTCAGTCGTAAAGAAATTGTTTTTTTGAGGAAAACATTTCAGCATTTTTCTCCATATAATGGACTGATATGGTGCCCCGATTTTGAACTTCCAAAATGCAGTTTAAATGCGACTTCAAACGATCCCAGCCAAGAAAGAAGGGTCTTATCTAGCGAAACGATTGGGTATTTTCATTAAAAAAAATTCAATTTAAATACATTTTTTTTTAATCCCAAACGCTCGTTTAGCCTTTCTCTCCTTGAACTGTGTGTATTCTGACTCAAGACAGTTAGGGTATGTCGAAAAACTCTGATCCTATTTTGTCCCTCAACTTCAAAAATCATTTCAAAATCATCCTACATCACTGCAGAAGTACTGACACAGTCTTTGCAAAGTGAACATGCAAAGATCATCAAACACCCTTAACAAAAAAAAGGTAAAACAGCGATATAAGACTAGTTCGAAGTTGAGGGAGAACATGAGATGGGAATTTTTCAACATACCCTAACTGTCATGAACCGGAACAAAAACAGTCCAGGCAGAGTAAGACAAGACAAGCATTTGGCATTAAAAAGTATATAAGTTCTATTATTTTTATGAAAATAACCGATCGTTACAATAGATAAGACCATTCTTTCTCGGCTGGGATCATTTACGACCACATTTGGGATCATTTGAAGCCGCATTTAAACTGCATTTTGGAAGAACGGCAGAAAAATTCATGGTACGCTAAGGGTTAAAGTATAAACGTGATGTTATGGTGTACAGGTGCGTACCAGCCCGGGTTCGAGCACTGATTTCGTAATTTTTCAATAGCCCACCTTAACTGCATGCTGACAAGTTTGCGTGAAAGGTTGCAAGTCGCGTGCATTGCAGTTGCCATTAAATACACAAATGCGCGCGAGCATGGATTTCTGCACACATGGGCCAGTTTGTCTTTGGTTAAACTGCGGTGCTTTTACAAGCATAGATTCGGTTGTTACATATAGATTAATTTCTTTATTTCGGGATTATCAGTTTAAATGAATACACTGACAAATAAAGTCAATTATAACGCAAACCTAAGATTTTACTGGGGCACAGCAGACACTAGACTGGGGTCTAGTGATGCCCATGGGTAACGCATTACAAGTAACTAGTAAAGTAATGCATTACTTTTGAATTTCTAAGAAAGTTGTATATTATATAAATAAGTTATTTCAGAGTTAATTTAAGAGTTAATTTTTCAAATAAGTAACGCCAGTTTATTGATTGTCTCCTGTCAGGAAATTGGGAATAAACAAGCATTAATTAATTTCACTCACAAAAAACATTCAGTATTCCTAAAAATCAATAAAAACAGTCAAATGCAAACTCAGAATATGACGCAACCCTGCAATAATTAAATATGTTAAATAAAACAAATGTCTTTTATGTACTTAATGGGATTTTTATTAACCATTTTATTTTTTTTATTAACTTTGCTGCTGACCTTCGATGATGCAATTCAACCATATTAATAAGCAAAAATTACTTTAGATAAACTAACATTTGTGCTTCTTTTTTTTTTTTTTTTTTTTTTTTTTTTATAGCTGAAGAGTGATCTCCTGCATAAATGTACTTTTCTTTCAGCCTGAGGTGAATTAATTTCACTTTTGGTGTAAAAGGGCTTTTACATTAGAATTGTTTTATATTAAAAACAAAGAAGCAAGCCCTGCCCAGATTTAAAAAGTAACGCAAAAGTAACATAACCCATTACTTTCCATAAAAAGTAACTAATATAATTAGTTACTTTTTCAGGGAGTAACGCAAAATTGTAATGCATTACTTTTAAAAGTAACTTTCCCCAACACTGTTTATTAGTACTAATTAAGCACATATTAATGTTTTATTCTACATGGCCATATTCTACATCCCTAATCCTACCCAATACCTAAACTTAACAACTACCTTATTAACTATTAATAAGCAGTAGATTAGGAATTTATTGAGGGGAAAAGTCATAGTTAATAGTGAATAAGTGTTCCCTATTCTAAAGTGTTACCATTAATTTTGTATTTGTCATTTATAAGTGATATATAATTGTCCATGAAGGCTGGAAGTGAAGGTAACACTTTAGACTAGGGAACGGATATTCACTGTTACCTAAGAGTTTTCCCTGAACAAACTCCTTATTTGCTACTTATTAATAGTTAGTAAATTAGTTGTTGAATTTAGGTATGGGGTAGGATTAAGGGATCTAAAATATTAACATGCAGAATAAAGCATTAATATGTGTTTTATAAGTATTTATAACCAGCTAATATGCTAGTAATAGGCATGTTAATAAGCAACTAATTAATAGTAAGAATTGGTCCTTAAAATAAAGTGTTATCGAAGTGAAAAACTCCTTATATTCAGCTGTGCATAATTACTAGGCACATTTTCTTTTACAGATAAAATGAGCCAAAAAGGAGATTTAACTCAGACTGAACAGTCAAAAATTATTAAATGCCCATGAGAAGGATGCAATACTAATGCAATACTAGAAAAGTTAAGGCATGACCATTGGACAGGGAAATGCTCATTGGGTCAGCATGGTCAGGAAAAAACAGTTGGAGAAAAAATGACACATGTTAACTGCAAAAGAATTAAGAATTAGTTTTGGAACTTCACTCTTCATGTATTTCATAACACTACACGATTTTTGACCCGGTTTTCCGTGGATTTACAGTCTGGAAAAGTTGTCGCTAGATGCCGAACATCAGAGCCAGTCTTCAGATTAGAGTTGACAGATTCCATAAATCACTTTTCAGTTTTTAGCTTCAGACCCAGATGGTGTTTTTCTAACATGTTTGATATTTTTAACCAGTTTTAGAACACATTGTTTTCATTTGTCACGTGTCTTCTAACAACAATGCACACTTTTCTGGATGTGTTTGTTGTGATCGGAACAACTTTAAAGTCTGTGTGATCCTCAGTCGTGTAGTGTATGGTGGCCAGTTTTCCTCTGTCATTATTTACAAAGTCGGTAAGTCTATGATGCCTTGTGTTTTAAAAATCTGTTCAGATTTTAAAAGTCGTGTAGTGTATTCCAGCTTTAAAGGTGAAGTTCACTTCCAGAACAAAAATTTACAGATAATTTACTCACCCCCTTGTCATCCAAGATGTTCATGTCTTTCTTTTTTCAGTCATAAAGAAATTGTTTTTTTAGGAAAACATTTCAGGATTTCTCTCCATATAGTGGACTTCTATGGTGCCCCTGAGTTTGAACTTCCAAAATGCAGTTTAAATGCGGCTTCAAAGAGCTCTAAACAATCCCAGCCGAGGAAGAAGGGTCTTATCTAGCAAAACGATTGTTTATTTTCTAAAAAAAAAAAAAATGACAATTTATATACTTTTTAACCTCAAATGCTTGTCTTGTCTAGCTCTGCATGAAATGTGTATTCTGATTCAAGACAGTTAGGGTAGGTCGAAAAACTAATTTTCTCCTCCAACTTCAAAATTGTCCTACATCACTGCAGAAGTACCGAAGAGCCCTTTAAAGCCGCATTTAAGCTGCATTTTGGAAGTTCAAACTCTGGGGCACAATTAAAGTCCACTATACGGAGAAAAACCCTGAAATGTTTTCTTCAAAAAAACATTATTTCTGTACGACTGAAGAAAGACATGAACATCTTGGATGACAAGGGGGTGAGTAAATTATCTGTAAATTGTTATTTTGAAAGTAAACTTCTTCTTTAAGTGAGGGTCATTTTTTTAGGATTTTTTTACCCAAGCAAAGTCTCTGAGAACCTGACACATTGCACTTCTGGAGACCTCATATAGGTTGCAGTTCTGGAAAATGGTGGCGCTGGAAACCAAATGGTTCCTGATGGTTTGACATCTAATTCTTCACCTTAATTCTTAATTCTTTTGCAGTTAACGTGTCTTTTCTTCTCCACCTGTTTTTTTCTGACTGTGCTGACCCAATGAGCATTTTGCTGTCCAATGGTCATGTCCTAACTTTGCCATTTCTGTTTTTCATTAATTTTGAATATTTCTCATTGGCATTTAATCATTTTTGACTTTTCAGTCTGAATTAAATCTCTTTTTTGGCTCTCTTTTTACCTGTAAAGGAAAATGTGCGTTATAATTATGCACACCTGAATATAAGGAGTTTTTCACTTCAGCCTTTATGGACAATTACATATCACTTATAAAAGATTAAATATAAAATTTAATCTAGTTATTAAGTAGTTATTAAGACTGATATGGTATATGACTTTATTTTCTCAGGCGAATACAGTCAGAATTATATTTAAAAATGTCCTGGCTCTTAACAGCTTTATAATGGCAGTGAATGGATGTTGAGATTTTGTAGTTCAATAAAGTGCATCTTAAAGTACTCCACACAGCTCTGGGGGGGTTAATAATGGCTTTCTGAAGCAAATCAATGCTATACAATTGAGAGTGGCATTCCAGTGGATGACGCAGAACATATGCATAGTGTAAGCTCCAGTGAGAAGTGATGAACGTGGAGGTGCAGAGGAGAGAGCAAAACAAAACACCGGTCATGAATTAGAAGTGCAAACCAAGGTTTTGTAAAGAAAAATGTTGGATGATTTCGATATAAGACAAAAGGAGACTAGTTTTCCTTTGCTGTAAACAAAACTTGGTTCTCGCAAGACTTCTCACATATTCTCACCAAAGCTTATGCTAAACCTGCGTCAAACGTCATCCGCTATAATGCCACTCTCTGATGTACATGCATACAACAGTTAGCGGAAGCTATAGATTATTTACTTTTTATGAGGGATGGATGCACTTTTTTGGGCTTTAAAATCTTTAAAATCCCATTCACTGCCATTATAAAGCTTGGAGATGCAGGACATTTTTAATATAATTCTGTATTCGTCTGAAAGAAGAAAGTCGTATACACGGATGGCTTGAGGGTGAGTACCACTTTTTTGGGTGAACTATCCTTTAATCTAATCTAAAGTGTTACCCTTTTGTAAGACTGGGTTGAAATTATGACTGTTTCTGATATAAAAACCTCAATTTAAAATTATAAGTGGACCTCAGGGAGGAAAACTTAAGTGATTTAAAAAAAAGTATGATATGAGCCCTTTAAAAAAAAGAACATTATCTGACTTCATTTCAAGTAATGTGAAAATTCTCAAGCCCCTTGGGTTTTTTTTTTTTCTTTATAGCAAAGCGATTTGGGATTTCGTTAGCAGGTGGCAATGCTACTGTAGCAGAGTAACTGGATTATGAACAGTATTCATTTCAGAAATGCCTTGGGCCTGTAGTGGTCTATAAACCAAATGTGTGAGATCTTTTTCTGTGCGAGATGACACTTGGTTAACAGTGCAGCAAGAAGCTCATGACACACGCCATTTAGGAGAAGCATCAGACCCCTTGGTGTTTGAATGCATCTGTCAGCATCCTACAGCCAGGAACTACATTTCTCTGGATGACTCACGCACTTAATCCACACTCGTCCGACTTCCTCTCAGATGTTAAGATTTCATGGCTACGCAGTTAACGGACAGTAGCAAGCACAGATCCTAATGTATCCTAATGACAGGAACATTTAGCAGTAAGAGGAATGTATGTATGAGTCATCACATAAAGCATGAGTGGAGCTAAAGATACTCTGCCAAAATTTGGTGAAAGGGAGGTTTTACATATGGGAACAGCTTTACATAACCTGCTTTTGGTGAAATTAGCATGCTGATCAACAAGCGCTGTTTGTTGTGGTTCATCATCATACATGATATTATTCATCATGAAAAGGTTTGCCATACTAAAAATACGCTTGCTTTTATTCTGTTCTGTTCTGTGTTGTCACATCTCAGGAAAGCAAATAGGATTGTGTGGAATCCGGCTCCTGAAAGGTCCTCGAACATCTAATGAGTAGTAATCTTAGGCCTCTCATGAATGTGGCTCTTATTTTCTACTTCTATTATTATTTTCATTTGTACTATTTATAATCCCACTGATGTCACTTGGACTACTTTGTCGATCATATTGGTACTTTTCTGAGCCTTGAATGTGGCAGTACCCTTGCTGTCTATGGGAGTGTCAGAGATCTCTCAGATTTATGGGTTTGGAACAACATGAGGGTGAGTAATTAAAGGGGAAGTCCACTTCCAGAACAACAATTTACAGATAATGTATTCACCCCCTTGTCATCCAAGATGTTCTTGTCTTTCTTTCCTCAGTCGTAAAGAAATTATGATTTTTGAGGAAAACATTTCAGGATTTTTCTCCATATAATGGACTTTTATGGTGCCCCTGGGTTTGAACTTCCAAAATATAGTTTAAATGCGGTTTCAGATGATCCCAAATGCAGTTGTAAACGATCCCAGCCAACGAAGAAGGGTCTTAACTAGTGAAATGTTCGGTTATTTTCATAAAAATAAAAATATATATAAATATATATATTATATAAAAATAAAACTGTCAAACGCTCATCTTTTCTCACTTTGCCCAAACCTTTTTTTTCCGGTTCATGACAGTTAGGGTATGTCAAAAAACACCCATCTCATGTTCTCCCTCAACTTCAATCATCCTATATCACTGTTTTACCTTTTTTGTTGACAGAGTTTGATCTTCTCTGCATGTTCACTTTGCAAAGACTGGGTCGGTACCTCTGCAGCAATGTAGGATGATTTTGAAATGATTTTTGAAGTTGAGGGGAAAAAATATGATTGGAGTTTTTTGACATACCCTAACTGTCTTGAACCATAATACACAGAGTTCAGGCAGAGCTAGACGATGAGCATTTGAAATTAAAAAGTATTTAAAATGCATTTTTTCAATCAAAAAAAGCAATTGTTTTTCTAGATGAGACTCTTCCTCCTTGGCTGGGATCGTTTACAACTGCATTTGGGATCATTTGAAGCCGCATTTAAACTGCATTCTGAAAGTTCAAACTCTGGGCACCATATCAGTCCATTATATGGAGAAAAATGCTGAAAGGTTTTCCTCAAAAAACATAATTTCTTTACGACTGAAGAAAGACATGAACATCTTGGATGACAAGGGAGTGAGTACATTATCTGTAAATTTATGTTCTGGAAGTGGACTTCTCCTTTAATGACAAAATTCTCAATTTTGAGTATCCCTTTAAGATATTTTTGGTGAAATTTGAGAGCTTTCTGGTCTCCTTCACTGTTGTTTAGAAGTTTAGAAAGCACTTTACTGCATTGTTCCTCTCAGTAATTCTATCCCACACTCCATTTCAGCTCTTAAAGAGGTCTATTTCCAGTGTAGCTGGCTTTTACTTTAGTCTAGTAAGTAAAAAGTCCTTCATGCCTTTTAAAACACTATAAATGGGCTGCGCAAATGTAACCTAATGCCCCAAAACAGGCTGTCTGCCAAGTCACTGAAGCCACGTCAGTCTGTTTGTAACGTGCCCTTTGCGCAGCTCATCAGTTTGTAATACAGACTCAAAGGCTACGTTGACTTTTTCTGGCAACATTTTGCCCTTTCTATATGAAAGACTGTTTTAATCATAAAATCATTCAGTTACAAAGGTAACTTTGTTTTACTGAAAGTAGTCCATTGCCGCAGCTGGAGAGTCACGCTGGAATTTTCGCTGGCGGCCATTTTGTGAGTTGGCTCTATTTGCTTGTGTTTGTCGCTTTGTTGTGCACCAGTGGTGTCGAGAGATTAGATAAAGCACATTTTATGGATACTCTGATAAAAGTAATCCCTTCGATGGCTGCATATCGCTCCCTGAGAGAGGAGAATGATGCGCTGTCTGAGGGGACCGGCGTTTCGTGTGTCACTATGGTAACAGCAGGACAGCCACACAGATGTGTGCCTCAGGAATCTGCTCTGGATAAAGCCACATTCACTCTTCACCTCCAAAGCAGAATAATGGTCCGCACATTCCCCTCGCACATCAGCCGCCATGACGCACCATGTGCAGGCCATGCCTGCTTCTCATAGTAATGTCACTTTATTGCAAATTATACAGATAGGAATGCAGTATACACTAGTAACTACTAAGCAGTGCTGGTTAATTTGAAATGATGTGCAGTGGGAAAACATGTACACACCAGTGGTCCTTAAAGTAAATTCATGTCCCTGTCACATTTTCTTGGTTAAAGGACTCATATGATGCGATTTCATGTTTTCCTTTGTCTTTGGAATGTTACAAGCTGTTTATGCATATATACGATCTGTAAAGTTGCAAAGATTAAAGTCTCAAATCCAAAGAGATATTCTTTATGAAAGCTGAGTCTCAGCCTTGCCTTCCTAAAACAGCTCATTCAAACACGCTCCCACATGCCTACATCAGGGTGTGGGAAGATTTGAATAACACCGCTCAAATGTATACGCAAAGAAAGAATAGCGGCCGCTATGTTGTGGAGATGCTGTGTGTTTCGTTGTGAAAGCGAAAGTACTTTGTTTGGCCTTCCAAATGAGTACGCAACTTGAAATCAGTGGTTAAGTTATATTTACAATACTGTTCCAGAACAGTACAACAGTCTGGAGCTTCTGACTCACAGCCTGTAAGTACGTTTTCATATTTAAAGAATTTGCTACTGTGTACTTAAACGCGTGTTTTGAGCAGAGTAGAGTAGTAGTGTTTCTCGTTTCTAAGATCACAAATACAGACAAAGTGTTATGTTTATGTGGCGCAGCGTTCAAGTCATTATAATCAGTAATTATGTCCTGGATGCAATAAATGCCTTGTTTATAATGGGTTTTATTGTTTTTGTCTTGTTGTGCCCTGACATGGCATCACAACATGGTAAGGGGCATAACATTTCCGTCACACGCTTGAGGTATTTGGCAAATCGAACCTCGCTGGATAACTGGCTAATCAGAGCACACTGTGCTTTTCAGAACGATGAGCTTTGTAAAAATCAATGTGTTTCAGAAAGCTGGGGCAGAGAGGAGCAACAATAATGTACAGTATGTGGAAAACAATGTGTTTTTTGAACCTTAAACCACGTAAACAAATTGCATTACACCACATACACAAAATAATGTTCATTTTAGCCACATCATTTGACCCCTTTAAATAAACATTAATTGCATCAGAAAAGGAAGGTTTTTTTTGTTTGTTTTTTTTTTTGTATATTTACATGAACAATGTAATAAATTTATTTATTAAAGCCAAGTATGAATCTTATCATGTTAGTGTCTTTAACCTTTTAACTCTCACTCCCAACACAGACATAAAAATGCACTATCCAGACTTAATTTTTATAATTCATGAATGGAAACATTTTGTAATATGATTTTGATGTATATTTTCTGTGGTAATGCAATGCCTGATTTTAAAATGCCTTTCAAAGGATGAATTTTGAGATTTTAAGTTTTGAACTGTTATATAATTCTTATGATTTCTAAAACGTGATAGGGAAAAAAGCAACAAAGAAAGTCTTTTGTGACAAAGGTCAGAACTCATGTTATGATGTAGATTTTTTAAGTTGCACTCTCATATATTAATCTATTACTTTTCCTACATAATTTGTAACACAAAAATATGGTAAAATATCTGTTTAGGAGTCTTAGACCTTTCCAACGATTTATAATTTCTAATATAGTGAAGTAAACTTGGGCATCCCACGGAAGGGACGGTGACAGTTAAAGGGTTAAGTATTTTGTGTTTATTCCAAAATAATAAATCAAGGCAGTAACAATTTAAACGGTATATTTTATTTGTAAACCCATGCTCAGCTATTCTTTTTAATTGTTAACTTTTAACTATTTTTTAATTTTTCGGATTAACTGACATTAAAGCTCTGTAAATATTGCTCACAGACACAGAGATTTACTGTAAAATTTCACCAAGCTGTTTACTCGCATAAAACTCCAACAGATTGTGTTTTTCATGCTATTTTAAGTCTTAGTTTGACATAACAAATTGGTTATATCTAAGTGTGTGAGTTTACTTACTTTTAAATGAGTCTTCCTATTAACGCCACTGTATTGTTCATTCAGACTGATTCGCGAACGTGGAACACAGAACGCCGAACATAACCAGTCGTATTCAGTCATAATGCGGTGGAGGCATTGCCTCCTCTCACGTGACTTTCCCCCATTCATTCTCAGTTACCCCCCAACAAACCCACCGTACACTTTAGGGAGTCTGTTAAAACCCAGTGGGCTCAAGGGAGGCGAGAGAGATGTGGACTCCCACTGTAACTTTACCTGCTGGTGTCACTAGCTTGTTTTCATCACCCTGTTTTTATGCATATAAACTTTTTTCACAAAATTTGGCGTCAAATTTCGAGAAAAAAGTTTATACGCTCACTTGAGGCGTTTTTTGACTAATGCAAGAAAAGATTAAAGAAAATAATACAAGATGGAAACGCATTTACCGAATAAATTCCTTCATTCCTCCATTGCGCTATGGGACTGCATAACCTGACAAATCAGCAGAAGATTATTATATTCAGTGGCTTTTCCTACTTTTCTTAGTGATATTTAGTGCCAGCTTATCAGGAAGTGATTATTTCATTCTCTTTGACTCGTTGGATGTAAACTGTCCTTATTCATAAATTTTTTATTTGATAATCAATTTTTGCATTTTTAAATTAGCAACTTTGGAGGAAAACCCAGTTACTGTTGGATGGTGTTTCTTTAGAAAAAAAAAATAGTGATTTATATGCTTTTTAATGTAATTTTTTTAATACTGCCGTTGTATTATTTTATATATTACAAATTTTTTCTCATCCAATTTTTTGAGGAGACACTGCCTCCCTTGCTTCCTCGGAGGAGACAATCCTGGTACACACCATGTTTTATACTTAAAGGGTTAGTCCACCCAAAAATGAAATTTATAAGTTCAAATACAGTATGCTTGGTTGATATACAGTGAGATTCATACTAGTGTGTCAGGCAAGCACAACTGAGCTTCACAACTGAGTTTTTTTGATGTGCTTTCTCAATGATCAATGTTTATATGTGAAGAAAAATCTAAATTAAATCTGTTTACTTTATAAAGTGATTGTATCTCTTCAGAAGATTTGGATTAAAGGGGTCATTGGATGCAAAGTTCACTTTTACATGTTGTTTGAACATTAATGTGTGTTGGCAGTGTATGTACACACACACCGTCACACCAACAGAGGCTGCTCCTACGATAGTTGATTATCATGAGCGTCTTACCTCAGATCAGCTGTAACAGTCCGACCTCCATTGTTTCGATGCCGGAGCAGGGATGTAAGTTAGACAAGAATATATGTTTTTTTATGAATCTGTGAGATCACGTTTCCTATTAACGTGCTAGTTAGCAAGCTTTGTGGCTAATCGCATTAAATGTGGCTCAAGTAAACAGTTTCTTAGGGCAGCTCGTCACTCCACAGAGAGAAGGGAGGGGTGGGGCGAGCAGAGCTCATTTGCATTTAAAGGAACAATCCCTCAGAATGGGATGATTTTTGCAGAGCTCATTTTGACAAGGTAAAAAGGGTGTTGTTTTACACTACCATGGAGAATTTTTAACCAAAGTATATTATAAACTTTTCATTAAGACCCTGAGGAATATCAACTTGTGGAAAATGGGCATCCGATGACACCTTTAAACCTACCCATTTGGTTTACTTAGGATCTCATTATGAACTTTTTGAAGTTTGAAAATTTGTTTGGACCTTAAATGAAGGTGAAAATGATTAGGGAAAAATGCCTTTACAAATTCTGAGAAATACCGTCTTAACCATGATTTGATATTTCTGTAAAGTGAGAGACTTTTTTTAGCTGAATAGTTTTAAATTGGCAGAGACCATAGAAATGGAGTTTGGAAGATTTTGATTTAGCTTTGCATAGACAAGGTTTTCAAACATGTGGAGATAACATGAAGCACAAGTTTGACAGTTCTTTGGTGTTGCCGAATTTTATTTATCTCAATGAATGCTTTGATTTGGTTCTGCAAAAAAGGCTTATTCATATTTGTTCACTTATTCGTTTAATGACTCTTTCTGTAGTTTACATTACATCATGTGGCGGCCAAGTTTTGAGTGAGGCTATGCATCAATAAAACTGATAAGTTTAAAAACATAAACTGACGTTTTTTTTTTTTTTTTAATACATTACTTTATCAAGACAAAGGGACTCAAGAAAGTGTGTTTAAGCAATCATAATTTGTCTCAACAAATAATTTTTCCTCCATTTTGTTAAATGCTGGACTTTTATCAATTTAGAGACAAGGGTGTACATGTGTTCCGCAGTTCCACATGTGTGACCAAAATAAGAAAATGCACTGTGTAAATAAGTTCAGGAAGCACATTTGCATTTGCAACATGGTTAACAGCTGTTAACATACAACAATAGGGATGGCTCGATACCATAATTTTGGCTTTGGTTACAATACCAGAATGTGATACCTTTGTATCGATACTAAACTGATACCACAGATTACAAATAACCAGCCTCAAAAGATAAGTGAGTTGAAAACAATTTAGTAAGTAATGTTAACATGCTAAACATGTATTAGTTCATTTATCTTTTATAACTAATTATTGACCTAGATTAATAAGTGCTGTAATACTGTTAGGTCTGCTTACCTAATGAATGTTAACAAAGTTTGCTTTACTGTAAAGTGTTATTTTAAAAGTCAAAGAATTCAAAATCATGTTATTATCTCTCTCTCTGATTGTTTTCAGATTTCAGTCTCAGATACCCAAAAAAAGCATTAAATATAAATCTCACGCTGTCTCAGCTGCTTCATATTAATGGTCAGTGGTGCGGCAGAAACATTCCCTTATATTATTGATACTAAAATTAATATAGCAAAACTCTTGCCTCTTTCAAATTCAATTTATTGTTTGAAATGCAAGTGCAAATATTACGTAACCCAAAGCTAAACTGGTTCTAGCATGTTACCCACATGATAGCTTTCGTGTTTAATGCGCAGCTTTCGTGTTTAATCTGCATCACATCTTAGGTATGTGCGTTGATCAGTTCTGAATAAAAGTTAATTAAAACTGAATTCATGAAAGATGCACTTACCTGTTGATCTCTAAATACTCGTTAAAGATCAGGATGAGCAAGTGACAAATGCTTGGCCAGATGTGATGTGTTCCCTCCTGTGGCAGTACGTGATTTATAGCAAAGCTTACATACAGGTGCAGTAATCACCTGTATGTAAATCAAATAAATACAAGAATTCCTTTGTACCTGCTGCAATTATGTTTTTAAATGATTTATCATAAATATGTGTTTTTATGTATGTTGAGTTGCTGCTGCATGTGTATGTATACTGCTGTCTACACAAAGAATTGCCTTTTTAAGGACAATAAACTGAACTTCGGAACAGCAGCATATAAAGTACCGAATTGATCAAAATGATAGTATCAAACCGTTTGAAATAAAATATATACCAGTATTTTTCCAGTATTGTACATCCCTAATGTACAATTATCATTTTAGGCCGACAAACTGTAATACTGTATATGTCTGTGTATATGTCTATTTGAACTGGAAGCATAATTCTAGGCTATTCGCTGCCGTTTTCAAAACACAATAAAAAAATGTAACATTTTATTCACTGATGCTCTTCACTGAACCCTCTTCAATCGGAATCGCTAAACCCGATGGGAGCACATACTTACTTGCTGGCAATTCATATAAAAAAATAAATATTATCATTTTATTTTTAAGTTTACTATAAAATAATTGTATTTGTATTTAATACTCCCTTTATATTTTAAAATATAATAGATTTACCACACTTTATCATTTTGCTGATTGTTTTATTTTTTAAAGATGTCTAATGATATTATTATCACTATTATTAATTTAATTTAATTTACTATAATATTAATTACATTTTTAATTGTTATTTTTAATGAGTCACATTATGTGCAGTGTGAGGACTCTTATGAGAACCAGGCTTAAAACTTATGTGCACCCCTGTTTACAGAAAATGACAGTAATAATAATGTATAAATAAATAAATTATGAGATATTATTATTATTAATGGCATTTTTCCTTTCTTGTATCGGACAGTAGAGACAGGCATCTATGTGGAAAAGAAGAGCATGGGATTAGAAAGTAGCAAGAGCCGGGTTTGAACTGGAGTTGCCCCAAGCACAACTGCGGTCCTAACAAATGAGTTTTGCTATATTGGTGTATGGTCATCAGTTATTTTTACACATTCATATTTTCCTTTCTCCTCTCGTTGAATGAGAATGATTCACTTGCTGAATTGAACGAATAATGTGCCTCCTTTCATTTAGGCTTGTTGGTCAGAACAGTACAATTTGTTCATGAATGCCGTGTCCTAGTTCATTTAGTGTATTTTCAAGACTCAAAATGCTGACTCAATCTGGCAAGAAAAGTGTACAAAAACGTACTTGCATGCTTCACAAGGCTTCAGCGAATAGAGAGTACTAAAAAAGTAGTAATATAAACATGGAAGTGAATGAAAATGATTTATTCACTTAAAAGAATCATTCAAAAAACTGATTCATTCATGACTGATCGGTCCAGACCCAGGTGTTTTCCGCAATATAAGCTCTCTGACTTCTTTCCTCTAAACTGTGTGTCTGTGAACCCTGAGCTGCTGTGAGGAGAGCTAGAAATAAATGGTGAATTCATCACAGTGACACCACATGCCTAATTGCTTGTATTTTATGGAATTAAGCAAATTGGGTTTTTTGGCTAGTGATTAATCCTTCAAGACCTGGAGGGAGGGAGAGACACAGATAGAGACACTGGAGGAGCAGGTGTGAGAGAAACGTCTGCATGTATTGATGGATCAAGCTGAGTCTACTGCTGCTTCTGCAGTCCTCATCTAACCTTGTCCTTCCGCTTAGCATCAGCCTGGAACCAACAAACATCAAAAAAAAAAAAAAAACCATGCAAATCCAGCTTTGAGTATTTGATACATTCCCATTTCTTTAAGATATTAAAATTAAAATGTTATCACCTTCACATTTTACAGTTAGGTGTTTGAAGGTGGCATCATATAAAACTGAGAGAAGTTAGTATAAGGCAGAGGTTCTCGTTGTTTAGTCAAGAACCCATTTGAAAGTAGAAAAGCTTGTGTACCTCTCCCCACAATAATCTGATTGTTGTTGTTTTTTTGTTGTTGTTGTTCTGAGTTGGGTTTTTTTATTTATTTATTTGTATTGTGTTTGTTTGTGTTGTGGTTTGCTTTGTTTTTTGTTTTTGTGTTGTTCTGTTTTTGTGTGTGTAGTATTTAGTTTTGTGTTGTGTTATTTTTTGTTTGGTTGGTTGGTTTTTTTGTGTGTGTGTGTGGTTTGCCTTTTGGTTTGGGTTTTTTTTTGTTTTGTTTTGTGTGTGTGCGTGTGTGTGTGTGTGTGTGTGTTTTTAGTTTTGTAATGGTTTGGTTTGCTTTTTGGTTTCTTTTTTTGTTTGTTTTTTGTTGTTTTTGTGTAGTTCTGTTGTTTTGTGGTTTGGTTGTGTTTTTGTGTGTGTGTGTGGTTTGTTTCTGTTAGATTTCTTTTGTATTGTGGTGTTTTGTACTGTTCTGTTGTTTTTTGTTTGTTTTGTGGTTTGCTTTGGTTTTTGTTATTGTGTTCTGGTTTTTTTTTTTTTTTTGGTTTGGTTTTGTGTGTTAAATTGTTTTGTTCTGTGTTGTTTTTGTTTGGGTTTTTTGTTTGTTTGTTTGTTTGTTTTTTTGACGACTTTAAAATAAATGCTTGTTTTTTGTTTGTGTTGTTTTGTGGTTTGGTTTATTTTGCATTATGTTGTTTTTGTGTCATTCAGTTGTTTTTGTTTTGTTTTGTGATTTGCTTTGGTTTTTGTGTTGTTTTTTTTGTTTTTGGTTGGTTCTGTGTGTTGTTTTTTGTGTTTTGTTTTGTTCTGTGTTCGTTTTGTTTGTTTGTTTTTTTTTGCTTGTTTTGTTTTTGTTTTTGTTTTTTTCGACAACTTTGAAAAAAATGCTTGTTTTTTTGTTTTGTGGTTTGTTTGTGGTTTGTTTGGGGCCGCATGTTGTTATTCAGGTTTGGCACTTTTTGTTAAACAACGAAAATAGCTTTGTTGGACAAAAGAAATGTTTGCATATGCGTAATTATGTAATTTATATTTACGGCATTAGAGACTTTTCTCCACTGTCATTCAAATCTTGCATGTTGATTATTTGCTCCAAAAAAAAAGTCTTTGTGCATAAGCGCAATTCAACAGCATATAAGTACTTAACTGATTCTCATGTGAACTCACACACTTTGAAAAACACTGGTTTAAGGCCACTCTGATCATTCTTTCTACTGTGTTGAGCATTCAACTCCTTTCACCAGACTCCTTCAGACTATACGTTTATAAAGAGGATTATCTCACCCTCACGCCCATGCTTTCCTCCAGGTCGATATGGAGACGTATTAAGTGAGTGGAGCATCTGCAAGCCTGTGATTAGGGGTCTCATAACGATCGGCTGGAAAAGAAACGGTTTTTGTATCCTTTGGCATGCAAATGAGCCGCAAAGTGAGAAATTGATAGAGAGCGAGAGATTGTGCGGGAACGAGAAGGGGGATCCGGACGATCAACGTGACCTTTTCACAGTGCCACCACAATAATGGGCTGCACAGCCAGCAGCATGTGAGTGTTAATACTTCTCTGTCGTTTTCACTTTCTCTCTACCTCGCCATCAACTGACTGACCTCAGGCCTTTACAGACTGTAAATAACAAACTTCGACTGATTCATTTTATTGGTACCATGTTTGGCACTGTCATACAGGAAGTGATTAAAGAACTTCATCTCTGCAAATAAATGCATACGAGACTTGTTAACCTCACATTCGTTATAGGAAGGTTGGCGTTTAAAACCTCACAGTCTAATCCTACTGCAATCCTATGCAAATGGTGGTAAAACATTTGCTATACAAGGAAGGAATACTAATCTATTTGTTAAAAAAAAGGGTAACTTAAAGGGGAAATTTACCCAAAAATTACAATTTTGTCATCATTTACTCACCCTCATGTCGTTCTGAACCTGTCCGAGTTTCATTCTTATGTTGAACATAAAAGAAGATATTTTGAAGAATGCTAGTAATCAAATAGCTGTTGGTCACCATTGACTTCCATAGTATTGTACTATGTGGTTCTTCAGAATTCTTTAAAATGTGTTATTTTGTGTTCAACATAAGAAAGAAACGTGTACAAGTTTAGAATGACAGTTTTTGGGTGAACTATTCCTTTTAGTCCACTTAACATGTATTAATTACTCTTAATATTTTTGAAGCACCAAGTAACATTACTTTATAGTCACTATGTTTTATCTGGCTATATTTGACTTCTAAGGTGGAAAAACAATGTTTTTGTAATACAGGATGTATGATTTTCAAAAAACAAGTTGTTGTCTAATATAACACAGATCTTTGACACTATAGTGGATTAAACAACAGTACATCCTTCTACACTAAAAAAAAAAAAAAAACAATTTGTAGATTAAACTTAAAATAATTTGTTACCCTGCTGCCTTAAAATTTTAAGTTCAGTCAACTCAAATAAGTTTAGTCAACTTGAAATGTTAAGTTGTACTTAGTGAAAATTTAGATATTTGAGTTGACTTAACAAACAACTGGTTTGTTAAACTTAAAAGCTGGGTAAGTTACTGAGCTGCCTTAGATATTTGAGTTGATTCAACTTAAAATTTAAAGTTGACTGAACTTAAAATTTTAAGGCAGCTGAGTACAAATTGTTTTAAGTTGACTCAACAAATTGTATTTTATAGTGTATATGTTGGCTGATAGAAGAACATTTCTGGTCATCCAGTCTTTAATATATTTAACACACTCTGTTAACTGTGATAATTTTGAAATTTTCGTCTGGTCTGGAAGAAATATATAGCTAAGTGTCTTCTGCATAACAGTGGAAACTAATCCCATGGTTTCTAATAATGTTTTATAGGGATAGCATGCATAATGGAAACAGCAAGGGGCCTAATACAGATCCTTGAGGCACTCTATATTTGACCGTTGTATGATTAGATGCTTCCTCATTTACAAAAACGAGATGATGATGGTCAAACAAGTAGAATCTAGGACAGCTGAGTTTTTAATGAACAAAAATAAGTATGTCCTATTCAGGGCACTGGTTGGCTGGTTTTAGCTGGTCAGCAGGCTGGTTTTAGATGGGTTTTGGCCACTTCCTTAGCTGGTCAGGCTGGGAGACCAGCTGGAATGACCAGCTAAAACCAGCCTGACCAGCCTAGGCTGGTTTTAGCTGTTTTTCAGCCGGTTAATAACATTCTTTTATTGTTCCATTTAATATTCGAAATTTGCTGTCAGGCAATCTTGAATTCAAGTAGTACAGCTTATGCAAATGTAAGCTGAGGCATCCAGCGAATGCCTGCGCTCAGCTGTGAACTCATCGCAAGGGCAATGGACCAGCGTTAGAGTTTATCCGAGGATAGTGTGCGGATTCAACAGGTCACACGCACCTGGAGCACTTCTGTGAATGGAGAAAACAGAATAAAACAAAATCTAGAAAAGATTAAGCTGTATTGGCAGTGAAGCGCAGATACCAGATCGCATACTGTTTTTTCTTTTCTTACTTTTTCTTTTTGAGTAAAGAAAACACTGCACTATATATATATATATATATATATATATATATATATATATGTATCTTGTCACCTTGAAATTATAAGGTTCTATCTGCATTCAGAGTGGTTTTGAGATATTGAGCTTCAAAGATTTTGCATTCCATATTGTAAAAATGATATGCGGAGCAAGTCTCTTTCCTACATGAAAATGACAGAGACCCTAAGTGTATTCTAAATGTACAGTTGTTTAAATGGGGAATTTGGGAACAGGTCAAATGCAGATAGAACCTTCTAATTCTAAAAAGTCATTTTCTGCTTGGAATTATAAAGATTCTATCTTGCAAAACATTAATTGAAGCAACAATTTTCATACAATACAAATGCAAATTTGTATTGTACAAATACAAATAGTTTACTTATAATTTGTTTTATGTTGTATCAACATGTATGAGAAAGGTAAATTTAATGCTTTATCGCATTTATTTAATATTTTTGTTTAAGTTAGGCATAAAAAGCAGTGCTAAATATTTTGTCCAGAGCCGAGGTTAATTTTAGGTAGGATTATAGTGGGTAATTAAACACATTATTGCAGGAACAGTTAAGGCAGCTACTCTAATCTATCTGACCAGGACTTTATTCCACAAAAAGCAGGACAGGGAAAATGGCTTTCTTTTTAAATCAGTATGGCCAAGATAACATGCTGATGTTTAATGTTGTAATTAAGATCCCATCATTTAAACTGTTGACTATTTGATCTTTAAGGCTTAATATTGTAAAATGTAAGACATTTTAAGACTTTACACTTCATGAATGTTTCGCCAATCATTACATATTCGGGTCTTTAGCATCCCAGACTTACAATTAACACATATGGATCTCTAACTACTGCAATAGCATAAAACTCTCCTGATATTTTAAGGACAGTTACAAAAGAATAAAATAAAGCATACTTCACCACCTTTCAAACTTAGAATGGTTCGATATGAGCAGATGATTTTATCATAACTGCCATTGTCAGAGCGCACTTCCCCAATACATTCAGCATGCGACAAAGCTTATGTCGCGATCTTAACCATATTCTCAAAACTATTTTCAACATCTTCAAAAACAATATTTTGATCGCTATTTACCATATCCACCATCAAATGACAGTGACACTCATATTTCATTATGTACAGTAATTGCTCTGCAGTAAAGCCATTCAAGCCAGTTCAGTTGTTGCATATTATTTGTTTTATGCATATGGTATTCATGATCATTGTTTTAAACAGTGCCACTTTGAGGAGCAAAGGTGAATTGCACTTATTGATTCTTCATACATGTAATTATTGTTGTTTAACATTTAATCTTTCCTGCTGTTACGGAGCAGTCCGGCGACATGACAAAGAAAGTTGATCCTGATTGGTCCTGTGCATTCAAAGTGCTGATCGGCTCACAGATAGAACCTTATAGAACCAAGTTAGAGTTCGACTTTGTAGATAGAACCTTTTTGTTTTCCAAATAAAAAGTCCTAAAATGTACGCAACTTAAAAAAAACATCACATAATGTAAATAAGTAAATAAGTCACAGAATAAGAATATGTGAAAAACTCAATTTAATTCCAAGGCGACGAGATAACGTTTTTAACCTGTATTTTTGCTACGCAAAACGATTTCAGAACGATAATAATACAGAGGAACGCAGGCACAGAAACATTAAAATATCGATTCTGCTCAGAGTGAACTGATTGAAATTTGGTTTTCAAGCCCTGGTAATAAATATCACAAATGAGCTCAATTTCTAATGCGTATCATTTGTCTTATGAATATCTAGTTAGTAGTTAAAGTCAAAAACTTACGTGCAACATACGTCACAGTTGACTTATTTTGCGTTGGATATGATCAAAAATAATGACCTGTGGTTCAGTGAGTGAGTCAGACATTTATTCAGTGGTGAGTGGGTCATTTCGAGCAAATAATTAAATCAGTGTGACTCTGTATATTTGTTACTGCATGCAACCAGCATTGACAAGGCATTCTTCATGAAAGATGCTGGGGTTGTCTATTACTTGCCAGTGTCTGGTCTGTCTCTTTCCTGTCACATTCTGTTCCCCTGAAGCATTATTTCTTTTGCTGCTGTGGTGCATTATGAGACTGTCAGAATATTGCAGTATCATGTTCAATGATCCACACTGGCAGAGTATTACAGAGCTTGAAGAGCTGATAGCCAAACCAAATACCATGAAAATATTTTTTTTTTCCTTTTCTTTTTAAGAATTACAGAAAGGATCTGTTTTCCATTTTCCAACCCTATTATTCACAACTAATTGAATGCTTTTATTTGATTGACGTTCTGTGAAAATGTCAAGACGTTTGAGAGAGCAAACCCAATTGCTTTGAAAGAGATGGTGAAATTAGGACTTCAATTGAGAAGTTTGCAGTGATACCATCAGCAGCAAACCGAACAGAACATACTCTCGTTACGTCTCATTAGTCCCCTCAGTAGAAAATAATCCCAGCGTCTGAAAAACTCGGCAGGAGTCTGTCCCATCCAGACTTCAGGTGACTATTCGGAGGCATTTGCCTGTCAGTGCACACCTTCTATTCCCGCTGCGTGAGGAGCCGCTATTCTGATCGCAGACAAGTATCCATGGTTCAACACTTCCCTTAGCTGCCCTCACTGTCAGTTCAACAGACAGGCTGTGTGTGAATGTCAGGATGTTGTCCTGCTGTTATGTCTAAGTCCTTACCCTGAGGTCCCCCAGGCTCATCCATCATTGAGAGAGACACTTCGGAGGTCTTGTTTGTGTGGTATGTCAGTCTTATAGAGTAGGACGACGCAGGGCCGTATCACAGTAGATCGCATTGATCAACACTCAGTTCAGGAAAAGGTTATTGTTGTTAACGAAACTATCTGTGGCAACAGTCTGTGGCAAAACCGTATAATATTGTGGTACTTTGATCGAAAACAGGTACACTTTTTTGTTTTATTTTTCCTGTTATGATATTAGATAGATTTAGGTAATGGTCTTAATGGTCATATTAAAGAGTTACTTTACCCAAGTAACACTTACTTAGTCACTGTTGCTATTTCCAACAAACAGTGCCGCTCTCACACTACGCATCATGTTTTCACACAGTGAAAAATACATCATGGAGCAAAGAGGAAACTAAGCAGACAGAGCAGGTTACTTCTGGGATGAAACAAAGTCCCAGCTTTAAAATGTTGTCATTTTTTAAGAAATTCAAACAATAAATACCATTTTGTGATTCTTTAACGTGTCATGACAGATCACTGTATTGCCTTATTAGATCGATGACATGTGAACGATCCTCTTTTCTTCTTTACTTAAAGCACGAAAAAAATGAACAAACATCACACCATTTTATTTTAACTGCAGAAAGACATCAATACACACAATTTTTCAAGTTTAAGTCCACCAAAGTTAAACTACTCTCCCATGTGATTTTTTTGATAGAATCGCAAATTTGGCGTTATGATTGGTCAGATCGCTTGTCAATCAAGCGGTTTTACGAAGGGTCAATTACTCACCCTCGTTTCATTCCAGACCCTTTTTGGGATAAAAGAACAATTTGTTTATATGAAATTCGAATGTATGACCATTAGAAATCTACAGGTAGGGCTGAAATGATTAGTCGACAATAACAAAATTGTCAACAAATATTTTTGATGTTGAGTAGTTGTTTGATCTCATATGACCTAATGCAGGAGCCTGCAATAATGTGGTTTGACTAGTGTGGCGCTGTAGCGCATTATTGTAATTCAGCCCTCCTGGATGCAGTTTAGGAGAAGAAGAGACACAGCACCTCAGAGCAAATGCAGCCGAAGACTGGCCGCACACTAGAAGATTTTAAGCCCGATTTTAAGCTTGATTTGCACTTCTGAACAGTGGGTGTGGCCCAAATCCTCTATTGTGTGGTGTCATTAAATTTTTTTAACTCCCGATCGAGACAAAGCGTCACCAAACTCAAATCGTAAATATCAAACATGTTTGATATTTAGGACTCTTGATCGGGCTGCCTCAGGGATCTACAGTGCGACCATATTAGTCCCATTTGCGACTAAAAACTACTGTGTGCGATTATGGAAAAAATATTTAGGAGCACCAGTGCGACTGACCCGATCAGCATATTTGTGTTTGCGCTGAGGGGAGCTTCAATAGTTTCTATGTGTTTTTGCAACAATGAGTAATGTATCTCATGAATCCTTTCATAAACGAAGTGTAGAGAGAGTGTAAATATGAGGTTCATTGTGCAGTTTACAGAGCTTTGTTGATTATGTGACGATCCCTGCACTTTCGTTTTGGGAGCGTGGTGATTGGTGGCCCCGCCTACGGCTTAACCTGATGACCGGTTCATTGGCTGCACCTGACGCTGGCTGGGGCTCTTCTTTTAAAAGAGACTGGTAAACTAGTTAGCGTGGGGACTTGGGTTTAAGGATTGGTTTGAGTCCTTCTTCTTTTTGGTGTGTTTGTTTGGTTTAGACTTGTCTTTGTTTTTGGTTTCATTTTAATTCCCCATTTCGCCTATGTATGTCGAAAAACTCTGATCGTATTTTCTCCCTCAACTTCAAAAATCATTTCAAAATCATCCTACATCACTGCAGAAGTACCGACCCAGTCTTTGCAAAGTGAACATACAAAGAAGATCAAACACCCTTAACAAAAAAGGTAAAACAGTGATATAGGGCGATTTTGAAGTTGAGGGAGAAAAAACACAATTTCTTTACGACTGAAGAAAGACATGAACATCTTGGATGACAAGGGGCTGAGTACATCATCTGTAAATTGTTGTTCTGGAAGTGGACTTCTCCTTTAAGGACAGGAAAAACGCTCGGCGCACCCGGCGCATGTTCTAAAAGGGTTGTCCCTATTCTCTTAATGAGTCATGGGTGTGTTTTGGGTGTAACATGCATTAAACCAATCAGAGTCTCATCTACCATTCCCTTTAAGAGCCAGTGGCGTTCGCACCATGGCAGATTCGCTATTTACACGGCGGAATTTGCGAGAACAAAGACTGAACGCCGAAGGGGGGACATTCACGTGCTGAAACCACTCAAATGAGTCACTATGCTCTCCCCTCCTTGCTGAATGTGATTGTTTTCAAAAGGGAACGTGAAACCAAAAAAGCTTGCATAAGAAAGCGATTGACTATGCATTATGACTTGGGCATTTTTATATTTATGTACACAATAATAATCTTTTACATTGTAATCCTTTCATTTTTAATATTTGGCATGTTTGTGTACTGCTGCATGTCCTTGTGTGTGTAATAAGCAGAGTGTATGTGCATTGTTGCACATATTACTAACGCGCTCTTTAAATAACAAAAAATATTGTGCCATTGACTTTAGACCAGGTTTCAGTTGGTCAATGACGCAGTCTATTTCAGTTGCCTCAAAATAGCAACGCACCAACAATGCGCCTAAACACACCATGGGCGCACAAATGGGAGCATATGCATTTGCTATTTAAACAACGTGGTGCAGGATGTGAAAATGATAACTGCGTCGGGCTGAAACTAGCAATTAATACTTATGTCGCGCCGGGTGCATGTTAGGGCCCCATAGTCAATTCAATTCAATTCAGTTCAAATTTATTTGTATAGCGCTTTTTACAATACACATCGTTGCAAAGCAACTTTACACCAAATTAACGTTTTTACAATATATGTAGTAGTAGCTTGATGTACATATGGCAGAGATGTGTGGTAAAGATCAATTAATGACGTAATCAAACAGACAAAGAACACCATAAATTAGTAGCAGAATTCGGTAGTGCTGTATGTTGTTTCAGGGTTGGCATCATCTGAAGTCCTCTGTGGGGTTGGCATCATCTCTTCTTAAGTGTTCTGGATCCAGACTGGAGCTTGTGAATTCCTAGTTACCACGGGATGTCAATCCTATGGCAGAAACAGACAACAAATAGGAACATAATTAGCGTAGCTGCTGTTCAAAGCAAGCACAGAAAGATTTGTTCAACCAGAGCTAAAAGATTAATAATGAACATTTGATCAGATATAACTGCAGGAAAAGTTTATGAGATGCATTATTTGAATGCTTAGCTAAAAAGATGTGTCTTTAATCTAGATTTAAACAGAGAGAATGTGTCTGAACCCCAAACATTATCAGGAAGGCTGTTCCAGAGTTTGGGAGCCAAATGCAAAAAATCTCTACCTCCTTTAGTGGACTTTGCTATCCTAGGAGCTACCAACAGTCCAGAGTTTTGCGACCTAGTCACGCAATGCTAAAATTGTTAACAAAGTATAACAATAACTATAATATTCATGGTTTGATGTGATATGAGCTAAGCATTTGTTAGATTTAATCACCATTAGTAGCATGATTTATTGTAATGCTTTTTTTTTTCCCCAGTTGGTCAGAACAGAAGTGGCAGACATGTTACTTTCTTGTTCAGACAACATTTTCTGATGAAAATTCTTATTTGGGTCATACTTCCAAGATGTATCCACACTGGTCCGGTGACTGACAGCCACACGTACACTTTATAACATTAGATTCATCCACACTTAGGAGCCATGTCAATGCACAAGCAACGTAAAAAAGATAATTGCACAACGAACTCCAACAGGTTGTTTGCACATGACGTCATTGCTGTGGCGCGAAATGCAGCTGGAGGGCAGGAAGTGATATTTCTCCATAGGAATTACTAGCAGAAACTCAAAAATGCCTATGTTTTGCGTTGTTTATGGATGCTCAAATCGGTCAAACCGAGAAACCACAAAATATCTTTTATCATGTATGAAAATTTGCTGTTCATAAGGGCGGAAAGGCAAGAAATTGACTGAAAAGTGCAGGAAAAAGTGTTATGTAAACCTCTGTTTGTGGTCAGGAGGAGAGTCGGATATTGCTTGTGTGTGCAAATGGTTAAGAAAAGATATAATAATATGTTAAAATATTAATAAAGAAATATCTAAATATGTACAGGGTGAGACAGTGAGAATTCATAGTTCCGAGAGCGTCATTGATTATAACGGGACATTGTGAGATTGCAATAAACTGAAGTGAGTGACAGCTTTTTAGTGACTCTATGGAAGCGCTATTTGCTCACTTTCTATAATCAGTTCGGAATTTGAATAAACGTTTCGCTTTACGTGCTGCTAACAGGACCAATAGCCACAAAACCCTGCACATTCAGCGAACTTTGAGGAGTGACTGAAAAGCAGAACGGATGAGGTGGAGGAAAGTCTGTACTGTACAAGAGAAACGTATAAACAGAAAATCACAACATATGTTGGATGTGATCCTTATGTTATGAAGAGGAGTGATTTTTCAACTAAATTGAAATAGCTGCATCAGTTGCCTGTCATTGAGGCTGTGGAAATAAGCTACGCAACTAAGCCTGATAGCAAACAAACTCTTTCGAAAGTGATTCCCACATTTATATGAGGGATGCAGGGTATATGTCACTCCTAAAACTACTGCTGTACAGGGTTTTTAGCCATTGGTCCTGTTAGCAGCATGTAAAGCGAAACTTTTTTTCAGATTCTGAATTGATTATAGCCTAGAAAGCGAGCATATAGCGCTTTCATATAGTCACTAAAAAGCTGTGACTCACTTCAATTTATCGCAATCTCACAAGGTTCAGTTGTAATCAACTGCAAATATAATATCTTATTTGCATTGTATGTACGTGTGGCATTTAGCATTGAGTGAATTCTCACTGTCTCACCCTGTATCTATTTATATATTTCTTTATATCTTAGTATTATTAATCTTTTATTAACCATTCGCACACACAAGCATTATCTGACTCTCCTCCTGACCGCAGACGCAGGTTTACAAGCCACTTTTCCCATTTTTTTTTTAGTCAATTTCTTGCCTTTTCCTCCTTATGAACAGCAAATGTTCATACACGATATAAAATAAAATTTCTCGATTTGACCGATTTCCATAAACAACTGAAAACATAGTCATTTTGAGATTCTGCTATTGATTCCTATAGAGAAAAATCACTTCCTGCCCTCCAGCTGCATTTCTCGCGTCCTCAGAATCACGTGATTGCAAACAACCTATTGCAGGTTTTAAACAGAGATGGCAACAAAGAGGCAAAACTTACAGACTGCAGCTTTAATTAAGAATATTAAGAATTAAAATATTTTAAAAATGAAAACCATTTTTATTACCTTTGTTTTTACATTTTACAACTTTTACGTTTTAAAAGTTCTTGCTTCAGATGGATTTTAGCAATGATTGAAAAAGGCTCCTCATGAATTCATGTACTGATTGAGTCGTTCATTGAATTAACCTTGAGGTGTGTGCACGTTGACTATGCACTCTTTTATTCTCAAAGAGTTCAAAATGACATCTGACTGTGAAACAGGATGGATGACTGTTGTACAGAATACAGCTCTGAACAGTAAGTCCAGGTCTATTTTACAGATGTCAGACCTTTCATTTTAACATAGATGGCTATATATAAATCTTGCACGTCTTTGCTTTGTATCAGAGCTAGTGGAGGATCAGTGAGTCACTCGCTTTGAAAGTTCAGTTCCATCGATTGGGCTGCAGTATGAGCTCTGAATCGCAGCACTGAATCGCTCTGCCGATACACCAACATATTCACTTTCCTGTGAGATCTGACAGCATGCGTTCAAACATTTGGTGAATAAGAGGTCCTGAGAAGGGTGTATTGATTGTGTGTTGTGTAAAATACACAAGGAAAGGAGGATGGTAGTGTTTCAACTGGGATAGCTGTTACCCTGTGTGCTGTGTATTTTTTTTACGTCACAGCATGTTTTTGTTCAGATGCAATTAAAACTTTCACTAACATCTCTGTTAGTGCTTCCAGTGCTGTATTTCGATCAAGCGAAGTCAGATGACGCACAGGAGATGCAGTCCATTGCTCAGCATTGTATCTGCAGGGTAAAGCAACACAAATCATCTGTCTCTCCATCACCTGGAATATTAATAAGATTTAAACAGAATAGTGAATCGTAAATAGTATTTGCATTTCTTTACATACTGTAATGTGCAGTTTATGAGCCACATTCACACTTAAAAGACAATAAATACACAATAACAAACATTTTATCATTTTTACATAATTAAAAAAAAAGTTAAAAAAAGTCAGTATTCTTCTACAGTGTTTAATACACCAGATCATTATGTCTTCCCCCTCATACTGATCTCTCATTACATCATGTTTATTGAAAATTGCACATAATGGTGGTTATTCTGGAGCGGAAAAAATCTATTCATATTTATAATTATCTTCTCCTAGGCAAATGCTATAAAGTTTGGGTACCTGCATTCATGAATCTGACTTCATCACCCTATGTTTGACATGCAGCTGAAGAAAATGTCATATGATGTAATAAAAAAATCTTAGAAAAATAAGAAAAGGTATGAACAGTCAGAAACTGACACCTTGTTAGAATCTTAAATAGCCTAAGCCTAAGAATAACCCATCTATATATTTTTTATACCTTATTGTTTTATTAGATGATGCGACAGATGTCTGTCTCACAGAGAGATGGATGTCAGTGATTGTCATTCACAGAAACTTCTATTTAAACAATGAATCATAAAAGTAACAGCAGAGGCAAAATGTGGACGTGACTAGTGGTTCAGATCACAAAACTCATGGTTCGGGTCATATTATGGTTTTTGAGTCACATAACCAATCGTTTTTCAATTTCCACAAAAAAATAAATAAATAAATAAAATATATAAATGTATCTTTGCATTTCATTTATTACTTAAAGCTAAGTTATTTGTCAATACCACAGCAAAAACTAGTTTATCTAGTTTAACTAAGAAAGTTCAAAAATGATTCAAGACAAGTACACAGCCAGTAAAAAATAAGAACAAATACACAAATTACAAACACAGATAAATACAACAGAACAAAGTTACAAATAAAATAAGGTTTAGTGTTGAGGTACAGAAATGTTAATCTTTGTCAAATCTGTGTTTTTGTTGTTTGATTAGCATTAATGACAGCAGCAGGTATTTAGGCTGGTGTCCCTTTAAAGGTGACCTATTGTGCCCCTTTTTACAAGATGTAAAACAAGTCTCTGATGTCCACAGAGTGTGTATGTGATGTTTTAGCTTAAAATACCAGACAGATACTTTTTAATAGCTTGTTGTAGGAGTAGTTCACTTCCAGAACAAACATTTACGGATAATGTACTCGCCCCTTGTCATTCAAGATATTCATATCTATCTTTCTTTCAGAAATGGTTTTGTTGAGGAAAACATTTTAGGATTTCTCTCCATATAGTGGACTTCTATGGTGCCCCTGAGCTTGAACTTCCAAAATGCAGTTTAAATGCAGCTTCAAAAGGATTTAAACGATCCCAGCAGGTTGTAACGTGAAAAGAGTGGAGGAAGCAAATGCAGGATGATGACAGTTTATTAATAATGAAACAGGTAAACACAGTGACAGTGATGAAGGCTCTCGGCTGGGTGATGCAGGGGCAAGATGGCTGGTGACAGCGTGGAGTGAAGTCCGGTGGTGATGGCGTGAATCCGGTGCAGGCACGAAAAAGACACGACGACATCCAACACGAACAATCCACACGAAGACCAGACTAAAGTGACGACAGGAACAGGAACAGAGATCCGGATGAACTATTGGACGAGGGAGAGGAGAATGAGGTGAGTATTTAAAGCCAGCGATAATGAGAGACACCTGTGCCGGACTGATTAGCAGCTCAGCTGAGCGAGCAGGCATCACATGACAAACATACAGATCACGAGACCTGAGAACACGGCAGATGTGTGAACCGTGACAGTACCCCCTCTCCTAGGAACGTCCCCTGACGTTCCCAGATAGCCTTACCCGTTGATTGTAATCATCGATAAGGGAGTGATCCAGGATGTCCCTGGCTGGTACCCAACTTCTCTCCTCCGGACCGTAACCTTCCCAGTCCACCAAGTACTGGTATCCGCGCCCCCTCCGCCTAGAATCCAGAATGCGATTGACCGAATAGGTGGGTTCCCCGTCTACGAGTCGCGGCGGTGGGGGAACCGGGGCTGGCGGATTAATGCGTGAGAAAAAAACGGGTTTGATTTTGGAAACGTGGAACACGGGGTGAATTCTCCTGTATACTGGAGGAAGTTTAAGGCGGACTGCCACCGGGCTAATGATTTTGGTGACAGGAAACGGGCCAATGAATTTGGGAGCAAGTTTATTCGAGACGGATCGGAGCGGAATGTTCTTGGTAGAAAGCCACACTTTGGAACCGACGACGTATACGGGAGGCCTTGACCGGTGGCGATCAGCCTTGGCCTTGGTGCGCGCTCCCACCTGGAGTAGAGTCTCGCGGGCTCTGGTCCAGGTGCGATGGCACCTCTGGATGAAAGCGTGGGCGGAGGGGACCGCGACTTCGGATTCCAGACTAGGAAAAATTGGTGGCTGGTACCCTAAGCTACATTCAAATGGTGATAGGCCCGTAGACGATACTGGTAATGAATTGTGGGCATACTCCACCATTGAGAGTTGTTGGCTCCAGGAGGAAGGACTTCTAGTGACCATACATCGCAAAGTTCTTTCCAAATCTTGGTTGGCTCTCTCAGTTTGACCATTGCTTTGAGGATGGAACCCCGAAGAGAGACTAACAGTTGCCCCCAGTAATCTACAAAACTCTTGCCAAAATTTGGACACAAATTGGGGTCCCCTGTCGGAGACCACGTCCGTCGGGAGGCCATGTAAGCGAAAAACGTGGTCCACGACAGTCACCGCTGTCTCCTTGGCTGAGGGTAATTTGGGCAAGGGAATAAAATGGGCCGCCTTCGAGAACCGGTCCACCACGGTCAAAACTACCGTGTTGCCCTGAGAGGGCGGGAGGGCGGTGACAAAATCTAGCGCAATGTGGGACCAGGGTCTCGAAGGGACCGGCAGCGGTTGAAGGAGTCCATCTGGAGGTCTGTTAGATGTCTTACCAATGGCACAAACTGAGCAAGCCAAAACAAAACTGCGAACGTCACGAGCCATAAGAGGCCACCAAAACCGTTGCTTAACCACATGTATGGTACGATTGACTCCTGGGTGGCATGCTACATTAGAACAGTGACCCCACTGAATAACCTCGGACCGTAATTCCTCTGGCACAAATAACCGGTTCGGTGGACAAGCGACCGGAGGCGTTACCCCTTCTAAGGCTGTCTTAACCTTCGTTTCGACCTCCCATGTGAGAGTTGAAACGATAAGCGTCTCAGGAAAAATACTCTCGGGAGTGGACGGGCGATCGGTGTGGTCAAAAATACGCGACAAAGAATCGGGTTTGACATTTTTGGAACCCGGGCGGTACGAAATGGTAAAGTCAAAACGTCCGAAAAAAAGTGCCCACCAAGCCTGCCTAGAGTTCAATCTTTTGGCAGTTTTAATATATTCGAGGTTCTTATGATCGGTCCATACAATGAAAGGTACCCCCGACCCCTCCAGCCAATGACGCCATTCCTCTAATGCCAACTTGACTGCCAACAACTCTCGATTACCAATATTGTAATTTGACTCAGCCGGTGACAGACGATGTGAAAAAAACGCGGAGGGATGCATCTTGTCGTCTGTGGCCGAACGCTGTGATAGAACCGCACCTACCCCCACCTCCGACGCGTCAACCTCCACCACAAACTGACGTGATGGATCAGGGGTCACGAGAATGGGAGCCGAAACGAAGCGGCTCTTCAGTTTGGCAAACGCAGCCTCAGCTGTGTCAGACCACCTGAACGTCGTTCTGGGGGAGGTTAAGGCGGTCAGAGGCGCGGCTAGTTGGCTGAAATTGCGGATGAAACGTCGGTAAAAATTGGCAAACCCCAGAAACCTCTGCAGGGCCTTACGGGAATCTGGAGTTGGCCAATCCACCACAGCCTGAACTTTCGCTGGATCCACACGAATTCCCTCAGCCGACAAGATGTACCCTAGGAAAGGAACAGACTGTGCATGAAAAACGCATTTCTCCGCCTTGACAAAAAGCCCATTCTCTAACAGCCTCTGAAGCACTCGCCGGACGTGCTGCACATGTTCCTGGAGAGACGAGGAAAAAATCAATATGTCGTCCAGGTAGACATATATGAACTGGTCGACCATGTCTCGCAGCACGTCATTGACGAGTGCCTGAAAGACCCCTGGGGAGTTGGACAAACCGAAGGGCATGACCAAGTATTCAAAGTGCCCCCTGGGGGTATTAAAGGCGGTCTTCCATTCATCTCCCCTCCTGATGCGGACCAAATGATATGCATTCCTTAAGTCCAATTTAGTGAAGACTGACGCTCCCTGCAACCTCTCGAAGGCTGAGGATATCAACGGCAAAGGGTAGGTATTCTTTACCGTGATATTATTCAACCCCCGGTAATCAATACAAGGTCGCAGAGATCCGTCTTTCTTCCCCACAAAAAAGAACCCCGCCCCCGCTGGAGAAGAGGAGGGTCGAATGAACCCGGCTGCTAGAGAATCAGAAATGTATTTCTCCATAGCCTCCCTCTCAGGAACAGAGAGTGAATATAATTTGCCCTTAGGCGGAGACGTACCTGGCAATAACTCTATCGCACAGTCATAGGGACGATGAGGAGGGAGAGAAGCAGCCCGAGACTTACTGAACACTTCCTTCAGGTCGAGGTACTCTACGGGCACGTTACTCACATCCACCGGCTTCTCCTGAAACAGAGAAACAGAAACAGACGGACAAGCAGACACAAGACAAGATTAATGACATTTAGTGCTCCACTCAGACACGGACTGGAGCTGCCAATCAATCCGGGGGTTGTGTTTGATGAGCCAAGGATGTCCAAGAACAACGGGTGCAAGAGGGGAGTCCAGAATGTAAAAGGGGATACTCTCACTGTGGTTGCCAGATACAGTGAGAGTAACGGGTTTAGTGACGAATGTGATCTTGGGTAGAGTTTGACCATTGAGAGCGTTGACGGTGATGGGGTCGGTGAGGGGACTGAGGGGAACCTGATTGGAACGTGCAAACGAATAGTCCATGAAATTACCTTCAGCCCCAGAGTCCAGAAGTGCAGTGCAGTGAAGATCGTGATTCTGCCATCTTAGCCTAACCGGAAGGAGCGTGGAGGTCGCGCTGGATGAGGTCTTCTTAGCGGAGATCCCACCCGACAGTAGCCTCAGATTTACTGTCGGGCTGGCCCTTTTACCGGGCAGTTGAAAGCGTAATGTCCAGGAGCTCCACAGTATAAACAAAGGCCCCGGGATCTCCGCCTCTCCTTCTCCTCCCGGGAAAGCCGAGCTCGACCCACCTGCATGGGTTCGTGTTCGTCGTGGGGGCTGATCGCGTCATGGCCGCTGGCTCGTGGTGGAATTCCCTCGCCGCTCGGCCCGAGAGAGACGAGAGTCTACCCGCAAAGCAAGGTCGATGAGTCCATTGAGGTTAGCGGGTAGATCCAGGGCGTAGATCTCCTTTTGAACGCGATCAGCCAGCCCATGCAGGAACATATCCCACTGCACCTCCTCATTCCATTGACACTCTGCCGCGAGGGTGCGAAACTCGATTGAATAGTCAGAGACGGATCTCTCCCCCTGTCGGAGATCCATCAAAGTCCGCGCGGCTTCGGGGAGGGAGGCACAAACACCCTCTTCATTTCACCCAAACACCCTCTTCATTTCGGCCGAGAGTGTCGAGAATGAGGCACAACAGGGATCTTGATTTTCCCACACCGCCGTGCCCCAAAGCGCCGCCCTCCCCGTCAATAGGGTGAGCACGAACGCCACCTTGCTTTCCTCACTACCGAATGTGCGAGGTTGTAACGCAAAATGCATCGAGCATTTAGTGAGGAAAGCTCGGCAGAAATTCGGCTCACCACTATAGACCTCCGGCGGGGGAAGGCGGGGCTCCAGCTGTTGAGCCGCAGCAGATGGTCCGAGTGCTGCGAGAGGGGCGGGCGGCGTGGGCGGCGTGACTGGCGCAGCGGGAAGTTGCAACTGTTGCATACGCTGAGTCAGCTCGGACACCTGCACCACAAGAGCACGGATAGCCTGACCGGAATCGCTCGTGCTCTTTTCCTGTTTCTCCAGCCGAGAGATACAATCCTGGAGATAATCTTCCATCGTGGGTTGTGAGGTGCCTGCTGCTTCCATTACGGTCCGATAGTTCTGTAACGTGAAAAGAGTGGAGGAAGCAAATGCAGGATGATGACAGTTTATTAATAATGAAACAGGTAAACACAGTGACGGTGATGAAGGCTCTCGACTGGGTGATGCAGGGGCAAGATGGCTGGTGACAGCGTGGAGTCAAGTCCCGTGGTGATGGCGTGAATCCGGTGCAGGCACGAAAAAGACACGACGACATCCAACACGAACAATCCACACAAAGACCAGACTAAAGTGACGACAGGAACAGGAACAGAGATCCGGATGAACTATCGGACGAGGGAGAGGAGAATGAGGTGAGTATTTAAAGCCAGCGATAATGAGAGACACCTGTGCCGGACTGATTAGCAGCTCAGCTGAGCGAGCAGGCATCACATGACAAACATACAGATCACGAGACCTGAGAACACGGCAGATGTGTGAACCGTGACACAGGTCTTATCTATTGAAACAATTGATTATTTTCTTTAAAAGAATTACAATTTATATACTTTTTAACCTCAAATGCTCATCTTGTCTAGGTCTGTGTGAACTCTGTTTTTTCTGATTCAGTACAGTTAGGGTATGTCGAAAAACTCTCATTTTCTCCTCCAACTTCAAAATCATTCTAAATGATTTTACCTTCTTTTTGTAAAGGGCATTTGACCTCCTTTGCATCTTCACTTTGTAAACACTGGGTCAGTACTTCTGCAGCAATTTAGGATGATTTTGAAGTTGGAAGAGAAAATGAGATGGGAGTTTTCGACCTACCCTAACTGTATTGAACTGGAAAAAACAGTGTTCACGTAGACCTAGACAAGATGAGCGTTTGAGGTTAAAAAGCATATAAATTGTATATATATATATATTTTTTTTTTTAATATAAAATAACTGATTATTTCACTAGATAAGACCCTTATTCCTCAGCTGGGATCGTTTAGAGCTATTTGAAGCTGCATTTAAACTGCATTTTGGAAGTTCAAACTCACAGGGAATCCTGAAAAGTTTTCCTCTAAAGAGTCACTGAAAAGGAGCAGCGCCAAATGTCCAGAATCTAAAACCAAGTTAGTCCGCACATGGTTGTATACCAGGTTGAACCCCCATTATTTTCCCATTATAGAGCGATAAACAAGAGATTATCTTGTAAGATCAGGCACATTTGCAAAGAATATAAGAAGAGATCATATTGGAAATGAGGTAGGCTTTTATACCTGTCACAAATGTGCAGCTTGTAAGTACACATGGAGAAAACATTAATCTTTTAGGAGTTGCGTGACAAGATCGTGAGTTCCGCATTAGACTGTTTACCACTTGTTCATCCGCTAATGTAATTTATTGGTTGACTTGTGGGTGTAACAAACAGTATGTGGGAAAAATGAGTAGATCCGTCAGAACGCTTATTATTGAACATATGAGCTCCATTAGGAGAAAGGATGTAAAGTCTCCGGTAGCTCGTCACTTTAACTAAGCGTCACATTCTATTTCAGACTTGGATTTTACGGTAATCTCGAAGGGGTGGTGACATGGAATTTATATATATTTTTTATTAATAATATTTTTTGATATTGAGGATTTTTCTTTATGGAGGTATTAGGATATATACTATTAATATACGTATAAGGAAAAACTTTTTCCTTATATCCAAAGATATTGGATATATATGTGGTGTGTTTTGTGTCTGCGCACATATTATGATGTCCATGGTTAATACTGATTTAATGTGGTGCAGGTGTGCCCCAATCCATGTGGCACTGAGGAAGAGCTTTGTCTCAAAAACGTTTTGCACCTTTGCACATTTATTGCACTTTTTGCATGTATTTTTATGACCTCTGATGCAGCATTTAATTAAGATTTTTTTAAAAGGTATAAGCCTGGTATACAACCGTGTGCAGGTCTTAATTGTTTGCTTGCTTCATGTTTTCCTCTAAAAACATAATTTCTTTACGACTGAAGAAAGAAAGACGTGAACCCTTTTGTATTATGGTAAAAAATTAGCAATTAATCCATGGATCACATGTGTGCCAAACCGTGGGGTCTGGTCCATACGAATCACGGATAAACTACGATCCACTCAACCCCTACACGTGATCATGTGTATGTCACAGCACAGAAATGTCGAAATGTCACAAATGGCTTGATGCATATCAACAGTGACTTCAGTGACAGCAGACACTGATGAAGTCTGGAAAAGCAATTCAGTGCACTGCAAAAAACATAGATTATTAAAAATGTAAGGTCTCTATGATTGAATTGTATTGTGCTAGTGTTGACCACCCATACATGGCATAAAGAGATTTCAAAATAAATTTAGTTATTTTTGACATTATTTTAAGTGCAACTGTTTTTAACTGATAATAATAAGAAGAAGAAATTAGAATTATTTCATGTGACACTGAAGACTGGAGTAATGACTTTGGTGAGGATAAAAGACTATGTATGTAAAAATCACTTCCTTCTGTAGTGAAATTCGCTTTCGCCCACCCAGGGACGCCAGTTAATGTAGTGAATTTCACTTTCGCCAACCTAGGGAGGCGAAATAGTGTAGTGATGGGTACTCACGTCACAGATGACTTTATTATCCTTGGATCACATGTCAGTTAATGTGTGGTTATGAGTACATCACATAAGAAAGATTGGTGGGATCTCTAACTTGTAGAACCTCTTCTGTATTATCAACACAAGGAAGACACAAGTTGTAATAAAATAGATTTTATTAACAAAAGATAGACAAGAGTAATCAACAACTACTAAATTAATACCATGAATGAGAAAAGAATAAAGTGCACAAGATGCATAAAATGCAAGTGATTATGTTGGGTGTTGCTATGTCAGAGCTACGTTATCTAGAAAGATAAACTGTTGCTACTCTGAAACAAATAAGGTGAAGAACCTTATTATGCATCAAACAAATATGTGTAAGATTTGTTATCAACTGTAATCAGCTATATCATATCTAATGTAAATTAGAAAATTTTATACTGATAATATACAACAATGCCAAGGTCTCTGGAAGTGGTTTGGAAGTGATATTTACGTTCTCTGTGGTTGAGTGAGCAGTCCGGTGGCAGCGACTTCTTCCACTGGTTATGCTGGTAGCGGTACAGTGGGAAAGGAGCAGAAATCCGTTTCCACAGCCTTGAACATGAAGCGCTGTAGGATGCTGGTCTCCTGGAGCACCAAAAGGTCCTAAGATCTGGAACAAACAGATGTGGCCCTGGAGTAGGTGCTGAAGGAAAACGCAAGCAAAAGTACCTGAAGTGAAGGTTTGCTCGCCGTAGCTTAATCTTGTTGCAAACGTCTGTGTGTCTTCTGCCTCTCTGAGCTAGAGACTCAGAACTTGGTCAATCCACTTTGTCTCCCTAGGATGGAGACTCTGGACGCTGCACCTGTTGTTGTCTCGCTGGACGAAGACTCTGAACCTTGATTATCTCTTTCCTCGCAGGCTGGAGGCTCAGAACGTGAGAATGTGTATCTGTTGCTGCCTCAAAAGCTGGAGACTCGGACTTGGTATCTGTTGTTGTCTCACTCTTGCAGGTTGCAGACTCAGAATGCTGTAACTGTTATTGCTTCTTCCCTTACGGGACTTAGGCCCAGTACGGATATCTGTTAGTCTCTCTGAATGAAAGACTCAGAAGGAGTTAGCATTGCCAGAGACTCAGAACAAAGGTTGTTCTGTTAGTGTCCCTTCTTTTACAAGACTCAGACTCAGAACATTGTTGTTCTGTTACAGTCCTTTCCTTGACGAGCAGCAGACTTAGAACAAGGAATGTCTTTTGGAAGGGTACCTTTATCCCTTTCCGATGAGGAGGAGATTGCAATTTGGCGCTTCTCCATTTCCGTGCTGTGATCGGCTGGTTCCATCAGAGTGGGGGGGGGGACACGTGGTGCCCCACCCTTCTTTCCTCCTGTGGAAGTTATTTGCTTAGTCCAAACACAGAGTTACAAAAGTGTCACTAAAGTTTTATCGGAGCTTTTTTTCACTTTCCAAACCTTAACCAGAATGCGTTTGGCAACGTTATGAACAACATGATGGGAAAAGATTGAACTGTCAATCATGCATTCAATCATGCATTCATTTGTCCATTAACAACTGAGTTTGTGTAAGATGTTGCACTACAGATCGCTGTCACTAGGAATACTTATTTTTCTGAATAGGTATAAGATGTGTATGTTGTAGTGTGCATCAGTTTTAAGGTTTGAAAACATAGTTATGAATGGATTTGGATGGATCTTTGTGATTTCTCTTTGTTTCACCCACTGCTGCTGCGTCTGAAGGTCCAAAGGAATTTTTATGGTCGGCCACAGGCCAAAACCTTAGGAATCAGTCTCAAGGTGGGTGGAGGGCAGAAACTGGATTTTGACCAATAGGAAGTTCTGTCCTTCCCGGGCTTTGTACCAAAGGTCGTCATCTTGCCCTCCAAGAGGTGTCTGGCTGTTGTCCTGGCAACTTCATCTGATGACGTTGGACAGTTTGCTTATGTTAGTCCACCAAGATCCAATCAAAATGTAGCAAACCTTTGTCTGCTATTGTGGTCAGGGAGAGGCCCACCATAAACTGGGCCCTGGAAAGTGCTGTCCACTACAGAATGATCATTCATCCATTGATGAATCATTCATCATAAACACTGTTCTTGACCCTTAATTGCTTTGCAGATGTTTAAGGCCAGATGTCAGGGTGAGATCAATCTTTGTGTAAACCAGTCCCTCAGTAAACCTTGTTGTCCTCACCATGTCTCATTAGAAATAGAGGCTTTTAACATGAACACCTTACCTAAGTGTCAGAGACAAAACATCCCTTGAAAACTGTTATTTGAGACTTCACAGCTTTTTACTTTCACTTGCCTAGTCAAGCATTGATATTAAAATTGCTTTGTTATTGCTTTGTTGTGCTTTTACTTTTCTAATTGGGAGGATCTGAAATATATCGTACTGTTTGCCTTGAAGAAAATAAAGTCACCAAAAATCGAGACCCAAGCCATATACGCTATCAGTCAAAAGTTTTTGGACAGTAAGATTTTTAATGTTTTTTTAAAAAAAAAAAAAAAAAAAAAAAAAACCTCTTCTGCTCACCCAGCCTGTATTTATTTGATCCAAAATACAGCAAAAGCCGTAATATTGTGAAATATTTTTACTATTTTAAATAACTTCTTTCTATGTGATTATATTTCAAAATGAAATTTATTCCTGTGATCAAAGCTAAATTTTCATCATCATTACTCCAGTCTTCAGTGTCACATGATCCGTCAGGAATTATTCTAATATGCTGATTTGCTGTTCAATACACATTTATCATTTATAAATATTATTTATAAATAGAATGATCCAAAGATCATAATTTTTAGAAAAGAAAGCTTTTGTAACATTTTACTTTTCACAGCTTTTTTTTTTTTTTTTTTTTTTGAGAAAATGATAGAAATTAATACTTTTATTTAAGGAAGCTTTAAATTAAGCAAAAGTGATGATAAAGACATTTATAATGTTCCAAAAGATTTCTATTTCAGATAAATGCTGTTATGCTGAAATTTCTATTCATCAAAGAAACATTCTACTCAGCTGTTTTCAACATAATAATAATATTAATAATATGTTTTTTAGCAGCAAAACAGAATATTACAATGATCTCTGAAGGATCATGTCACTCAGCTTTGAGTAAATTACATTTTAAAATATATTCAAATAGAAAGCAGTTACTTTAAATTGTAAAAATATTCAAAATATTACTGCTTGTGCTGTACCTCAGATCAAATAAATGCAGGCTTGGTGAGCAAAAGAGACTTCTTTAAAAAACATTAAACATTGTACTGTTCAAAAGCTTTTGACTGGTAGTGTATGGGGAGTGGAATATCTCACACACATGTGAATGAGCTGTTTTAGCGTAACAACTCCCTTTGCAAACACCCTAGTTTAATTTAGTTTGACTTGATTTCATAATATGCCACAAAACTTTAAAATTCATGTTGTCTTATCCACAGTGTTATCTCAGAACCTCATGTTTAAAAACTGGAGTGTAAAAGAAAATAATGTGGAGTATGTAATGAATTCAACAGGCAGCAGAATGATGTTTTACTGTCAGGCTGCTGTGAATAAACATCCATCACATCGCTCAGACCTGTGAACTAAATGAATAATTCAGCTCTGCACTTATTCACATTTTAAAATGCTCAGTAAACTTTGCGACGTCTACAGATATTCAGAGTTGCACCTCCGCCTGACTTTGTTATCTGAGAAAGTGTTGTTCTGGAAGAGGGGCGTTTCTCAAACGCAAATGTTTTGATTTCTCGTTTCTTTTGACAGTCTGCCACGCTCAGTGTGCACATTTGCATATACCGTTGCACTTGATGAGACAATCCTGAACCTGCGAGGGGAATCATCTTCTGGATCGCTGACATCATACATTCCTTGACTTGATTTTGTCTGATTCTACCCCGTGAACGCACCCTGTGAAATTACATTGACTTTGTAATCCCCCTATAGTGTGACATCTGTGGGCTGCCCATGATCCTACTGCATTTCCCAGGTTGCACTGCTGGTAATCTCGATAATCAATCAAACCTCACTTCATTCTCACAGATTTTTTTCATAAAAAGAAATCTACTCTAATTCATCAGCAGGAAGCAGAAAGCTTTTTCTCAACTCATAAAAATTGTATCATCCTCATCGACGCCTGTCAGATATTCAGCACTCTCATAAGTCATTATTGGCTTTTTGGACCCACATCTTGTTGGCTTCAGAAATATCCCACCAAAGAAACTTTGTCCTGACACAAACTCCATTTGTGGTATGAAGGTTTTCAGTTGTGCATGAACGTCATACGATATCAACCCTAAATCTAAAGCCTTGATCAATATCATTAATCTTTTAGCTGGGTTCTGCAAAATCTTTCATCTTGTAGGCTTTTTGTTCTTTTATATTGTAGCTCTGAAGCGAAGTACAAAGTGAACAGTGCCGTAGTCTCTCACGCAAGTTAAATTGGGTTTCCTGGGGCATTTAGGAGAGAACGACTGATGGAAATGAATGATTTTGCTGAATGGTGTCGGTTATGATAAGACCGACTTGCTGAACATCACTGAGCCGTGCGGTGATTCGTGACTGTGAAATCATTGTGTTCCTTCCATCAGCAGTTGTAACGGCAGACTCCGCTTCACAGAAGTGTGGAGTCGTCGCCCGATCCGCAGGCTCCACCGGAAAACTAAGCTAAAAGTGAAGCAGACATATTTCTCTGCATAATGCATCTACTCAAGGATAATTAAAGTTTCCAGTCCGTCGGCATTTCCTTACTGATTGCAACTTTGAATTTTTGTGGGAAAAAAAACCTTCATGTTTGACTTCAGAGAATGAGTGGAGAGCAGCATAATATGGTAAAGTGGTACTCCAAATAAAGTTTAATTAATTTTTATATCAGTAAGTCTCATGCGTTATGTCAGTAAATATGTTAATAGACTTGAACTATACTTAGTATAAAATTAATGCATTTTAAATCTATTAATATAGTTTTTACTAGGGGAGTTTGATCAAGGCTGGAGCTAAACTCAGGAAAAATCGTGGGCCAGAGTTGAGAACCCCTGCCCTACATGAAGGGGTTGGTAAGGTGTTTTAAAACTGTGTTCAAAAATACTGTAAAAACAGTAATGTTTTAAAGTATTATTACAATTTAAAATAACTCTTTTCTATTTTAATATATTTTAGTATGTAATTTATTCCTGTAATGGCAACAATGCATTTTCAGCAGTCATTACTTCAGTCTTCAGTGTCATATGAAATCATTCTAATTCTAAATCATGCTGACTTGGTGCTCAAGACACATTTCTTCTTATTATCAATGTGCGGCTTAAATTTTTTATGGAAATGGTAAAACCTTTCAGGATCCTTTGATTAAAAAGTTTAAAAACATTTATTTGGAATAGAAATCTTTTGTAACATCATACATGTCTTCATTATTACTTTTGATCAGTTAAACGCATCCTTGCTGAATAAATAATCTTGTAAAACTCTATTAAAAACTCTTCAGTTGTAGTATATATAGTAGTATATATAATCAGGTCTCCAATCCTCAAAGAATGGAAGTTTTATCTTCCTACAGTGGGAAGAAATATTTGTAAATGTTTTATTTTTTCCATTTTACTAGCCTTATAAATCATAATAAAAATATTTAAATTGTTTAAAATAGCAATTGGAGCACTCAGGTCTGCAACACTCAAGAAATGGACACAATGGAATGGAATATTTGTGAACGTTTTATGTTTTAGAAAAACAAACAATAATAAATGAAAATAAATTCAAATAATTTAGTGCTATACCATGCCGAATTCAGAGGACTCACAGCATGAAAAGCTTGTTGACACAGGGTCACTTAAAAGCTTAACTTTTTGATACTTTTTTATTAGTGTAACATTGTTTCTCCAGAACTTTCACTATGTTTTAGGGAGAGATATGGGATTTCCAGAGGAGTGCTTTGACATATCTCAAAATGACAGAGTGTCGCTATTATGTGATTGTATTTTAGATATGTGAAGTGCAGTTTTTCATTTTCTGAAACTTATAGTGCAGGGACTGAGAATTCATATAACAAAGACCTTAAAAAATCCAAAAGAAAACCGTATCTGATTTATAAGCTATGGATTGTTTGTATAATCATATAAATCATTGCCATTTTTTCCCATCTTTGGCTTTAAAAACACTTAGGAACAATAGCTTTTTATGTCGTTTTAAAGCAATGTTTTAAAACGTTTATGTGAGACTATTTCATGCCATGTCAGAAAACAGCAAAAGAGTGATTTTATTGCTGTTAGTTTAGGGCAGGGGTGGTGAACTCTGGTCCTTGAGAGCCGCAGCTCTGCTGAGTTCAGCTCCAACCCTAATAAAAACTCACCTGCCTGTAGCTTCCTAGTAACCCTTCAGACCTTGATTAGCTTGTTCAGGTGTTTGATTAGGGTTGAAGCAAAAGGGCTGCAGCTCTCCAGGACCGACGTTTGCCACCCCTGGTTTAGGGGTATAGGGTGAAAAAAAAAAAAAAAATGTTGCAGAAGTAGGGTGACCACCAGTCCCACTTTGCATTGTACCGCAAAGCATTTTCACCCCTTGTCCCGCACGTCGCATATTGAGAAAATGTCCCGTGTTTTCATCAGTCTGTTGGCTTTTATGATCATATTAAGAAAATGTCTGCATGTTCTTTTGCCTTTTTAAGAAAGCTTATTTATTCTTTTTGCAGCATAGTTTCTGCGCAAAGGATTTGCGGACCTCATCAAGTGATCTAGGACCACCGATGGAAATGGTCGAGCGCACACAGAAAAACACGATATTCTCCATTCATTTTAACCAATTTTTAAAAAAATCGATGCAGCTTTCAGACATGACTTTTTTCTTATTTTAATAGTTCGTTTGAGGTGGTTTCTGTGGAGTTATTTTAATGACAGATGCCTAGAGCACATTATTGTAATGCAGGGCGCATCGAAATCCGCAAGCATAAATCTCTTCTCTCGCAGGTGGATTCTCTTTACTCTCATAAAAAGACACGCTTTTTCTCGCTTGCATGTGTGCACTCAGAAACACAGATCAGCGCGTATGACAACGGATGTAATCAGTATTTACATAGCATAACAGTAGAAAATGTATCAGTCTCACATGTGTCCCGCCTTGTCCCGCAAAATCACATCTATGTCCCGCAACAGCCCTATTGCCAGGTGGTCACCCTATGCGGAAGATCTATTAAAATTACTTGCATTTCAAAGTACTGCTGTGGTATTTGAAAAATTAGGCTTACAGTACGTAGGTGAAGTGCAGTGCATGCTGACAGAGTGAACACAGATGCTCCCCATAGACAGTCATAAATATACCTGTTTGTAAAAGGTGAATTTCAGTGTTTGTTGTAATTTTTTTCTACAACAATTCTATTTATACTAAAGAAGTTACTAAAGATACTAAAAGTCGTCAGAGATAGTAAGTAAATGTTAGAAGGTTTTACCAAAGAAAAACTTCTGAATTCTGTCTGTAAATATACCAACAAAACAACAATATTCACAGAACCAGTATGATCTGTTCTTTCAAATTTGCCAGTTTTGGTCATTATCTCCACACATGTGCTTGGACTCATTTCCGCTCATGGTGTTATTTTATCGTTTTTTGTTGTTTTTTCTTAACTGTAATAGAGGGAAAATTTGTATCATGGTGTTTTAAGAATAGTCAAATGCATTGGTTGTTTAAAAACCATAATGATTCAGATGCACTAGTGAGAGTAAATTGTAATGTCATGAAGCGCAGTGACACTGACAATTAAATATGAATAGCAATGTTCACTATGACTGTTGCTCCCATCCTCCTACTTGTTTATATTAACAAGTTCATTATGTAGAAAAAAACAGTTTAGACATTTTCCTCTCTCTTCAGTGACTGCAAATAAATACTTGCTAAATGAAGCATTATCATCCTGCATGCCTCCCCTCAGAAAAGTATTTAAATCTGCAACACTGTGCTGACTGTTTGCCTGCATCCACCTAAACAAACTCAGTGAGGGTAAAGTAGGAGTTAATTTGCATTGCATCCATCTGCTATTCAACATTTATGGTGTAAAGCATTCATAAGCTGAATAATGTAAATCATGTAATTCTTGCCCCAAAATTGACAATCTCCTTCCTGAGTTGGGATTATCAATAATTGTGTTCTTTTGTGTTAATGTTGCAAGTTGTTCAAAGCTGTGAAGGAGTTGGTTGGTTAAACTTACTTCAGGCGGGCTGGTGCTAGGGCCTGATTTACGGTCATCCGTTGTCTTGGGCCTCTTTGTGGAATTCAGACTCGAGTGTGTTCTGATCGAATCATCAATTTGTCTGATTCCCTCTGATACCCTACAGTAGGCCGTTCCAGTTTATTAAATGATTTAACGTTATATTCATGACTTATCATGTTTGAAAAGTTACATCAAAAACAGCTTTACTTCATCTGTCAGACATTTAAGTTTCATTCCATCAAACACATAGCACGTCCACAGCTGCAACAATATTTTGGCGCACTTGATCAATAGCGTACAAGTTGTAGTCAGTGTAGGCACAGGAGCTTCGTTACCTATAATAGCAAAGTTGTGTCGTGTTTCAGCCCTGGTTGCACCTCGTTTGGCAGGAGGTGAAACTTCCATGGTGGCACCGGCGGATCGTTTGCTTTGGGTGGAAATCCGGCAAATGCTGCTTTTGTAGAAGGCAAGCTTTCCAAATAGCATTATAGTTATATTATTAGTTGCAATGTACATTTAAACAAAAAAAGGAAATGTGAGACTTAAGACATTGTCCTATTTACACAGTAATAATTTGACTGGAATACAATGTAATACAACTCTTAATAGTTTTCTCACAGTCAAGTTTTCTCTCGTGAAAGAACACAAAATGACCGCTAACAAATGTACCTTGTTTTAACCGGTTTGGCACAGACTACCCAACATTGGGTTACACTGACCCAACGCTGAGTTGGTATGTGAGGGGGTTCATCATTTGTACTGACAGTAAAAATGACCCAGCAGCTGAGTTACAAAAAAACTGCTCAGCACCTGGGTAAAAAATATTCAAAATAACTCCGTTAAATGACCCAACAAGCTGAACCCAGCATTTTTAGAGTGTAAACAAAAATTTCTAACAAAGTTCTTTTTTTTTTTTATCTCATCAAGTAGTGTCTTATTTCTTTTAAATCTTGTGTTAAGAGACAACAGTCTCACTTTTAAGAACGTGCTTTTTGTTTAACCAAGTCACAGACAATGCAGGGTCTATTCCTCAAAGAAGTTAGTTTACATACACTCTAAAAAAATGCTGGGTTAAATATGGACAAACCCAGCAGTTGGGTTCAACCTTCTGGGCATTTTTATTTAGCTTAATTATTGCTTAAAAATTACTATATTTCTTGCTTAAAATGAACCCAAAATATGTTGGAAATGAACTTTTATTAATATGTTCAATAAATGAACCTTTATTAATAAGTTGATTCAAAATATTATTATTATTTTTTTTTTACATTTCTTATTAATAAATATTCACCCTTTGATTATTGCTAGTAATTATGCAATTAATATTATTATTATTTTTTTAATTTACAACCTATTTTGGGTTCATTTTATGCAGTAATTGAGTTAAACAAAACTACCCAGAAGGCTGGGTTAAACATTTTACCCAACTGATGGGTTTGTCCATATTTAACCCAGCACTGGGGGGTATTTTTTGTAGAGTGTAGCTTAGCCAAAAATAAAAATTCTGATTTATTTATTTATTTACTGGGGGGAGAAAGAGCATTTAATGAAGGTGTATTGCAAAATTAAACAATTTAATGTCTGTGTTAAATTGTGACATTATTAAACTAACTGAAATATGTCTAATCAGCAAATGTTCAGTTTCACTGAATGTCAGTTTAGTAAATTCAACATCCTGTGACAAATTCAAATTAACTCTCTCAAATGTTAAGAGAGCCAGTTCTCAAAGGAATAGTTCACCCAAAAACGAAAGTACTTTTGGCTTTCTTCTGTGGAACATTAAAAAAAGATATTTTGTCTCACTATTTTATTTATTTTTTGGTCACACTTTATTAATAAACCATTAACTACGACTTTTGCCTCAGTAAACTTCTAACTGCTGCTTATTAATAGGTAGTAAGGTAGTATTGGGTAGTATTGGGTAATATGTTAAGGGTAGGCATGCTAATAAGCAACTAGTTAATAGTGAGAATTGTTCCCTTTACTAAAGTGTTACCTTTTTTGTCTATATAGTGAAATTCAAAGGTAAACAAAACTGTTTGGTTATCAATATTCTTTGAAATGTCTTCTATTGTGTTCTGCAGAAGAAAAGGCAAATGGGTTTGGAACGACGTGAGGGTGAGTAAAAGATGACAGAATTCTCATTTTCGGGTGAACTATCCCTTTAAATTCCGAGCTCTGCCCAACCCTGGTGGGTATGTGTCTGTTGCCTGGGGAGGTGCTGTGTTGTTAATGTTCTGGGCTCGGTCTTAATGCAGAACCTCTTAGTGAGGTCGGCCACTTCCTCCCTGTGCGCTGTTTCATCACTGCTTATCAGCCCAATTACTGTGCTTCTATCAGTCAATTTGATATGTGTTGCTGAACGGTTTAGGTTAAGTAACTACGGCCGAGAGCAGAAGCCCTCAAGAGCAGCAGTGTTAATAGTCCACTTAGAGCAGGTTGTATTACCCATTTGGATCGCTTGTCACGTAACGGTTAGGAATTCAAAGAACCGATTGCAGGCAGTGCCCATTAGGGGGAACAATTCATTTGGAAGTGTAGCCCTCATCAGTAAGTCCTGACTAACAGTGTGTGAGCATCCTAAATAAACAGTCATCACCACTTACGCACCTGTTCATTCGGTGTGCATACTGCACTGTGTCTGGGGAGTCTGAAACAACCTGGCTAATTTGAGTTCTTTAGAGCACTTTTTAACCACAGCAGAGATTATAATGCGAATATCTTTCATCCTTTGTGCTACTGAGTCTTGTTTGGGATCATTGCGTGTCTCAAAGGATCTGCATTCATCTATCAAACTCCATTTGACATCTGTTCTCCTCCCCACGTCCAGCGCTTCAGGCTATTTCAGTGTAAAACCCTAATGTGCCACATGCTGCAGTCATAAATATCTATTCACAGATATGGAGCCTGTTGCATTCTCATGTGCACGGAAAAGTTGTTTACCAGTGACAGTTGTGGGAAATGGAGGATCATTGCTAATGGTTTGTAATATACTGTAGGTGGATTGTTCTGCATATCTTATTCTTATTCCAACTGTGAACTGACTACTGTGTAGCAGAAGAGAATTGATATGATACTGTTTTTTATTTATTTATTTTTTGGGGTCAGGCAACCTGCCAGCATTCTTAATGATGTAACATTAAAATGAAATAAATACCCAAAATTAAAATTTGATGAAAATTTACCCTCAGGCCATCCAGCATCTAGATGAGTTTGTGTTTTCATCTGAACAGATTTGGAGAAATTTAATATTACATCCCTCACTCACTAATGGATCCTCCACAGTGAATAGTTGCCTTGAAACTCCTTGCGAAGCAAAAAGCTGCGTGTTTGTAACACATAAATCCATCAGGTTGCTTCCAGCTAAAATACAATTTCTCTGTCTTTCTCTGTCAGTTGACTGAACTTAAAATTTTAAGGCAGCCAGGTTACAAATTATTTTAAGTTGACTCAACATATTGTTTTTTACAGTGTCAGCACTGTCCAAAAAGTTCAAACAAATATGCCAGTGGATTTTGATGTGAGAGGACAAGGGAATGGACTTTTTCACTGGAGGTAGTGTTATTATGGAAGCAACAGTTTAAAATTAAAATCTCTTAATGATGGGTTTGTTTCTTATGAACACATACTGGAGTTTTGTGGATTACTTGTGGATTATTGTGATGTTTGTATCAGCTGTTTGGACTTTAATTCAGCATCCATTCACTGCAGAGGATCTGTTGGTGAACAAGTGATGTAATGCTGAATTTTCCCAAAACTGTTCCATCTATATTTGCCCTGAGGTTGAGAACATCTTTGGCAAACTGTAATTTTTGGGTTAACAATTCCTTTAACTGCTTAATAAATTCAAAATATTGTTTAAACAACCTTAAATACAATAAGGCACACCAGAAAACATTTTTTAAGTGTCAGATCTCACAATCACAGAATTTCAATAATATATTTTGCCTTGGTTCTCTTTAAATGCTTGTCTTTTATCCTAGCAAGTTTAATTTTATCTTGTGTTACTGAGTTAAATTGGCTGCTCCACTGAAAGATTGTAGTATGAGTGTAATTTATCCTCTCAGCAGGTAAGGACTATTCAAAAGATGATGTTTTCCGTTAACTGCTCCTTTAAAGGGCATCTCCTAGACAGACCCCTGATGGCTGGTTTGTTAATTAACAGCACATTTATGGATATATTTCAGATTCACAGCATGGCAGGGACCATTGCAAATTTCTTCTGTGCACCTTAGAATATAGAATACTATTTATTAATTTAATTTAAATGCATCTGTATTTTAATCACCTATAATGCTGTACTGAGTGTGTGATTTTGATTGAGATAGAATTTGTTTTTATTTTATCTTACCATATATATATATATATATATATATATATATATATATACATATATATATATATATATATATATACATATATATATATTTTACGGGGGACATCAGATGCAAAATTCACTTTTACAAGGCGTTTGCATGTAAATGTGTCTTAGCAGTGTGTGGACAAAACCACCCTACAATGATAAAAATCCATTCACTCACTTTTTTTAATCACAAAAAAACAGTCTCAATTATTAAGCCGTTTTGATTTTCAGAGCAGAATTACGTCATACTGCTCAGGCCCCGCCCACGACCGCTGATGGGCTGTTCCGTATTAGCATATTTCTGCCCTCGGTCAGTTGTACACTGTCCACTATTTTCACCCCGCTCGAGCAGCTGTAGCAACAACAGTGTCTCATAAGGGATGCGGTAGGGTTGGGTGATACGGCTAAAAATTGCAATCTTAGTTTTTATTTATTTTATTTTTTTTAACTAATCAACTTGAAAATGTAACTACAACATGATTCAAGTAACTTTCCCTTATTAGCCCTCTAGTTAAAAAACATCTTGTACAAACTTGTCTTAATAATACAAGGAAATTCTTAAAAAAATCTCAAAAGGTAATTCATATTCAAAATGACAGTATAACACCAGACTATTAACTATAAATGATCTGTAAAAACAATGAACAGCCTGTCATCATGATGCAAACATGAAATATCAGACATACAGTAGTAATTCTTCACAGTTTTTTTATTTGATTGCACTGCTTTTCCATTGTTTTTTCTATGTAAACATGGACGTGTTTGACTGTTGCACTTGCACCTCTTGCAGCGTCTCATGCATGAAACGGCATTATAAAAATGTGTCACTCAAGCTGAAAGAAGGTCACGTCCTCCTTTTTGCATGTTTGTTAATATTTCTATTTAAAATTGCGATTCCTTGATTTCTAAAAAATGAAATTATGGCAAAAAATTTAATTCGAAATAATCAATAAAATCTAAAAAATCGTCCAGCCCTACAGTGCAGGTGTTATGTAGTTGGTTATGTAGTTATGTAGTTATGTAGCAGCTGTAAGACCTTCATTCATCTTCAGAACACAAATTAAGATTTGTTTTTATGAAATCTGAGAGCTTTCTGACACTCCATAGACAGCAAGGGTCCACGTTCAAGGCCCAGAAAGGTAGAATGAACGAGAAAAAGTGCAAAGAAAACTAAAATAACGACTCCATTCAACAGTTCTTCTCCTCTGTGTCACCCTAGTGCCATTTTGGAGAGGATCATGACACGTGCTCATGTGTTTTGCACGTCAGCAGCACCACGCGCATGTGTCGTTTACATGCAGAGGAAAGTGAGTGCATACGTTTTGATACCCTCAAAAATGGCGCTAGGGCGCACAAAAAGTATTCTCGTAGCTTCATAAGATTACGGTTGAACCACTGATGTCACATAGACTGTTTTAACGTTGAAGGACCCTTGGTTTCTATGTGTTGATTTGTGTTCAGAAGATTAACGAAGGTCTTACGGGTTTGGAACAACATGAGGGTGAGTAATTAATGACAAATTAATTCATTTTTGGATTAATTATCCCTTTAAGTAGCACCATTCATGAAGCAGAATTGATAATAATAAAAAAGGTTTCTTGAGCAGGATCAAAATGCATTTTGCAGTGTTAAGGTTAACGATTACTCGATTAATTGATCTTTAATTTAAATGGGAATGGGAATGATCGAAAATCGACATCGCTACTGTCAACCCATAAACACAAAATCTGAAGTGTCAGAGCTAAAAATGTCTATTTAATCCTTTAATTTTTCACCATGACTGCTTTCAAGAGCAATTCATTTTTTGCAATTTCACCACCCTGTTGAATGTCACAGGTTCAGTCAAAGACCTGAACATGAACTCTGCATCCAAACAAGAAAAACATCAAGCTTGCAAAGCAGAAAGTGAAGGAATACATGTTGAGATCTCTCTGGTGCTACCATACTCTTTTAAACATGACAGTTTAAAGCAACTGAAACAGAAAAGCAAGTAAAGTAAAATAAATGCATGTCTGCAGTTCCTCTTGGCACTTGTGTATATGTTAATAATGGCATCCCTGAGCAGTTTGTACATTTCGCCTCTGCAGTTCTCCTTCTGTCATTTTTAGAACAGGTGAGAGCAGGCCCAAGAGCTCTTCTGTGAGCAGCACAACCTCATATTATATGGCCTGTTTCTGCCCTCTATGAATTTGTATGTGAGTGCTCCATTACCAGCGATAGCTAGTGTGGCTGAGTGGGAAATCTAGCTGCAATTCACCCTATATATTTATTTATTTGTTTATTTTAGTTTTCAAATCCCATAAGTTGACGGCATCAGTGCTGAGCAGTTCTCTTAAAAATTTAAGGAAACTAGGGAGTGAATGTTAAAGGTGCTAAAGGCATGAATTTGTCATTCACTCATGAATTAATAAATAAAATATCTCACCACAACTATATGCTGCCAGGTTCTGGAAAATTAATCATCATAAAAGCAGTATACAGTACATTTTCATCAGCGTATGATGGTTCTTTAAGAAACCGCAAGAACAGAAGTAGCTTTTACCTTCTTACAGAAATGTCACTACCCATGAACTTTGTCTTGAATGGCCTTGCTGATTCATATTTAGTCTGTATCCGTCTCCAAAGGTTCCCTCATCACAATGGAGCCTCATAGGAATGACATTTGATCTCGGCCAAGGGCCGGAGCAGCCAATATCCACTAACCCATTTTATCCTCTGATTACAGCGGCCAGATTGGATTAAGAACCATGCCCTTAAAGAGCCATTATGGACAGGCCAAGTTATGAATTGCACGTGGAGAGCCTGAAAGAGAACTAGAGCTAAAAATGTGAAATTAACTAAAAGTGCACTGCTATTTTCCTCAGATTTTACATTACAGCGGCTCACATCATATCGCATTTCAGATATTTATGCGTTTCTGAAGTGCATGTTCTTTGCTGAAATGAAAGCTCAAAACTACCTCACTGGTTTTAAGAGTGTTTCAGCACTTGTCGGTTGGTCAAGGTAGTTGGGAAAGCAGCTAGACTAGTATAAACCAGATGAGACCAACAAACCATTTAGACTTTTTTTTTTGTTCACCAGGATTGACACGTTTGTCATGTTGGAAAATTTAAGCGATTTCTCTCCTGTAGTGTCTGCGTTTGAATGATATTTTCTGGAAAGTGCAAATCACTTTCTGTGGCAGTAGAAAATTCAGTCAGCGTGAATGAGATTTTGAATTTATGACCACAGAAGTGCATCACATTTTACATCATTAAAGTCATTTGAATACAATTTTCTGCCTGACTTTATTTCAGCAAATTTACATAATAAAATGCTTTTTCAATAGCACCCCATTCGAGTACATTGTTCCACGGAAAAATAACTAGGATTATAGAAGCCTTGGCTTCTTGCCTACATTTACTGTGTGTTATTTTTCTAGCCTTCACTATGTTCACGGCTACGTTTCTGTGCCAGACATTAGAATCAAATTAATTAATAAATTAATAACCTGCACATTATCAGCATGATAAATGGTAGCAGCTGTGCTACTTTTCTTGTGAAGCACTCTTTGGAGGTAATCAAACTTTTTTCTGCCTTTTTCCTCTTCTTCAATTTTTTTTGTATTTTTTATTTATTTTTTATTTTTTTAACCGTGAGTCTTCCGGAAGCACAAAAGAAAGGACCTCCAGAAGGAATTACGGAAATAGACAGAAAATAATGAGCTTCGCTCTCACAAAGTGTTTTCCGCTGAAGAATTGCAACGAGCATGGGGGCGACTCCTTAATTATAAGAGTAAATGAATTGTCTCCTAATGATACCATGTGGGAATGGCAAACATTTGGATCGAAATTATGAACAAGCATGATTAAATAACATCATGCTATATCCTACGTATATCCCTCGCCATCATTAATTGTTTTCCTCATTCCTCTTCCCTTGTTAAAAGCGACACTGTCAGTCGAGAGCGCTGCATTATCATCTCGTCTAGGTCCCTTAAGAGAGTACATCAAGATTACTCACTGTTTTCACTATAAATCTTTGCTATTGTAAAATGTGAGAACGGCTTTTGCCTGTAATTTATCATTGCTGTAAAGCAGAGGACAGGTTGAATAGCCCCCTGCTATTTTTCATAAAGCAACAGAGCGCTGATGCAATTTTCCCAGTAAATGTCTCTACCGTCATTATTTGTCATGACACTGAAATCGCTTGAAGAGAAGTTCATGTAGATAAGTGTTATGAATACAGCGACCCTAAAGACTCTTAAAAATGGCTAAAAGCCAGAATATGAAGCCAATTAGCAACATGTTGCTAAATGTTAACAACGTGTTATACTTGAAAAGTGGAAATTTGAATCCTCGTTCCAAAGCTGTGTTGACTTACTTACTTCTGTGGAACATAAAAATTGGTTTTGAAATAAAAGTCTGTGTTGTTTTTTGGTCCATAAGTTTAAAAAGTCAATGCTGTCCAATGTAGTTTTGGTAGTTTTGGACAAAAATATTTGAAATGTTCTTATATATCCTTTCATGTTCTGCAGATGAAAGAATTTTATACAGTTTCAGAAAGACAGAATCTTAGAAGGGGACTTTGGATGAACTATACTTTTAATATTCATACACTGCCATTTAAATGTTTGGGATGAGTAAGATTTTTAATGTTTTTTTTAAAAATTGCCCATCAATGTTCCATTTATTTGATCAAAAATACAGAAAAAATAATATTCTGAAATATTATTGCAATTTAAAATGACAGTTTTCTGTTTTAATATACTTTATAATTTATTATTTTGCAAAGCTGAATTTTCATTTGCCATTACTCCAGTCTTCAGTGTCACACAATAATTCAGAAATCATTCAAATATGCTGATTTATAATCAATGTTGTAAACAGTTGTGGTGCTTAATATTTGTTTGGAAGCTGTGAAGCTTTTTCAGGATTCTCTGATGAATAGAAAGTGAAAAAGTGCAGCATTTATTCAAAAAGAAGTCTTTACTATCACTTTTTATCAATTTAACACATCCTTGCTGAGTAAAAGTATTAATTTCTTTCAAACAAAGAAAGAAAAAAAAATTACTGACCCCAAACTTTGAACAGTAGTTTTACAAGATTTCTATTTTAAATAAATGCTGTTCTTTTTAACTTTTTATTCATCAAAGAATCCTGAAAAAAGTATCACAGGTTCCAAAAATATTAGGCAGTACAATATGAATAATAAATCAGTATATTAGAAAGGAACATGTGACACTGAAGACTAGTAATGATGCTGAAAATTCTTTGCATCACAGGAATAAATTCTATTTTCAAGTATATTACAATATAAAACCACTATATTAAATTACAAAAATATTTCACAATATTACTGTTTTGTTCTGTAATTTTAATCAAATAAACGCAGCCTTGATTAGCAGGAAAGTCTTCTTACTTAAAAATCTTACTGAACAACAGTGTAGACGCACACATGCATTACACTGTCTGCAAATTACAAATACTGCATTAAAAAGCTTTATAAATACTGCATTTCTTCTTCTCTACCTTTTGTATTTCCCCCATTGTACTATTTGAATAGCCAGACTGATGTATAACCTGGCACGTGTGACTTTAGGCATTTAGCACCTGTTGCTGGTAATTGTGCTGGAGTTTAGCACATGCGGCGCGTGTCTGTGACGGCGGTTCAGTCAGAAGCTATACCGAAGAGAGAGGAGCAACACAGAGATAACCCAGCCGCTCTCTCTCTAACAGATGGACTAATAGCATAATTAAGTAGCCGTGCGCCCGGTTCCTGTTTACCGTCATGTTGCTAAGCAATGACATTAGCCAATCCCTCCGTCCCTCCATATAATCCTGCCCCCTCCCTCTCTCTCTCTCTCCCTCGCTCTCTCTCTCTCTCTCTCTCTCTCTTTCTCTCCCACATGCATTCATCCCGGTAACAGTCTTAGCGTGCTGTAGTGGTCTGAGCGCAGCTCACAGGCAGACGGCATGACTACAGTGTGCTGGAGCAGCCCGCAGCCTCTCATGTAGCCCACCGCTGCGATCGCAAACTCACACACACATGCACTCACACACCAAGACACGCTCAGTTGCTCTTCAGGGACTTTAAGAGATTACCAGAGCTAAGAAGATTTTACTTTTGAAGGTTGTTTTTTTATTTCATTTTCTTTATTTCTTCATTTTTTATTTACTGTTACCACCCGAGTTCAGGGGTGGTGGCACATCCTCAAAAGGGCTGCATGAATGACACAACGCAAAGGCGAGAAGACGACCATCAGCATCCAGGAGCACATGGCCATTGATGTATGTCCAGGTCCCATTCAGCCCATCAAGCAGATATCTGACTATTTCCCCCGTTACCCACGGGGTCTTCCCCCACAGCTCCTCCGGCCCTCAGCCGCGCCGGCTCCCTGCGGAGCACCTCTACCAGCCAGAAGTCTGAGGGCCCGGCCGCAGACCCCAAACGGGATGAGGACGACCTGGACCAAGCCTTCGGTGCCACCGCGCTCGTGGTCAGCAAGAAGGAAGAAGAGCCGGACGTGGAAGGCTACGATTCGGACGACTCCAGTGAGTACTTGTTTCTTACTCTCTGTCTAGAATTGACAACTGTTGCCTTGGATTCCTCTGCCTGTTTGTTTTCGTCCACCTGTATGCATGTAGCTCCACTTCAGCTCTGATTGAATGCTTGCCTTTGGTTTATTTAGCACGTGATTATTTAGGTTCAGACAGGCAATGTTTTGAAGGGGCACGTGGGTTACGTCAAGCCTCTTTGTGACTCGCACCCTACACTGTCCATTTTTTGTTTTTATTTCATTCATCGACACATCTTTAAAGTGATTCTTGTGGGCATCAGGTGCAAGTCATCCGTTCCTGTTGTATATCTATATCTGTAGAGCGCTTGTCTCTCCCAGATGTAAATCCTATTATGGACCTCTGCCTGCTTCTCCGTTTGGAGCCCGGTTTTCAATCATGGCAGCCTGTAGACTAGATTAGATAGAGCCCTGCGGTCTCATGTGATTATTTTATCATTATCGTGCTCTGTCTTAGATGGGGTTAATCCATACAGTGCCAAGCGTAACGTGTGTGCCTGAGCATGTGTGCTGGTAGAAAAACAAGTGGGTATAACGATACAACGAAGGGTTCTGGATCTAATCCCGGACGGCTCTGGCATAGCACGCAATGATCTGTTGCTGACAGCTGTTAACCTTTGACCTGCATGCAAGACCAAGAGGGAGCTACACAGAATAAAATCATCTTCTAAATCAATATATGCTTAGATGAGAAGCAGAATCGGTCTATTTTAGTTTCAATGGACCCTCTGTAGGTTTTATTTAAAATAAATAGTTAACCTCAAAACGAAAAATTCAACCTCATGTTGTTCCAAAGCTATTTTGGAACGCAAAAGAAAATTTTTTGAATTGAAAGTCAGTGGGGTCCAAAACTAAACTGATCCCCGCTGACGACAAACAGAGACATTTTTCAAAATATCTTCTTTTGTGTTGCACAGTTAGACAGATTGGAAACTACATGAGGGTAAATAAAACTTTCGTTTTTAGCTGAACTATCCCTTTAAGCAGGACACATTAGGATTGATGGGTAACAACAACAAGCAATCTGTGGCACGTTAACTGCCCAAAGATTATCTGAAGTGCATCTTTGTCCTAGTGTAATTGCATGCTTTGCTGTCGACCGCAGTAATCAATATCAGTCGCTTATACGCAACAGTCTGTCACAGGTCGACGAAACGTGTCGGCCGACGTAACCAGTCCTTCACCTTTCACGAGGCATGAGGTAATGCATGTAGATATGCTGTATCTGCGAGCGTGATCGTTAAAGCATAGGATCGTGGGACTGCGGTCTTGTGCGCCTGTGTTTTATGATGATAGATTAGCATGGAGCTATTGTGCTGTGATTCATCGGTGTGTCGCTCTAAATCATAACCCTCTTCCTGTTCTCTCATTCTCGCCTGTTGTCTGAATCACAATGCACATATTAGTTGCACAACAGAGAGACAAATTAAATCCTAACCTGACATGTTTGTTATGTGACTCATGAAATACAAATAAGCCAATTATACTAATTTGCCAGAGCATTTAATGGTTCGAACGTCTCACGGGGAGTTTAGCAGAGTAAGTTAGAGGAAGAAAAAATCGTCTCTGAGGGAACAAACTTGAGGCTTTGCTAATGCAACAGATGGATTAGATGGAACTTCCACAAACATTTGGAGATGGCGTCTCTTCAGCTCTGCCGACAACCCGTTTATGAGTTGAGTACTACAGGACAGATTGCAAACAGAGCAGTCTTCTGTTTCCGAGCTTAATTAAGAGCCGGATCCAAACAAAATTGGACTTGAATTTTAAGCTGAGCACTTTTGTCAGTTGCAACCATGTGCTGGTTGCTTCGTCAGTACATAGTATCCAAGCTGGAAAGAATTAAAAATAAAGTGATGAATTCCCATTTCGCTTCGAAGCCACTTACTAAATACCACCTGTTTGTCACTCAAGCTGAAAGCCTCACTGACCTCTCGACTTGAATCAACTAAACACAGATGCTTTGGGAAAAACAAGCCACTTTGACTGATGCAATCCACAAAATACCCTTGAGTACCTGTGAGCCCTGTACCAGGGAGGCTGGTCCTTGGGGTTGTGTACCACTGGTGGTTTCTATACACAGCAGCGTGTCATATTCCTGATGGTATTTTACAAGAACAGTCTTCAGATCTTTGGTCGAATGGGGCGTTCTCATTCACAGCCTTTTTATGTGACCAGAAGTCATCTGAGCAAATCAATCTTTTGGTAACGCTTAAAAGGCAGCCTTCTTCATTGTTTTGTGCTGTTCTCTGAGGTCCACTTTTAATGCTATAAAGATTTTTACACCAGCAACATGATTTAGAAGTAATTGGCTATTTTCTGTCATGTTTTGACCCCCCTCATCAGAACGCTCTGTTTGAATAGGCGTGGCGAATTGTAGACTCAGAGGTAGACACCCACTGCTGTGATTGGCTAATAGTTGTGTATGTTTGACAGCCTACAGCTTTCATTGATGGATGCATAAATACTCGGTACATATCAAACAATCTGTAATAACAGGCAAAGCAATAGTGATTTGTGTAGTGCGACATTACTGTCGGATCCAATATAGTCGGCACAGCATTGTCTTTTAGTTTCAATCTATCTGAAAATCCCGCATCAAATTGTTCCTTGCTTGTAAACAATTCTGTGGTAAAATGAAGCGATCAAAGGTCTTACTGAACTTGGTCCTTAAAAAATAAAGTTCATCCACTTTTTCCTAATTTTGGGATCAGAAGGAAGGCAATGCAAAGACTGTTTTTGCACAACTTGACACTGCACAGCCTCTTGTTGTATTTGAGAGCCATCTTTATCATTTGGTTTCTGCGTAGACCTGCATTCGTCCCTCTTGTTATTTACCTACTATGTGTGTGAATCGGTGGGCGGGGCTAAACGGGCAGTGATGTAGAAGCAGGCATTGATCATCTCTGTGGAGGCAGTGTTTCGCTACACTATTAAGTCATAAAGTGTCACATTCCACAATCTGTTGTTTTACCAGATTGGCTTCCATATAAGCCATTTGTAGACTAACGTTAAAGTGTTGAGTTCTGAAACTTACAGGATGTTTTTGGTACAGTGACCTCTTATATTTCACTAAATCAGGGGAATTTTGGTTTCTCAGTTCATGAACCTTTTAAGGGACACTGTTTAGCGAAGTCAAACTGAATCCATATGTGACCCTGGACCACAAAACCAGTTATAAGGGTACATTTTTTTAATTGAAATGTATGCATCATCTGAAAGCTGAATAAATAACCTTTCATTGGTGTATGGTTTGTTAGGATAGGGCAATATTTGGCCGAGATACAACTATTTGAAAATCTGGAATGTGAAGGTGCAAAAAAATCAAAATACTAAACAAATCACCTTTTGAAGTTCTCCAAATTAGGCTATTAGCAATGCATATTACTAATTAAAAATTACATTGTAATATATATTTAAGGTAGGAAATGAACAAAATATCTTCATGGAACATGATCTTAATATCCTAATGATTTTTGGCATAAAAGAAAAATTGTTAATTTTGACCCATACAATGTATTTTTGGCTATTGCTACAAATATACCTGTGCTACTTATGACTGGTTTTGTGGTCCAGGGTCACATATTAATCAGTGGTTTAATACAAGTCTTCTAAAGACACATGATCTCTTTATATGACGAACAGATTTAATTTAGGCTTATATTCTTTTATACACATAGATTGAGCACATCAGATATGGTGAACATAAGCTTGAACCTATTAATTTTGCCTGTCAGACAAGCATGTTTTAGTTTCCACAGGAACCAATGAGTTTACCATTTTTTATGTGCTCTACAATATTTATGTGCATATCTCTCAGGTTTTTAATTTAAAAAATCATCTTTTGTCTTTTGAAGATGAACAAGAGTCCTATGGGTAAACTAACACTTAATAAAAAAAAATAAACAGTGGAGCTGTTCTGATGCAGGTGGATACAGCTGTTAGCAACCAACAGTACAGCACGGTGACCTCCAGAGATTTAATCACTGTCAGTGTTAATGCACCTTTCAGCTGCAGGGGGAAAAAAATAAATAAATAAATGTCAACTCTACAACTTTTCACTTTTCAGAGGCAACAAAAATGGAAAATAATTTTCCTCCGATCAATCCAACATGATCTTCTTAGCCATGCATAACCCTACTGTGTTTCTCTAATAGAATCTGAAACAGAGATGGCCTGAGATGCATAGAGAGATTATAAATCAACTGTTTGTTTGTCAGACAACTGTCTCACAGTTACATAAGCGATTATGGAATGTCACATGCAATTGCATATTTTTGTTCAAGAGGATTTAAGCAGTTTAAGCATCATTAAATATACCTGGTTGAGCCGTGACACATTACTCTTGCAATTAAGACAGGCCGTTACTGGGAAGTTGCACTAAAGGTTAATTGTTTTCTGGGTACTGGTCAATCAGACTGAAAGCTATCTTAAAGAGTTGTGTGTTTACCAGATACTCTACTTGCTGGATTACATAACCGAAGAACTGGAGTTTTTGGGGCGGTGTTTTCTTCATTTGGTTTAACTGGGGTGAATGGACTTTTAAAGGATTATTAGATGTCACAAAATGAACTTGCAGACATTCTCCCCCTCATCTACTAGACTTTAGAAAGACCGGCTTTAGTTTGAGAGAAAGCACTGGAGGTTTTATACCGGAGGTTTTATATCTGAGGTTTAGCCCTGTTTGTAAAGACTGCATTGTGTGCGGATGGATTTGATTTCCAAATCAGTTTGATGACTTCTAGCCCTTTTATGGCAATTCCAGAGTCACATTCACAATGGGAGTGAGCCTGTGGCTTTAGTACCAGTGGCACATCTCAAGCTAATAGTGCCATAACTCCGATGAGATATCACTCTCCCACATGAACAAGGTGTCCGTAAGGTTTAGGGAGGACACCCTCCAGCACAATGAGGACACTGGGACCTAATGTCCTTTTCTGTTTTCACGCTTCTCTTTGGAAACATGACAAAAAGAAACGTGTCCTTTGTATTTTGTATCATCATTTCAGATAAAATACTCTGTGACAGCGCTGCTCAAGCGGTAGCCTAATACAGTATCCAACAAAACAAAACAAAACAAAAACATAAACATTACATTAAAAGAGGAACTAAGCAAGCAGCCACCCAAAGCATTCTGCTACAAATCAGTACAGATGGTACTCAACCAGAATTAGCTTTTTACCACTGCGGGTGCTGCCGCCGCATCTGCAAAATGCACTTGCAGCTTTTGACTGCTGTAAGTGGTGCTTTAACCACAAACTTCCACAAGTTTTCAGGCAAGCGTATCAAAGCACATTTGGAGTGTAGCAGTCAACTTTGCCTTGCCAATGGGCTAGATTTGAGCTGGCAGATAATCTAAGAAAAAGACTCGTTAAAATAATTCATATTCACAGAAGCAAATTTAGTACTTTTGAATTTGCTGTGTGTGCATCTGTTATTTAGAACAAATTCAAGCAGGATAAATGTCAAGACTGTGAGCCTGTGCTTACACTTTACTCTATACTACACAGTACTACACTGTATTTTAGATTTTTACACACTTAACAGGTATGTTTTATGAATCATATGTTATATTACTATTAGGGCTGTCAGTTTAACACGTTAACTTAATTAATTAGTTATGAAAAATAACGCAATTAAAATATTTTAATGCAGTTAACGCACTGGCCCCGCCCCCAGACCTGTACATCATCTTATATTTCATACAGTTGACTGTTGACAAATATGATGCAGGGCAACAACTCCATAAATGCAGTTATGCCCTAAAATGTTATACATTATATTATGTGTTTTTGCTCAATTTTGCAGAGAAAATATAACTTTGGAAGCCATAGCAGAATTGTTGCACATCTCTGACCAACACAGTGGTGTTTAGTTTCTGAATGAATCTGAGTTTTGAACGAATTATGATTAATGATTAAGACATTTACCGCCACCTGCTGGTAGAATTAGTTTCTTTAGAAAGTATCATTTCATTTAAAAAAAAAAAAACATTTAAAGGGAGAGTTCACCCCCCCCTCAAAATTTACATTCTGTCATCAAATGATGACAGAATGTAAATTTTCTTTTGTGGAATATGAAAGTTTTTTGGAATGCTGTTGGTAACAAAGCTGTGTTGGTTACCATTGACTTTCACTGTATGAACAAATAATACTGAGATGTTTCTCAGATGTTCTACTTTCATGTTCCATAGTTTACGTTAGGCCGTTGCAGCCTAAATGTTTGTGTAATAAATTTTATGCTGAATTAAATAAAATATTTCTATCTAAAGCTACAATTTGTAATGTCTACTTGCTACTTTTCTTTTAACACAAAAATAGCTTTAAATAATCTTTTGTGGCGATTTTCACAGTCAAATTTATTTTCCGATTAATATGCGATTAATTAGATTAATTAATCGACATATCATGTAATTATTTAGAGTAAAATTTTTTATCGATTGACAGCCGTAATTACCATAAAATAAAAAAGGGTAGTTTACTTTGCTTTGGAACAAAAAAAAGTGGCCTGTTCAGTACATGAATGTGTATGCTAAATGTCAGTATTGTCACATTGCTTAATATTTGTCACGAATACAAATGTTTGAAAGTTAAAATTAAATAATGTCGCTAATAAAACTACTAAAATAGATATTTCCTGCAACTTCTGATCAATTCAATGTGTCCTTGCTGAATAAAAATATGAACTTTTGAACAGTAGTGTGCTTATAAGCAATAAATAATTTGATGTGTATTCTAACACACACATACACACACACTCCATGCCGTGAGAACTCACTTTAGCCAATGCCATATTGGTAAATTTGCATGATAAAGACTAGACACCAAGTGTAGCATTATCTGATCTGTTTTTGCCAACTTGGATGTTAATTGATACAGAAAAGTGCAACACCAACTGAGCGGCCCCCCGACTTAGTCCAATCAAATCACATCTGATCACAGGTTCATTAATGATGTCCCGTAGTGCATCAGAGACATGGAAGTGATTGTTTTTTTTTGTTGTTGTTTGTTTTTTTCTCATAATATCACTCTTATCAGTGGAGCAGTCCTAATTTTATAAATGTGAGATGAAGATGAATGCTTTACCCTAATTGCATTTTAAAATGATTCTACTTGTGTCTGAATTACATGCTCTTGACCTGTGGAAACAAAGCATAGTACTTGCAGCATGACAGAAATAATCTTTTCTTTAATCATGCCATTTTCATTGTCTGTAGTTAAACTGATCTCCACTACATCATCAGTTAGCAGGTACATGTTATTGTGGCAGTGCCATTGTGTCACAGATTGTACAGTCAGTCCCTGTGACACATAAAGCGAAGGCACGCTCAGGTATAAGCAGGGGGAGGATTTCCTGAAAGCAGGCTACAACCTTCTGTCGAATCCTATTAAAGAGCCTATCTGCAAGCTGTCGTGAGATAACAGATAACGAGAGGAATATACTGTATTTTTCCCTGTGTTTTTGCCCTTAGGTTTTCTAGATGGGGCTTGGCTATGAAAAAAACATGCCATGTTTACGTGGCCAGCTCTAGAGATGTATTATACACTAAAACTACTGGGTTGTGGCAAACAAATGGATTTTTTCTGCTTTTGTTCAAACTTTTTTCATTTGTCCTGTCCCTTTCCATTCCCTCCCTGTTTATTTCCTTTATTTTGTTTCATCTCTACTTTTCTTTCTTTTTTCTTTCATTTGCCTGTTATTTTCTTTTCTGTTCCTTTTCCTTTGCTTGCCTGATTCATTCCTTTCCTTTCCTTTCCCTTCCCTTCCCTTCCTTTCCTTTCCTTTCCTTTTCATTCCTTTCCTTTCCTGTTCATTTCTTGTCTGATTATTTTCTTTCCTTTCCTTTCCTTTCCTTTCCTTTCCTTTCCTTTCCTTTCCCTACTTTTCTTCAATTTTCACTCCTTTCCTTTCCTTTCCCTTTTCCCAACTTTCTCATCACTTCCCTTCCCTTTGTGATTTGAGTGGATAGATCATGGTCTGTCTTGCCATAATTTCCTGTCTGCCATCTGTGGCTAGCATTGATGGAGTTGTCTTGTTTTTCTGTTTGTGTGTTGTTGATGTCGCATGTCTGTGTATTTTCAGAGAGCTTGCTGACAGATTGACAGATGCAGTTGTTGACAGAGTGAAGAATGGAAACATGCCATACAGTACATGGGTTTCAGAGATCATTAACAAAATGAGCTTTTTTAACAATAGAAAGAAACATAAAGTAGAAATACAGCTGTACTAAAGCCCTGTAAAGCTTTTACCTTGAAGTGTTCAGCCTTTGTGCACTGATGTTGATGTTATTCAATGAGAAGGCTGTTTTGAGGCATTTTTTTTCAGGCGCTCAGCAGCTGTCTTGTACCTCAGGTCAGGTATAGCATCTCTGTAATACTGTCATTTATCTTTATTTTCCTTCACTGTGTTGGGTGAAAACATCATTTTTTTGAGGTTTTGCTTTAATGCTCAGATCTCCTCCAGTTCTGTCCATTTTTCCCCATCCGCACGTTAAGACAGGATTAACTTTTATCTGACCAGCTGGCTGTACGATACCCAGCCCCCACAAACCCCCCGACCCACACACCTACACACTTCTCACAAGCACTAGATGCTCAATAAAACACAGCAGTGCCAACGATATAGGTTCAATGTAAAGGCTTTGTCTAGGTTAGACATATGCAACATGGCATAAAATTAGTTAGCAGTGTTATTTCCCCCACACTTTTTGGGAAATATCTATGCTTTGCACCATCCACAGTGCAGTTAATTTGTCTGTGCATACCAAAATCAAAAGCGTTAATCACATCAAAACGTATATACTACAGTTCAAAAGTTTGGGATAAAATTTGTAGTAAATATTTTCATGTTTTTGCAAGTCTCTTATGCTTATCAAGGGTTGTACAGTAGAGTACATTTATTTGAAATATGATTTTTTTTTTTTTTTTTTTGGTTACAATTTTAAAGTCTTATAATAACCTATAGAAAGAAGAGAAGGCATACATTTCACAGACAGCTTGGCTATACTGTCATTTTATACAGCCAAACACATAAGTTAAGTGAGACCCGTATATATACAGTCTAGTGCAGTGTAGGCTAATCCAGGCTTTGTGCCAGTTGCTATATCTGTGAAATTTTCACACTCTTTACATAACCTAAAACAGGAATTCCTGAAGCCAGTCTAAGGTTTTCTCCTTTGTTACTATGGCAGCAGATAATTTGTTGAGTGCCACAAGGGCATGAGGTGAGTCCTAGAAATAATTTGAGAATGCTGGTATGGAGGACAGAAAAAAAAACTTTGTTGGCGGTTTATGTAATATGTTTTCTATCCTTAGTTGTAAACAAATTTACTGAAACCTTGTCACATTACTGAAAATAAGCATCAGGAGAATTTTTTATGTGACTCATAATGGCATTTGGGAAAGGAACAGAACAAGATACTCTTTTTATTACAGATTACATTTTACGCTTCAAATATTGTCATAATAACCAGTGTTTGACTGTGAGTGTAAGGTAAATAAATTCATATAAATTATACATTATATATAAACAACTCAAGAACACACACTAAATTAAGAGTTAATTCTTACTCCACATGCAAATTGTAATCAACAAAAGATTCAATTATTTGCCAGTGGATGTATAACAGGAACAAAATCTAATTTGGATCCATGGTTCCATTTTAGTTTATTATTTATCTTACTTCATTAACTCAGTGATGAACTCGACTTTCTGTGGCAGCTTTACTTAAAGGAATAGTTCACCCAGAAATAAAAAAAAAAGTGCGGAAAATGTACTCCCCCTCAGGCCATTCAAGATGTAGATGAGTTTCTTCATCAGAACAGTTTTGGAGAAATGTATCACTTGCTTACCAATGGATCCTCTACAGTGAATGGGTGCCGAATAAGAGCTGATAGCTGATTAAAAACATCACAGTATGTGTTTAGAACTGTTTTGGATTGTTCTAGCATGCAAACGATGCTTGATCTGTGCACATTTCTCTTTTGGTATTTTAGGTATTTTAACCAGAAGCAGAAGTTTGAAGTTTAATCTTAATACTGGATTTGTTTATTACTAATTTGCAGCTTTTTACTTAACAAATGTTAAGTTATGTTAACTGATGGACTTTAGTTATATGGATTACTTATGGATTGTTGTGATGCTTGTGTCAGCTTTTTTATCTCTGATGCTGACTGATGTGGACCCATTCAGTAAACTTAAAAATAAAATGATAATATTTACTTTTTATGTGAATTTTTAGCATTTTCAAAACTAAATTAGCAAGTTTTTGTTTTGGCAGATTGCCGGCAAGTTCACTGTTAAAAGATTAGTTCACTTTCAGAATAAAAATTTTCTGATAATTTACTCACCCCATGTCATCATGTCACCCCAAGTTCATGTCTTTCTTTCTTCAGTCGCAAAGAAATTAAGTTTTTTAAGGAAAACATTCCAGGATTTTTCTCCATATAGTGGACTTCAATGGGAATCAACAGTTTTAACTTCCAAATTGCAGTTTCAGTGCAGCTTCAAAGGGCTCCCAGCCAAGGAAGAAGGGTCTTATTTATCGAAATAATCTGTCATTTTTTTAAATTATATACTTTCAACAACAAATGCTCATCTTGCACTAGCTCTGCAATGCACGACTTGACGCATTACGTAATCACGTTGGAAACGTCACGTGCAGTTAGTTCTTCGTCTGAGTGCTTCAGTTCAAAATGGTAGGGTAGGGTGAAAAACTCCATCTCATTATCTCCCCCAACTTCAAAATCGCCCAACATCGTCATTTTACCTTGTTTTCTTTGCATGTTAGCTTTGTAAACACTGGGTCGGTACTTTCACTTACATCACACGTGACCTTTTTGTGGTTAAAAAGTATATACATTTTTATTTGATTAACAAAATGGCCGATCATTTCACTAGGTAAGACCCTTCTTCCTTGGCTGGGATCGTGTCGAGGCCTTTGAAGCTGCATTGAAACTGCAGTTTGGATGTTCAAACTGTTGGAAGCCATATAAGCCCACTATATGTAGAAAAATCCTGGAGTGTTTTTCTTAAAAAACTTAATTTTCAACTTGTTGAAAGATCTAATTACACTCGTCTTGTTGTTCTATCATGCCTGTGATTCCACTGAAGGTAATATACGCTAGCTTTTAATAAATTGTTTAAATAGTACTCAGTATGGACCCTGCTAACAGTCCCAGCAGAGCCATTACGAATTCATGATCCACTAGAGCTTCCCTTACTAATCCTCTCAGCCTCATCCAAACCACTGGAGCTTTATCTGGACACTAATGGTGTACAGTGAACTCAACCATACCACACACTTACAGTCCCAACAGCACACAGACACTTCACTCCCAGTCCCTGAATGGAAATCCTCTCTATGTTTGTGATCCAGTGATTAAGGGTCTGACTGGCTGAATATCATTCAGGCGGATGTGATGTGGGATGAACATGAGGGCTCTTCATTGAGTCCTCCCCCAGATCACTGTTATCAGGGAGAATGTTAGATACGATGAAATCCTTATACGCCCCCTTTGAGTGAGTGCTAAGACCCGGCTCTATGCTTTCTGCTTTAGGTATTGAGGTGACTTGAGAAATCATTAGCTTTTCTTTAAAGAAAGCTAATCTGTACTTGAGGATGGATTTCACTTCAGATCTTCTAAATCTTGAAGTTTTAGAAGTGGTGTTTGCTGTGTTTATAATTTAATACATTCAAATGCCTTTTTTTGCATAACATTACATTACATTTGTATTTTCCCTCAATAACATACAGTTCGTGAGACCTCTGAAATCACAAAATGTATTTAATATATCAATACACTTTTTCAGTGGATAAATATTGTGTTGGATATTGCACGGCCTTCAAGTGAAAAATGTTAAGAACCACTGGAATAGATCTTTCATTACAGGCTACAATTCAGTAATACTATTAACAAGTGCCGGCCTTGCTTCTCAGGCAAACCCTGCTGTTATTCAACGCTTTTAATTCAAACTTAGGCCTGTACTTACATTTTCCTTCCTGGAATAGTTATTTTCTGCATTCTCCAGGATCCAGACAAGTGAATTTGTCAGTAGAGTTCTTTCACAAATTGACAAATCAGCATGGTTTGAAGGCCACATGAGGATAAAGCATTTATTCTTTTTGAGGTTATGACCATTGCACTTGGTTCAACGATTAAAAATGAAGACCTCTATAGTAGATAGTCAGAGACCTCTGCTATATTTTCTTTATCCTCTGCAACATTCAGAAAGCCTCTCTCATGGCAAAACACTCCCTTTTATATAATACTCTCTGTGCCCATGGCTCTGTAGGATTAGAGCATTGTGTAATGTGTCATATGTTAGTCTTCAACCAGCTCCACTCTAGACAGACTGAGGGGTTTTTAATATTTTTTTTCTTTCAATCTCCTATAATGCATGGCTCTTTAAATGTTGTACGCTTACTGAGGCGTCCAGTGTAGTGCTCTGTATGTCACTTCTGTCATGCGTCAAATATGTGATGAAAGAAGCTGTTTTACAGCTTTTTGGCTGTAAAGAACAGATCAGCATTTATAATTTCAACATGAAAAGTAATGTAAATAGTGCAATATCTCACTATTTGTATCTCACTATAAAAGTCATTTTAACTCAGAGACTAGTTTAACCTTGTTTTAGAGATTTGTGATGAATCAGTGTGTTTGTACTCTATACATTATAAGGACAAAAGTATTGGAACACACCTGAATTCAGGTGTTTTAGTCAGATCAATTGCCACAGGTGTATAAAAAAATTCCCACAGAAACACTCCAAAATCTTGTGCAGATCCTTTTCAGAAGAATGGAGGTTGTTGTAGCTGCAAAGAGTGGACCAGCTCCATATTAATGTCTGTGTATATGGGCCATTCTACAGAATTGGTCCAAACTGCTGTCCCACAACCAAAACAAACTTAAAAAGCATTTCATTATACAAATCTTAGATGTTTACTAAGCTCATTCTATTATCTTTTGAAACCCACAATAATATTTAAATATCTGTACACCTAATATATAAAAAATCATAATTTAGTTGGTACCTGCAGTTGGGAGGTGGCTGTTGCGAACCCTAACCCCTAAATTTCAACTTAAGAAAATAAAATATTTTTTAAAATATTTTTTGCATTTTATTCCATTGTTGTTGTTTTTAAATATCTTTTTGATTTTGTAAAAAAAGTGAAGTTCAGAAAAAAAATGTATTTTATTTTTTCTTTGTAAAGTATGAAACTCCATTGGCTGAGGCAGATTTGAACTACACTATTTATGATCAGGAAATATTCCTGTATCTCTCTCTCTCTCATAGCTTTCATAGATCTCATAGATTTCAAAAATCGGAAAATGTGTGTTTAACTTTAAGGAACGTCACTACCGAACACTTTCTGCAATTAAGCACACTTTTTGTTATTTTTGTTATTTTTTGTTATATATGTGTACAACTGTTAAGAACTGTGCTAGCTAAAAATGTGCTGATTAGCATCTTTAAGATAGGTTCAGAGGTGTCTAAAATTGTCACTGCTAAAACATTTGGTGGAGTTTTGGTTGTGACATCATCATTTTTTAAGGTGTTCTTCCATAAAATGTAGTTTTTATGTGTGTACAACTGTTTACCCTGTTGAAAAAACCAGCATATGCTGGTTAGGTAGGTTTTGATGCTGGGATGCTGGTTTTAGCTGGTTTATGCTGGACCTTTGCTGGTTTATGCTGTCTCTTTGCTGGTCCTTAGCTGGTTTAAGCTGGTCCTGGACCAGCACATGACCAGCTAAGGACCAACATAAACCAGCAAATGACCAGCATAAACCAGCAAAGGTCCAGCATCCCAGCATCAAAACCTACCTAACCAGCATATGCTGGTTTTTTCAACAGGGTAGAACTGTGCTAGTAACCATGTGCTAATTAGCATCTTTGAGCTGGCCCCAAAAACATCTAAAATGGTCACTACTGAAACATGTCATCATTGTTTCGGTAGTGACAAAAGGTAATACGTAATATTTTATTTTGGGGAGATAAAATTTTAGTACAGTTATTTTGTAATATTTTGTAAATATTTTGTATTTTAGTATGTTTGGTCACACTTTAGTATATGGAACAATTCTCACTATTAGCTAGTTACTTAATTAGCCTGCCTATTAATAACATATTGGCTGTTTATTAGTACTTATAATACACCTATTTTGCATGACCATATTTATTTTAATCCTACCCAATACCTGAACTTAACAATTACCTTTAACTATTAATAAGCAGCAAATTAGGAGTTTATTGAGGCAAAAGCCGAAGTTAATGATTTGTTAATAGCGAGAACTGGACCTTAAAATAAAGTGTCACTGTATGTTTAGTAGTTTTTTAATATCTGAGCTTCTTAATGAAATTCTGTAATGTGATGTGGTCGCTACCAAAACATTACTGTCACTACCGAAAATGAACTCTGAATTATGAACTAAGATGTTGTAATAGTTTGGTTCAATGTCGATTCAAACTAATGAACCCTTAACTTTGAAATCAGTATGATTTACAAAGAAATTTGGATTCAGAATACAACAAATCTCACAAATTGAACTTGAAATATTGTTAAAATTATAATTGTAATTGTTATTGATTTACCTCTGAAAACTTTTTAATAAAATAGCAAAATATATATATATATATATATATATATATATATATATATATATATATTTACAAGGTAGATGCAAGCAAGATCTTAATAGGTCAATATGGCCCTTCTTAGTAAATTATATATTGCCGTGTTTTGGTAGTGACAAATTTGGGGAGAGGACAAATATTCCAAAACTTTCTGAAAATACAATATGCAAACTCTGCACCAATTTTGTAGAATGGCCTATATAGAATATGATATTGGTTTAATGGTCAGGTGCCCTAATACTTTTGTCCATATTGTGTATTTTTAATTCATTTTTTTCCCTAATGCATGGCTCAAGCTAAAAATCACTGAGCCAGATTTTTAGAATAGCTTATCAATGAGGTAACACAGCCCTGAGCCAAGTATTCCTGCCAGGTGCTTGTTGATACTACACATTAGATAACATTAGATCCGATGCTTGATTTTATACATACGTAGCTTTTTCATTGAGTGATACATTTGAGCTTTTTGCCAAATTACGACAAATAACTGTTTAAGATAGAAAGTAGTTCAGTATTTACCGCAGACATTACTCTATTTCTGGCACTATTATCATATTTAAGGAGATGAGTGAATCTCTCTTTATTGTTGATAGGCAGAGGGAGCCAATAACCAGAGTAACAGAAAGGATTCTTATATGGATGTAATGTGAAACTCAATCAAGATTCATTTATGGTGTTTAATCGGAGTCTGTGGTCTGTTCTGATGATATGCTTGGCCACCTGTGGGTTTTCTTTATTGGAAAGTCGAGGCATCTGCATACCGTGCTGTAACATGGTATCAATCTACAGCGAGACGTGACATGCCTGTGAATATTCATTCAATAGCTAAAAATTGTCATACATTATTCATGCACCTTGTTGATTCTGTCTGGATTTTGTGCTGGATGCTTGTGGAGCTACTAAATGTAAGTGAAAACTCATTTGTCTTATTTTAGAAGTGTAATGTGATCCTCTGATCCTACTCCATTTTGCCTTATATAACGTACAAGCAGAAGTGGGTTTTGAACAAGGTGAGTGTCATCGTGCACCAGAGCATTTTGACCCTCCACTTATTCTCGTTTCTGTTGCCTCAAATGGAGAAAAGCACAGTGCAACCTGACAAGAGAAAGGCGTATGTGAGAAGTAAATCTATGTTTAAAAGTCTTAATTGTCCCGGCCAAAACGTTCCCAAATACACTGTGGGGTCAGAATTGTAAAATAAACCATACACATTACATTATGGTTTGATATTTACAAAAAAAAAAAAAAAGAAAATCAAAATAAATATTAGATTTAATTAGCATATAATGTAGGTGCATATACTGTATAATATTTAAATGTACTATCATTCAAAAGTTGAGTATCAGTAATTTATTTTTAATTAATTAATACATTTTTACGCAAATGCATTAAATAGATTGAAAAAAAACAATAAAAACATGTTACATGTATAATGTTACAAAATATTTCGATTTAAAATAAATGCTGTTCTTTTGACCTTCCTATCTATCTGTTTCTATAAAAATATTGAGCAGCACAGCTATTTTCAACACTGATATAACAGTGATTTTTGTAATACTATTACTGTTTTTACTGTATTTTTTGATCCAATAAATGTAGCCATGGTGAGCATCAGGAGCCTTGTAATAGTACCTTGTCACAGTTGATGATGAACAGATGATAAAAAACACACAACATGATTGCTGAAATACTGTCAGGAAAACCCTTTTTCAGGTCAACATTCGGTAATCTCCTTTTGGATTTATTGGTTATATTTTACTGTGGCACAGTGGTACTTAACTGTAAAAATGACCAAGTGGCGACCCTGGTGAGTATAGGAAACTTTCACAGCATATATAAATCATTTTTTGAACCCAAACTTTTGAGTGGTAGTGCATATTTTAAAGCTTTTAATATTTATTATACCATAAGTGTGTAAAAAAAATTAGATATCTGAATTATGCTATCTGAGGGGAACCCTGGTATTAAGACTTATATGGCTTAATATAATGTAAATAATCTCTTACTGAAATATGAAGTAAAAAATCCATGAAAGATTTACGTTATTTAAAAAATTCACATCGTTTGATACATATTTTGGACTATAGGGGATGCCATTATGTCGATGATGTGATACGGTTGCACTCGGTGAGCTACTGCTGCTACCTGTTGCTATTTTTACATAACTCACAAAATAAAATACTGACAAGATGCCACATTGTGCAGCTTTTGGTTGTAATTTTCAGTTGAAGGGCAACAAGAGACAATGTAAGTCTTCACTGCTTTCCTAGTGATAAGAAGAGGAGAAAAGAATGGGAACCTGTAAACGAATAAAACTTCCTAAAGTTCTTTCTACTTTAGTCCTGATGCCTTTGAAGCTTTTAGCAGACCACAGCTACTGAAAGAAGCTTATAAATGGCAGAGACAAGAAACGCTAAATGCCATCCTGGCAGGATGTAAACATGCCGGCGCTTGTCATGACGCCATGGCCACTGAAGGAGTTTCTCAGCGCAGATTTCACTCGATATCCAGGGGGGTTTAGACTCCTTGTGTGGAAAAAAAAAAATGTATGGATTTGACTTAAGCCTACGATTATATCCATTGCCACCTGTAAGCTCTTTTAGCAGCTGTGGTCATCATATCAGTATTTTATTTCCCGAGTTGTGTTGCAGTAAAAATGGCAACAGGTATAGCGTTAGTAGCTCAACCAAGTGCAACTCTTTCACATCACTGAAATAATGGCGCCCCCACAGTCCAAAATATGTATAAAACGATGTAGATTTTTTTTAAATAACATAAATCTTTTGTGGGTTTTTTACTACATATTTTAGTAAGAGACATCATTTAATTTTTTTTTTTCCCTTTGAATACTTAAATATGGTCAAATTAAGCTGCTATGCTGTAATTTTACAGATGTTCTTCAAAATCCACAGTGTTGTAAAGAACTGCATGAGAAAAGTCACTGCTAAAAGGAACATTTTAAATGTGATCCAAACAAAGAAATAGTAAAAATGGATTCGTAAATGGCACAGGGTGACACAATGATATAAAAATAAGGTTTTTCTGCATGGTTTGTTGATATAGTGCTTTTAGAAACCTCACTGTTGAAGCTCATTAGCTCTCTGGATCATTAATGTGATTCTGATTAACTACTTTAGCTAATAAATGGAAATAATCACATATTAACCAAAAGAACCTCCTTATAATCACATCTGAACTCTAATTAGCCCTAATGATTAGTGTGTGTGCGTGTGTGTGTAAGAAGAGAGTGAGTGAGAGCTCCTCTATTGATTGCCGTGTGTTGGAGCTGTCAGCGCGATGGCTGCGTGTGACGGCGTGTGTGGCTCCTCCTCTCCCTGCAGATACAGATAGCAGCCTGTCTCACTGCCCTCTGTCAGTTTTTCAGCTTCTCAGCATAAACGTTTCTTTCTCATGCTAATCAGAAAGCAGGTCCTCTTTGCAACATCGTTAATTTACCACAGTATAAGTAAGAATAAAAAATAGCCATGATCCAAAATGACATTCTGATAACAGATAATTTAACTTGATGCTTTCAACATTTTCGGCTGGTTGAATAGCTTGATTTTGTTTTGGGATTGTACTAGAACATGCTCTCATGCTTGGTGGTTCGAAAAAGCATTATTTTTCACATAATTTACATTATTACAATAGCTTTCTCCCCAGCCTGGCACAAATTGCTCGATTAGTTCCGGGTTTGATGAAGGCACACCTTCCAAAAAACGAAATGTGTTGTGATTGGTTAGCTGTCCCTGCGCTGTGATTGGCAAACAGCTTAAACGGTGTTCAGTACTGCCGCACCCCTTCGTGTACAACTGTTAGCGCGAACTAGATTAAAGTGATTCTTACATTTTAAATATGGACATTTTTCTTACAAAAACTCATCGATTCGCTACAGGAGGCCTTTATTCACCCCCCCGGAGCTGTGTGAGGCACTTTTTATTATGGGTAGATGCACTTTATTGGACTTGTTTTGGACTGATGAAGAGAAACACCCATCTATGCCATTCTAAAGCTTGGGAGTGCTAAAAGTGGGAGTTCTAAAGTGAGAGTGCGCTAGTCAATGCCTCTGTTTATATCAGCCGCACCCCCGCATGTGTTTCAACCCCCCTATACTGCACACGTCTATGGCACAGCTCCGACACAGCCCCCGGAGATGATCGCGGTCACTCTAATCAGTGCTTGTGTTTATACCCGCCACGGCTTGTTGAAGCATCCCAGAAGTGGCTCTCCACGCTGCATCGCTAAAGTTAGGCTAATCCCCCACCTTGTCCCTACCCACCCCCAACCATTCGAATTTCAGTAGGCGGGATTTATTTTAATGATATTCTAATGGACCATGTTATGACATCATAACATCCGGAAAACAAATGCTGTAGTCCAAAGGAGCCATTCGTTGTAGTTCTTGAAAAGGGATTTTTTAAAAACGAAATATCTCCCTTTGGAGTGGACTTTGAGATTTGTAACTTTGTGTCTTTTTTATGCCCAAACAGACACACCACACACTGACTAAAATGCAAAAAGTGAAAAAGCATAATAGGACCCCTTTAAGTGTTACTTTTTAATGTGCTTACAAATTATAAGTGTTGTTTCATATTATTGAAATATGATCATAATAATTACAGCAAACCATTAAAAAATATTATTTTTTAAAGATACTTTGATGAATAGAAAGTGCAGAAGATCAGCATTTTAAAATCTCTTACTGACCCCACACTTTTAAATGGTGGTTGCAATGATAGTTCAGAAACAAATGTAAAAAAGTTCGAATAAAATAAAACGCATAAATAGAAAATAATGGAATGGAACTGGAAAATTGCCTCAAGAGCCCTCATTTTAAGTTAAGTTACTCTTGATTGTCTTAATTCGATGCAGTCACTGTGTAAGACTTAAAAAAAAAAAATAAAAAACTTAGCCGTAGCACAATTGCCAAAAACTTTGGTTTGATGCATAAAATGTACTAACAATTACAAAATAGAGTAGGTGAACTGAATGGCCACTAAATCATAAAGCTTTCTTTGTAGATGGAAAAAAGGGGGTGTTTGCATGGTTTAGTGAAAAAAATACTATTAATGACAAGCTGAAACTAGTGGATTTAATTAAATTATCTATTGTAATTTAATTTTGCCAGTAGTGGCGAATAATATATCAGGCACATTTCTTCTGAAAAAGACTGGAAAACAGGTCTATATATAAAGCTAATCTCTATCGACCACTGCGGCTGGGCTGGGTGATAAAAGATTCCAGTGCTAATTGTCTTTTTCTAGAAATGTTTACTGAAGGAGGGGGGAAGAGTCATCTGGTTCCATCCTCCATTGCAGGCTTGTCAGAAGTCCTCCCCTCTCTTTAATCATCTCTCTCTCACACACACACACTTTCTCTGGTTGCCTCTGTTTCGTCTCTGACAGGGACACACAAACACAGTAGAAAATTCCTGGTCATGCCTGAAACCACAGAGCCCTCGCTCTGGAAATGGCCTCTTTATTTTCTGCTGTAATTTGACAGATTGGCCGCCTTTTACGATTCAAGGTTATTTTGACAAGCACTCTACAGGTGCACTTTCCTCAAATAGAAGATGTTTGCTGAGAAGGTGGAGGGCCAACTGTTATTTCACAAATTCACAAACGCACAAAAAAATGTTACTTTCTGACGCATTTTTATTTTCTTGTGAATCATTACAAATAATTGGTTTGTTTTTCAGTTTTATCAATTTTCTAATTTATGCTTGGAGATTATGAAATGGACACAGCTTATCTGATAAGATACTAAGCTACATTTCTGGAGAGCTATAGACGAGATTGATGGCTAGACTAATGTCATGGTTGATAATGGAGACTTATCTAAATTGCCAGGCTTAGTGAAGAGAAAATGCACAGATTCTGTAATGTTGTAGTGTACAGCATCTATGTCAATTCATTCAACTTTCTATATCCGTAATATCTCAGAGAAAAAATGTATTGCTCAGAGGTGGTACTTTGACAAAGTCTTATTCTGCTTATTTTTACTTAACAAAGTTACCTGAAAGGAACAACCCAGACTCCTTTGAAAAATGTGCAACAAATGGCGAAAAATGATAATGCACATACCCAGGCTCATCAGAAATACATGCTTGTGGCAGCATTATTGTAATTACCTTACCGCAAGTTTTGAGGCAGTTTCAAAGTGAAATGTCCAGTGAGTGTCACTAAAACATGCATTCAGTACGTGACCATGCCACGTTTTTATTATGTTGATACTGGCACATATTGCTGCGTTTTTATTACAATGCTCCAGGTAGTTATTTTGGGGGTTCAGAATTCAGTTATCCAGGGAGTGTCGCTAAAACCATTAATGGTCTATCGTGTTGGAAATACCCCCTCACCAAACCCAACCCTAAACCTACCTGATAGTATTAAAGAATGCAAAAATGATATAAAACTGCATCCACTGATGCAACTGTGCTATTTTAACTTCCTTATATGCAGGTTTCAGCTTGCTTATATTAGCTCACAAATGCAGCACTGTATCGGGTGTGCTACCGAGCAAACATACTGCATTAGAAAACCCATACATGTGAAGCTGTATATGTGACGCTAACGTTCAAAAGTATCAGTTTTTAATTCTTATAGCATGTTAAAATTGTTGTGAAGTCATAACATAATATTCTGCAAGTAATTAAAAAATTAGGCTTTATTAATCAAAACTCTGGCCCTGTAAACCAAATTTTGATTTTGAAAGTTTTACTGTTTCTAAGTGTTCATTTTAACTGGAAACTGCATGTGACCCTGGACCACAAACTCATAAGAGTCAATTTTTTTTTTTTTAATTGAGCTTTATACATTATCTGAAAGCTGAATAAATAAGCTTTCCATTGATGTACGTATTGATGGATGTTAGAACATTATTTGGCCGAGATACAACTATTTGAAAATATGGAATCTGAGGGTGCAAAAAATCTAAATATTGAGAAAACCGCCTTTAAAGTTGTCCAAATTAAGTTTTGATATATTTACTGTAGGAAATTTACAAAATACCTTCATGGAACATGATCTTTACTTAATATTCTAATGATTTTTGACAAAAAAGAAAAATCAGTAATTTTGATCCATACAGTGTATTGTTGGCTATTGCTACAAATACACCAGTGCTACTTATGACTGGTTTTGTGGTCACAAATATAAGTAAAAGTACGTACTTTGAATGAGCCTGGGTAGACAGTTTGTGTGAAAATTAATAAAAGTTTTTGGTGGAGTAACCATATCAGGTGGAAACTGCAGTGAATTGTATTTATAGGTAATTTTTTTGGGAAAAGGTTGATAAGAAACATTTTAGTTCACACAAATATGTAGACACTGGTATTTTTGCCAGCCTGAGTACAGTTTAGGGCATTGTTGAGATATTTTCTGCACCTCTAGAGGAGAAATTCTAGGGCTACAGCCAAACATCTCATTTGCTCTTTCATCTCATTGCTATCTAGGAAAACAATTGAGATATAAAGTCATTTCTCCTTCCTATGGGATCTCACTTTCTCTTTATTCTTGGCAGTCGGTCTTATGTCATTCTTTGATTCATTGGTCTGCCCTTCCCAAGACACACATTGCGTATTAGACCTCTATCAGCAATGCAGGCCGTGGGGACGCATCAATCCCTCAATGGAGGACGGAGCATTGCAGACATGCTCCAGACAACAGAAGAAGGGGTGGGTTGTGTTTGCTGTTCCAGGCCATCTCTCATTTACTCAAAAACAAACCTTGCAGTAGAAGATGAGGGATATTTTTATCCCTAAACAAAAGCAGATATCTGGATTTTGTGTGTCCCATGCCAAAGTATGAATTACTTTTCATTTACGGAGGATGTCTCAGTAATTCACATATGTATAGCAATACAAATATATTCATTAACATTTTAACAGCAACTAATAGAAACGGTTTCATTTGCTCTGTACGAGCAGTTTAGAGGCACTTACGCTCCCACAGTTTCTCTCTAAAATGAGGAACCTGGACGTTTCTTAGAACCCTTCATATGTAGCCTATCAACAAAACAATAAACAAGATGCCAAACAGAGACTATTATAAATGAATCCTCTGTATATTTTAGAACACCACAGTTGCCACAGGCTGTTTCAAATTCAAGTTTTTCCAAGGATATCAGTAATTCCATACTTTCTTTCTTAGAAAAGAAAGATTCTGCCTCCCATCTATTCCAATTTATTCCATTGTTTAAGTGATCTGAGTAATGTTTTAATGTCATGTACACTCCCGAATTCAAGACAGCTGTCATATCAGCCAGCACAGCGTAAAAAAAGACTTGCACCTTTAATAGTGCTGCTATTTGGCACTGCTCTGTGCTGTATGTCTAGTCTTATTTGTCATGCCCTCTGTCATCGACTGAGTTACATGCAGACATGTAGTGATGGGTGACATTAAATTCTATTGAATACCCTTTTTTTCCCATATACGCTAATGTACAAAAGTTTGGGATTAGTAAGAGACAGTGCTGTTGTTGTTGTTTGTTTGTTTTGTGTGTTTTTGTGTTAAGTACTTTTGTTCGGCAAGAATGCATTTAGGGTCTTGCATGAAATGTCTGTAACATGCTTTGGTTAAATTCCTCAATGATTGCTTAAAACAACACCCTTATACCTCGTTAATAATAGCTCTGTTCACAGCGACCTGTTTCGGTGCATGTCTCTTTAAATGATGAGCTACAGCTCACTCCACCACTCCCTGCCATTTGGTGTCGCATTACCATCAAAAACAAAACTATTCCACTGTATCCTCAGTGGCTCTGATGTTGGGAGAAAATTAAGACTCGGATGTTCACTTCTACATCCAACTACAAACCACCTGCATTGATTGCTTGCATTGCTGCATTGTCGCTATAGCTGCTTGAGTGTGGAGAAAATGCCGGACAGCATACAACTGTCTGAGGGTGGAAATATGCTAATACTGGACAGTCCATCAGCAGATGTGGGCAGGGCCTGATCAACATGATGTCATACTGCTCAGAAAATCAAAACGGCTTGATATTTGAGACTATTGAGGTGGTTGTGTACACACACTGCTAAGTCACATTTATAAACTCCTTATCAATGCAACATAATTCAGAAGGGTGGGAATGAAGCACAAAAGAATTAACTGAGTGACTAACCCAGTGTAAGGTTAATTAGAAAAGGAAAACTGAAACCAGAATTAGACCAATAAACAAAACGATTGACAAAACTTAGTGTAGAGGGAAAATACAGCCCTCCGAGCTAAAGGGACAAACACAGTATATTCAAAAGATGTATTTGTAACATCAAGTCTTATAATTGTCTGCAAACCACTTCTGGAACACTTCTCATGACAAATACGTGACTGGTCAGTTTATGTTTCATTGTAGAGTGCTTGATTTGATGCACCAGAGCAAATCCTTCAAACACAGAGTGTTAGTACTGCACCTGATCAAGTCTTGCTGCTCAAAAGATCCTAATGACAAATATAATACACCTACACCGTGTCCTAACTACACGTGACGTGACAAGATTCCAGCGACAAGGAATTTAGCTGTCCACACCAGACGTGAGTCACGTGACGCCACAGCCATTCAGAAGCGCAGAATTGCACTGCATTCACAACGAAATGGACAAGTTTATAGTCTAATTCATAAATATTAAACCTTTTTAACAATGTTAAAACTAAATATTGAGTGACTGATACCATCTTTGTCATGGAAAACACTTGTTGTTTCGCAGTGTTAACATATGTTTGCTTAAATTTATTTTCAAGATCTGAGGTAAACGATCTGTTGTTGCTTTCAGTATGGCTATAAATGTCACACAGAATGATATTCAAACTCACATAGACACTTTTAACATTGAATAAAGCACATAATCAGTACCTGAGATTATAACTGTCATAGTTGGTGTTGTTGTTCCAGCCACGACGTCGCAGAAATAGAAAACGCTTCTAAAATAGAAATTTTGTGTGTCGTTGTCACAGCTAGTTAGGACAAAATCTTGCGGTGTCATGTTAGAACAGTGTTATTTCGTAAGATGTGCTCCCTTTACATCGAAGTGAAAGTGAACAACAAGAGCTTATTCAAAGGCGATTTTAAATAAATTTTGAGTAACTGTTGCTGTCATGACAGATCTATTTCAGAACCAGCCATTATCAAAATAATCTGGCTGCGCAGGCCAGATATTATTGCTGGCGGGCCAGTTTTGGCTAAATAAATAGCATCTAATCAATAGCCTCTACCTTTTTTAAAGGGGTCATCGGATGCAAAGTTCGCTTTTACATGTTGTGTGAACATTGATGTTTGTTGGCAGTGTATGTACAAATCTACCCTATAATGATGAAAATCCATGCAGTGGTTTTTAATTCATCTGTAAAAAAATAATATCCCCTTTTTCAAATCGAGCCATTCTCAGATGCCTGTCGGTGTGGCCGCTCCCACGATAGTTGATTGACATGAGCGTTTTACCTCAGACCCACCTTAAATCAGCTGTAGAAGACTGACCTCCATTGTTTTGATGCCGGAGCAGGGATGTAAGTTAGACAAGAATATCTCCGATTGAGCAATTGAGGTGTTGTGTTGCTGGATGTAATAATGAACATAGTGGTCGTCATTTACTTCTGACATCTGAGCCACTGAAGATGCAGTGGATTATGTTTGTTTATGAAGGGAATGTGCCTCCCGGTTTGCATAAATGTGTCTGTGTTCCGCAAATCATTCGTGATCCAGATTTACAGCAGAAGTGAGTATAAGGGTTTTTATGAATCTTTGCAATCACCTTTCTATCTATCCATCAGAATGGGTTGATTTTTGCAGAGCTCATTTTGACAAGGTAAAAAGGGTATTGTTTTACACAACCATTGAGAATTTTTAACCAAAGTATATTGTAGACTTTTCATTAAGACCCAAAAGAATCATATCAACTTGTGGAAAATGGGCATCATATGACCACTTTAAAACTTCTTCAGCTGTGTCAGTATCCTACCAGCTGTACAGAAAACTAATCAAACAAACAAAACCTCTGAATCACACATTATATGAACCCGTGACTTTGTGAACACAACATCATATCCAGGTGAACTGATAAAAACCTGTGCACCCAGATGCCTAGAACGCCAGCCAACCGTATTAAAAGTGCCTGGTTTTCCCGTAGCTCGGCCAGTTTTGTGTGTCATCTGCATCAGACGGTCAGTGGGTGGTCCGTGGGCGGTGCTGTCTGAGGCTGAAACTACCTTTGGTCCTGCTCTGATCAGTCACACCATAGCTGGCCTCTCTTACAGCCTGTGCACATATCTAACCTTTCATCAAAGTGCCTGTCAGGCCGTCCATTCTGGTAGGGCAATTACATGACAAGGACACCGATCGCAAGCACGTCCATCCGTCGTGACAGAGATAAGAGATGGTATTATGGCAAGGATTGGGCGCTTCCTTTCTGTGTCCATATGGCTAGCTTTTGTTCTGCTTGTTTTTATGTTCGTAGGCTATATGCGCTTCTTCACAAATTTATGAATACCCACATGTGAGAACATGTATCACAGAAATGCGATCTCAGTGCAGTGTCTCAGCCATGCTGTTTAATTCAGTTATTTGCTGTTCATCTCCTGTGCCGCCCTCGCCATCAATAAGAAAATCGTTAGAGCCTTTGAGCAGACCTTTGTCTCTCAGGGTGTTGATAGAGAGCAAGACTAATGGATGCCAGACTTAACTGCAATCACACTGGGGCCCAGTTACAAATCTTTTCTCTCTCTCTCTCTCTCTGTGTTTGTAATATATAGATTTTAATTTATCAGTTCTTCATTTCTGCATCATATTATATTATAAAAATGACATACTTTTTATGTTCAGTTTTCTTTCTTGGATTAAATGTTTGAACGTCAAATAATGTCTCCATTGAAGTAGGGCTGGGTTTTTCTGATTTTAGTGATTAATTCGATGAATGTTTTGCCACAATTTTATTTTTTAGAAATCGAGGAAGACTCATATCTCATAGACTCATATTTCTAGGCGCCTTGTTGACACGTGGCCAGTGGAATAGGGAGTGAACTTTTTTTAACTTGAGCGTCGCACTTTAAGAGACGCAAGTGCAGCAGTCAAACGCATCCATGTTTACAGAGAAAAAACAATGGAAAATCAGCCCAATCGAATAAAAAAACTGTAAAGAACTACTACTGTATGTCTGATATTTCTTGTTTGCATCATGATGACAGGCTGAAAGCTGCTGTTCATTGTTTTTACAGAACATTTATAGTTAATAATAGTCTACTGGTGTTATACCTTCAGTCATTTTGAATTTGAATTACCTTGACTTTTACGATTTTTTTAAAAGCATTTTTCTTGTATTTGTTAACATAATATGTATAAGACAAGTTTGTACAAGATTCATGCATCTTTTCTGCAAAAATTTTTAACAAGTGATTTAACATTTGCATCATGTTTATAACTTCATGTGTAGTGCACTTGGAAAAGAATTTTCTTTAACTAGAGGGTTAATAAAGAAAAAGTTACTTGGATTATGTTGCGGTTACGGTGTTAAGTTAAAAAATTAGTTAAAAAATTTGAGAATTGGTCAAACGCTCTAAAATATTAAAAATTATCCTGGCACTCCCAAGCTTTAGAATGGCATAGACGGATGTTTCTCTTCATCAATCCAAAACAAGTCCAATAAAGTGCATCCATCCATAATAACAAGTGCCTCACATGGCTCCGGAAGGGTCGATAAAGGCCTCCTGTAGCAAATCTATACATTTTTGTAAGAAAAATATCCATATTTAAAACGTAAGAATCACTTTAATCTAGATTGCGCTAACAGTTGTACATGGAACTTGCTTCTTTGACTTCTTTGGGGCGTAGCAGTACTGAAACACCGTCTTGGCTGTTCGCCAATCACAACGCACTGGGAGAGCTAACCAATCACAACACCTTTCATTTTTCGAGAGACAGGCCTTCATTAAACCCAGAACTAATCGAGCCATTTGTGCCAGGCTGGTATTGTAATAATGTAAATTATGTGAAAATAATGCATTTTTCGAATCTCCAAGCATGAGAGCATGTTCCTAGTACACCCCCAAAACAAAATCAAGACTTTCTAAAAGAGCATAATAGGACCCCTTTAAAAAAAAAAAAAAACGTTATTTATAAAATTATTGTGGATTTGGGTGTGTTTGTGTATGTATATATAAAAAAGAACTTGCATTAAATGTTGCATTCGTAGATTGAGTATTTGAACCTGATATTGTTTCCATTGAAGAAGCCAGAGTAGCTAACTTTTCTGTTCATTCTTCATTCCTAGATCCAGTGTTTGAACATTGCAGTCAATTAAGTGGCTAATATAGTTACTTTAAACCTTTTTGTTTTGGTTGTTGTTGGTTTTAAATAACTTCTGTTCAATGTGCATTCGTAGATTAAATATTTGAACATTTCAGCTAATCTAATAATGTTTCCATTTAATTGGAAAAAATAGTTATTTTAAACATTTAATCAATTTAACATTTTGCTAGCAAAATATTGATAGCAGCGTTAAATATTTTTTTTGTTGTTGTTGTTTTTTTTGTTTAAATAGTGGTGCTTGCTAAGTCAAGCATAATTAATATAACTGCTAAACTATAACCCTGTAACCATAAGAATCAAGCTTAGGTGCAGAACCTTAAGTTGTGCAGTTTATTGAGGAAAGGTGTGCTGTTGGAGAGACCTAACCCATATCTGGAATATCATAGACTTGAGGATGTGCTTTGTTGACTTGATCCAGTAAGCATCCATCCAGAACACCCTAGCAACCGTATAGCAACCACCCAGATCACCTTAGCATACTGGTGCTACATTTGGCACCACATCTTTGTAAAAGTGAAGTGTACTGTTATTATTTGTGTAATTTCCTATGTTTTTGTCTTGTTATTTGGGTAGACCATTCAAATGAAATAAGTCTTTGAAGATCAACTCGACAATTGTCGCAACAGTCACATATTTTAAACCTCATCAACAGGAATCTCCTCTCTGGATTGCGTGAAAGTAAAATGAATCGATTTGTGAAGACAAGGGAGATTTCAGTGTCTTAAAAGAATACCCTGGAGAACATCAGCGATAATGAAAATACAGCAGAAATGCATTTCAAACACAGGATTATGATAGATCTTTTGTTCTGTCTGGATGCATTTTGTATTGTTTGATTTGTCATTTGCACCGAGGGTCACAAGTGATTTTATGAAATTGAAGATGTCTAAATGAAATAAACTCGTCACACATTTTCCATCAAGAAGAAATCAACTAATAGGAAGCAGGAGCCACACACTTCCACTCTGTAATAATGAACCGCTATTATGAATGATTCTCTCATATTTAACCATAAACGTGTACAGCACAAAGAGTGCAGATAGTAAGTTGGAAATGTATTTGTAATCTGAACTCCAGGACCTTCACGTGGACTACATCCCCTTCGTGTCGGCCTGTTTTATCTTCCCTGCCGGTTGACTTCCTGTTAAATCCAAATACTGCCGTGAGCCTTGAACTCTGATAGCTTTCTAGTTTGTTTTACGATAAAACATGCTGTGTGCCCATGTGGACTGTTGTTCATGAGATTACAAATACCAGCAAACATCCTCTCAGCCCCAGCTGTTCTCTACCAGGTCCTCTCATGATACAATGGAAGTAACCTGAGGCCATCAAATCAGTCAATGTTGATTATATTTCCTCTGGCCGTAATTGCGGTGGATGTAATGAGCGGTGACTGAGTCTCTGGTCATAAGTGAGTGGCAATGTGCAGCCCGTGTGTGTGGGGGTTTGCAGAAGATGAGAAGACAAATGAGATCCTCAGAGCAAGCAAAAGACCTTGATTGGAATGGCATGTGTGTCACACATATCACACCAAGCAATCACAAGTTCCACAATCCACATAAGCCATAAAGTTAACCAGAATTCTATTACACAGACAAGAATGTACATCAGTCCACAAGCGAGTTTCAAAGCTGTCTATTTCACAAACATGAAGATAAAAAATAGCTTGCACAGCATAAGAATGAAATAGATTTTTCCCCATGCTAAAGCTGACACCACAATGCAAACGTTGTTGATGTGCAGTTGCTAAGATGTTCTGGGTGGTTCCTTTGTAGAAAATGCAGAGCAACAGCATTTTCTGTTGAACACTCCATATTCGCAGTTGCTCTGTCCATGTCTGTCATGCATGATTGCTTGCTTGTGAATTGTTGGCCTCCCAAATGGTCAATATCAAAATATGGTGTCAAACTTGTCCCTTGAATTTTTCGGTCCTGAAAACTCCACATAGACTGCATTCATTTTACTAAATGAATAAATAAATAAACTGGCATTTCATTTTTAACAATATGAAATAGTTGCTAGATGCTTGTCTGTTATTATTTATTTATTTATTTGTATTTTTTTTTATGAGTAAGAGTAAGAGGAGTCTGTTCAAATGTCTACAATTACCCTACAATGTTGAAAAAGTTAATATTTGCAATTAAATCAAGTTATTTTCTTACAATTAATTTACTGTATGTGTGTGATTGGTTTTATATTGTGTTCGTTAAAAAATAACATTTTCACCGAATATAGTCTGGTCTTAGGTAAATGAGTCAAAATATCATTGACACCATTGAAAAAATAATATTTTTATGACATGTTATTGTTGATAATTTTTTAAAAACTTGTAGTAGAAATAAAATAAGTATTAGATGAAAAATTAGAAATGCTGTATTGTCAGTTATCTGAAATGAGTTTAGGTACTGAAATGATTACAAATAAAAAATAAAAAATAAAATTATTTAAAATAAAACAAAAACATTCTGTAGGGAGCTATTATTGTTAAAGTTTAATAAATTTTAAACAAAATTATTTAAATTATTAAATTATTGAATTAGATTGCCTTTTTGGTTATTAAAATTTAATTGATTATTCAAATGTAATTAATTCGGATTCCATAAAAATTAAATTAATAAATAAACATTTTAACAATAATTTAATGACGTGTTATTGTTAGGTAAAACTATTAAAAAAAAAAAAAATCTGGTAATAGAAATAAAGCTGAAATAAAATAAGTATTAGATGGAAAAACTTCAGCTTAAGTGAAAATTAGCAATGCTGCATTGTCAACTGTCTGAAATTAGTTTAAACTGAATGATAAACTGAAAACAAAAAATAATAATAATAATTTAAAATAAAACAAAAAACATTCTATAGGGAACTATTATTGTTCTCTAATTTACTGTTATTATAGTAAATTATTAAATGTTTATTGAATTAGATGGCCTTTTTGATTATAAAATCAGAATCCATAAAAATGTAATAAGTAAACATTAAAAATAATTTTATGACTTGTTCTTGTTAGATAAAACTATTTTTTAAACAACTGGTAATAGAAATAAAGCTGAAATAAAATAAGTATTAGATTAAAAAAAGTGGTAAACTTAAGTGAAAAGTAGATACTGAAATAATTGAAACTAAAATAATAATCAAATAAAGCTAAAACAAAGCAAAAACTAAGAATGAAAATGAATGAAAATGAAACAATCAATTTCTTAATTTGTGAAATAAAATAAATTTTATTTTCCTTTGTGTCTAGTAGTATTCTCAGTTTTAATAGGAGAAAACTGAACTAAACATGAGCTGAACTGAGAAAATGTCAGCATTATGCCAAAAAAATCATTATTTTTTGATAATGATCTGTATGCTGATATAACATTTGCATGTGAGACCTGAACAACCTGAAGATGCATCCACCTCGACTACATCTCGGAGGCTATTTGCACTTGGTCAGATCAGTAGAAGTGCATGAAGTGACCAAGTGTAAACACCTAGTCTGATCCCTAGATATGACTCCTGTTAATCATTCAGTGCAAGTACTGGGTTTTTTTTATCCAGCAGGAGAAAAAAAATCATAAGGTTAGTGAATCTTGAGAGTCTTCACAAATTAATAGAGTATTTAATTACAGTGACTCTTTTAAGTCTAAATATGTATCCTCATGAATACCTCCCCTTAATTACCACCTGTCATCCAATTCAGAGTTTAAACTGCAGCAATAACGAGAAGCCCAGACTGCGGTCATGTGTGCAGCCCAAAATAACAGAACCGGCAAGGATAGAGTGGATACGATTTTGTTTTTCGCTAATTCCAGCACTGTTTGTTTCCTTCCGCTGTATTGGCAGAGGCCATAATGCCGTCTGTCCTGAAAAGCTGGGAAACTGGCAGCTAACCACAGGAAAACATAATCCCAGACGACTGTTCACCGGCAAGCTCATTACTTCCATTTTCTGTCTTGTGGACAAAAATTTAGAACAGCTTTGTTGTGATCAAAGCAATCGCAATGTTAGACATCTCATTTGTAAGGTTGCTTGAGGGAAATCATCCTCGATAAGAAGCCATTTCCCGTTCAAGTAGCTCATATGAAACCTTTGAGGCCAGAAATGCTGAGGGATGTCAAGGCATATTTTTGCAGGTTGGCCTTCTCTCTCAATCAAAATCTGGAAGATGCTCTTCAGGTGGACGTTGTTGAAGTGTAAAGTGGTCCAGAGTGGGAAACTAAGTGAGGGGTGTGTATATGATTACATGTTGTGTAATGCTGTTCTTCAGCTGACGTAAATGTATAGCAGCATGGCCCTGAAGTTAATGGTAATAGATGGATAATCCTGCTATCCTTCTATTTTACATATACAGTGTATTTCTATGGCTATGTTCACATAGTCAGTATTTACCAACAGCTGTGACTCAAATTGTTTTGTACATAAAAGAGCAGACAGGAATGAGTCGAATAACGTCTGAATGCGTATGTAACAGCAGTCAGTCCCTGTGATAGCAGTGATGTAACCATAGAAACAGTAAATATAAAGATTATGTATTTTAAGGATTTTGGGTTTTACTGTAAAATCAATTTTGGGCTGCTTTCATCCTCTTTTAAGGTGTTTCAGTTCTGTCCACTCCACCTAGTTTTGTCTATGTCTCTCAATCACATTGTTTTTTCTATTCACACTGATCAACACACATTGAGCACATCAAATTTGGTAAATGGAAGCTCAGACGTGCATGCTTGATGCTCAAGAACCAGTGAGATTTGTTTTCTTGTGTCTAACAAATACAGTTGAGCTTCCGTTTACCATGTTTGAATATGTTGCTGTGTGTTGATCAGTGTTTATATGTGAATAAAAGTCTAAATTAAGTGTTTCTTCAAAATACTTGGATTGATTTGTTGGATTACTTTTTTGATGTCTTTATAAACTTTGTGAAGCTTGAAAAGATTGGTTTTGTTGCATTGACTTTCTGTGAAGGGACAGAAATCGAGTTCCAATGAAAATAACTTCAGTTGTGTTTCAAAGATGAGCAAAAATCTTTTTGGATTTGGAACGACATGAGGGTGAGCAATTTATGACATAATTTGACTTTTTAGATTAACTAATCCTGTAAATTTGCATTAAAAGATGAAAGTGATGTCTGCGGCAGGACTAAGGTTCCCAGCATGCACAGCAGCATGAATAAATCATGCACAAACTACTGCTTTACTGTTCATTGATTTACTGATTACTTCACTCTTTGATGTTCACTGGGCTATTTGATGTTCAATGCATATCTAATGAAAAATATGTTGCTGAATGTAATAATAACAAGAATATATATATATTTATGAAAGAATAATTTTTTTTTTTTTTTATAAATACACTGCCCTCCAAAAGTTTGGAAACACCCCTGGCAAAGTGTGGTTTTGGACGATATCAGCATAAATCCTTATCATTTTTTGGTGCAAATACATTGACATTATCATTGAAGACCAGCAATAATAATTTTCATTTTGATTACGTAATAATGGCAAAATATACATGTCAAAGTCAGACATGCCCCTTTGCCAGCTGTGATGCCTGGTTACTGGTTTAAACTTGGCCCAGGTTTTTAAAAGATTTTTGGGTCAGCACACCTTTATAGCTTCAACAGTTGATTGCCAATTAAGTTTAGAATACAATGAATTTAGGCCCAGATTATGCAGAGCTGTAATAGCTGCTAATGGTGGATATTTTGATGAATCGAAAATTTACGTTTTTTTTAATGTATGAACTGTTTATGTAATAAAATATGTTTTCGTAGTTTGTGTTGTCCCTTATCAGTGCAAAATTATCACAAATTAAAAAACATTCATGCCAATATTGTCCAAAACCCCACTTTTCTAGGGCATTTCCAAACTTTTGGAGGGCAGTGTACATACATTTGTATTAAAGGAGAAGTTCACTTCCAGAACAAAAATTTACAGATAATTTACTCACCCCCTTGTCATCCAAGATGTTTATGTTTTTCTTTCTTCAGTCGTAAAGAAAATGTTTCTTGAGGAAAACATTTTAGAATTTTTCTCCATATAGTGGACTTCAATGGTGCCCGTGAGTTTAAACTTCCAAAATGTAGTTTCAATGCAGCATCAAAGGGCTCTAAACAATCCCAGCCAAGGAAGAAGGGTCTTATCTATCAAAACAACTGGTTATTTTCTAAAAAAAAAATTTTACAGTTTATATACTTTTTAGTAAGACTCCCGTCTTATTTTCTCTCCAAACTTCAAAATCATCCTACGTTGCTGTTTCACCTTTTTTTGTAAAGAGCATTTGATCTTCTTTGCACGTTCACGTTGTAAACACTGGGTTGGTACTCCTGCAGGTATGTTTTTGGACATACTCTAACTGTATTAACCTGGATTACACCAAGTTTGCATGCGCATCGCAGAGAATAAATGAGCATTTGAGGTTAAAAAGTATATAAACAGTACATTTTATTTAGAATTAACATTTTTAACAATTATTAAATTGTTATTGAATTAGATGCCCTTTTTGATTATTAACATTTTATTATTTAATTTTAAACCATTAAACTGGAATCCATAAAAACTTGAGAGCAAGTTTTCTTATATATATGGGTCATTCCTGGGAGTGTGTAATATTAGAATTTTTAAAGTGGTGATTCACCAAAATTTTTAGTTCAAAGCTTTTCACAATACTTTGGTATGCCCATTATAATGAATATTTTTTTTTTTTTTTTTTTGCATTTTGTTTTTTAGCATACCCTCAGTCTGAACTCAACCCTGTCTACCCCCATTATAATTTAGACTCTGCTCATATGTGACATCATTTACCAGAAATGACATCATTCAGGTCTCTTTAATAGTGGTGCAGAACGTGGTTTATGTTGTATCATGCTTTTTATTCATATTTTAGAGGCATATTATAATCAAGGAGGGTACTGTCAAGCTTAACAACTCAACCCCGTCACATAAAGTTAAAATGGAAAATTATTATTTTTCAACATTTTATTTTAATCCGTAAGTATAATGTACTCATTTTACTGCTGTGGTCTACTCTCCTAACTACATGAGAAGCAGTGACCATTTTGAGTGAAAAACCTGAACCCTGTCACAAATATATATATTTTTCATTGTTATGGGGCTGTAAACTTGTGAGTTACTTACTTTATTTATTAATAATTTTTAATGAAAAAAAAAATAGTCATCGTTACAGCAAATATAAACTTACCAAAATCATGACAACTCATGTTTTTGTTATAAATAGAATTTTCGATGTAATATGTCCACTTAAACTTCGACAAGCATCCTACATCAGAAATTGCATCCACATTTGAAGCAAAAAAGACAGTGCTTGACCCAGAAATAAGAGGATAATATAAGAGAGAAACAACCAAAAATTAAAATTGAAGGCAATCTATCCTTTCAAATGTGTTACAGACTTCAACCTTGTCATACCTTTTCACGTTAATATTAACTCTTTATTTTTTTTTATTTAATTAGTGAATTTAATTTATTTTAGTGAATTTAAGTCACTTAAGTTGTGAAATGCGTCTATCTATGACCAAAACCATGTTTAGCATTTCGAACACAACTGACGTCTCTTTTTTTGCTGTAGTATGAACGTTGCACCAGTGTGTTTGCTCTATCCATCATTTCCTCCATCCTTACCAATAATCTATTCATAGCCTCCATGGGTAGAATAGCATGAGATAATAAAAGTCATCGTAATTGCAGAAGAGAAAAGCCCATCACTGATGACAGTGCTTTTTGCGTTAGAGACTGAAGTCACGGATTGCTGGTAGCAGTTTGGGTAATTAAACACAGGCCTGGTTTAATCCCGCTGATTCCTCTCGTCATATAATAATACACGCGCACAAATGGAAAGAAGACATATGGCATTAAAGGGATAGTTCACTCAAAAATGAAAAATCTGTCATTATTTACTCACCCTCAAGTTGTTCCACATCTGTATGAGTTTCTGTTGAACATAAAAGATGTTTTAAAGAATGTGGGTAACCAGAAACAGTTGCTGGTAGCCACTGAATTCGGTAGCAGAAACTCTTTGGTTACACACATTCTTTAAATTGTCTTCTGTGTTCATCAGAAGAAAGAAATTCATCCCTTTAAATTCCAGCAAATTCAAGCCACAGGAGTTTTTTTCCTCAGTCATCTTGCTGAGGGTAATTGGTTTAAGGGTAAGGTTAGCTGATTACTCTAGTATGTATAATGATGGATGTCCTTGAACTCAAGATGCTCTCTGCAGAGCAGAGCTGAAGGCCACCTGCTAGGAGTCCATATGAGATTTGACTCTGGTTCTCATGGCCGCATTCATACGAGGCAAAATCAGCAGGGAAGTTCACTTTCAGAGGTGTGACACTACAGAACTATTGACTTGACACTCATCAGTGGGGAAGGTCCAAAAATTCAAAAGGTAATAGAGAAACGGAACATTTCTGTCCTGCTTTTTCTTTGTATCTCACACAGTTTCAGGAGGTGACAGCCTTTGTAGTTTCACATAACAAGACATTTGACTTTCACCATCAAATCTACTTTGCAGCTCATTCTGGTGACAAATAGTTCCACTAAAAGTCCCCATGAAATCAAAATGGAAGTTTTTTGGCTTTTAGTATGAATGTGTTAGCCTTAAGATTGTACATAAGCTACTGTGTTTCAAAACAATGACAAAATTCGAATTTACAATATATAAGCATTCAAACGTACAGTCTCTAACTTCTTCCAATATGGATCAATGATTTTGATGACATCACCCTGCACTTTAGCTTCTCATTAAACTTTCCGTCCAATCAAATGCTCTCTAGAATCCGAGGCGTCCCGCCCCACACTGAAGCTGTGGCTGAAATCGTCATTTGTTCACAGAATTAGTATTTTCTGTATGGTGAATGGCACATAGTGCACTGTGTAGGGGATGGGGAACAATTCAGTGTAAATAAGCTTTCCATTGGGGTGATAGAGGTTTGGTTTTGCACTGTGTCAAATCGCAGCAGTACACACGCAGTTTGCTCTGGTCTAGAGAAATGATAGCACGGAGAGGATCATATACACGAGTCAGTGCAGACAGCAAAAAAAGTATCGGACCTATTTGAATTCTTCACAGAATATTTTATAGCAATATGGCTGAAATTCAGGGTTTGTACAAGGTGCTTTAAGTGCTTGAAGTACTTGAATTTGACTTTTTGAAATTTAATGCCTGGGAAAAAGTGTTTGTCAATAAGCACATATCTTTTCATGCAAAATCCACACAATAAAAAAAAAACATCATACCTTTTGCTTATTTCCATTAATATCAGAAAACAATCGAGCTAAGCAAGTAGTAGTACTGACAGTGTTGTGTAAACATGGCTGAAAATGTGAAAAGAGGAACAGATGAGCCAAATCAATTGAGTCATTTATGCTGGAACTGCTCCAATTGATTTAAACTTGTGACTTCCATCATTCATTTTAAGCAATTCACTAGCAAAAACCACATCAAATTAAAAGAGCCATTCATTTTTCGAATTTCAGCATCGCTTGTAATGATAAAATGATAATAGGCACATTGTGATTGGTGAACTGAAGTTTTTTAAAGCACTTCAGTGGACCTTTACATTTTAATATTTGGGGAGGGTTTTTTTTATAATTTTGTGAAATATTACAATTAAAAAAAAAAAACACACACAGTTTTGTATTTTTAATATTTTAAATTATTTATTTCTGTGATGCAAAGCTGGATTTTCATTGTCATTACTCCAGCCTTAATTGTCACATGATCCTTTAGAAATTATAGTATTATGATGATTTCCTGCTCAAGAAACATTTCTTGTTATTATCAATGTTGAAAATAGTTGTGCTGCCTCATTTTTTTGGTGGAAATGTTATATTTATTAAAAGTGTAGCATTTATTTAAAATTTTATTTATTTCAAAATCTTAAAAGTCTTTTCTGTAACTTTTGATCAATGTAATGCATTTATTCTGAATAAAATTAATTTCTTTAAAAAAACTGACCCCAAACTGAACTGAAGTTCTAAGAACCGCAAACTAAACTGAAAATATCAAATTTGATTCAACAGATCAAAGTGCTCACTGCAGCCCTGTACCTTGCAAAAACATGTGCAACCCTGATAGCAGCAGGCCAATCATATTTAAATTAGAGCTTGCCAGATTGAGAAAGCTCTTTGCCTTTTTGTGTACAATTGACATCAGATGGTCTCTGAAGGAGCGAAATATGGCTTAAACAGCTTGCTAATTGCTATTGCATATGCTGTGGTCTGCCCTGGAAATGAACTGTTTTGTTGATGTGTTTATGTCTGTTTCCTCGCAGCTACGCTCGGCACTCTGGACTTCAGCCTTCTGTATGATCAGGAGAACAATGCCCTGCACTGCACTATCAACAAAGCCAAGGTAAGAAGCCCTCAGGAACGGGTGGTTAACGTCTGAGTTTGTGACAGATTCACATGCACAAATCCAAATGCTCATTTTGGCAGCACCTCCAGTATTCTAGAAGCCAGTGGGCTACTTCATAAAACTCCTTCATCCTGCTAGTATTTTATAGGGTCTTTAAAGTTGTAGAAAGTGAGCGCTTTTGCCCGGTCCTCTTTGTGATGGGGATGTTGTGCTCCAGGGGGATCCCTTTGGCCTGCGTTTGCCCGTGTGCTCTTTTCTCTGTTGTCGTGTGGGAGGCATTTCCCCTGACAACAGACTGCTGCTAGCATCTGCTGCTGTCTGTTTTGCTTAGTCTTCAGTCTAGACTGGCTTTGTCCCTCTAGCAGTATGCTACAAGCAATCTCTCTTTTACTCTCTCATCTTTTCTTCCTGTTTCTTGTGCCGTTTCTCACACTCTACCTCTGTACCTTTGTTGCCTCAAGTACAAAACACTGCAATGAAAGTGCAACACTTCAGTAGTTTCATTTTATTTATTTATTTGTTGCAGTTTATTCTCAATTGTTCAGTTTTTTTATATGCAATATTACATTTTTATGCCCTCTGTTGTTTAAGGGAACAATGTATAGCTGGTATTTACATGTAAAGGGATAGTTTTTCCTAGAATAAATTTTTAGAAGTTATTCAATAGCATTGTGTGAGAGGAAACCTTAAAAATGTCAAGATGTTTTTGGATACTTTTGTGCCACTTTAGTGGTGTTTCTGCATCTTTGAAAGATTCAGTCCTCATTCAATGTAATTATGTGGAAATTTTCAGGTATTTTGAATTTTTGAAAATCCTAGTCCTGGGGGGGGGATGGGGCATTCACAGGCCGAGACTACTCAAATGAGTTACTGTGCACCCCCTTTCAAAACTCCTTGCGGAATGTGATTGTTTTCGAAAACGAAAGTAAAACCAATAAACAGCTTGCATAAGAAAGTGATTGACTACCCATAAGAACATGTAGACATTTTTATATTTATGTACACAATAATAATCTTTTACATTGTAATCCTTTTATTTTTAATATTTGGCATGTTTGTGTGCTGATGTTCGTCCCTGTGTGTGTAATAAGTAGTGTATGTGCATTGTGCACCTGTCTATAGGCGCATATTACTAACGCGCTGTTTAACAAAAACAATATTGCACAATTGACTTTAGACCAGTTTTCAGTTGGTCAGTGATGCAGTCTATTTGAGTTGCCTCAAAATAGCAGCACGTCAACAATGCATCTGAACACCATATATATATATACATATATATATGTATGTATATATGTATAATTTTTTTAAAACATAAACTTTTATTTATTGTTTTATTTATTTCACTTTATTTCATTTTTAGTGTTTCAACTTAAACTTAAGTTAATTTATCATTGTTATTTGAAGTTTTTTTTTTATATATTTATCAATTAACAAAAAAAGGTTGTAGTTTTAGCTAATGATAATAACCCTGTTTTGAAATAATGATGGTTTGGGTACTCTGGTGAAGGATGATTAGTGCTCTGGTTGATTAGTGTGGTGAAAATGTATGATTTATTAGATATATTTTTTTTAGCATAGTGCTTTTAAGGTTTGTCAGACTTCAAATCTAAGACAGTGAGAAATTCTCATTATTGTGCATATTCCCTAGATCTCTCTGTCTCTTTCTCACTTTTTTTCTCTTTTGTGAAGATTACGACAGATTTGTGCTTTGAAAGGCTGCGTTTATTTAACCTATTGAAAATCTGTCAGTTGCCTTACTGAAGGGCTGTGATGCATGCATATGTCACTAAAAATGTGTCTGGTGGGTTTGACCCCAAACCAACCCAATTATACAGGGCTTCTCTAAAGTCGATTCTTCAGTGCATGTTATGTCAAAGAAAAAGAGCATTTCTATCCTGACAACTCTCTGAAGTTTTTAGCATGCTTTAGCATGGTAATGAATATAACAATGTTAATGTATTTGGTCGTAGTGGAATAGATCTGCTACGCTGCTGTTGGTTATTGCTGTTGTTGTAGATTATTGCTGCTACCCATAGCCAATCTATACAGGTGGAGCTGGGAAAGGTGGAGTGTTTCAGAGGAACTCTCAAAGCGCACTGCAAACTGCTCTAGTGACTGCTAACGAGCCATTTAAATGTAAAGCAACAAGCGCATTGGCTGCATAGGCAACATGAACCAATCAGCTTGTGCCAAGTAGTTTAACACTGTGAATATTATCAGTTTGCATTAATGACCTATCAGCCTGTGCCATCTAGAGTTTCATGACTTGGCATCTCTCACAGCAAGATAATCAACAGATTGTACTATAATTGCTTCACTGGTCAGCGTAATCACTAACAGCAATGCAAGAAAAATGGATTTCGACCTAAATCTAGTCAGTGTCTATTCAGTTACAAAATGCACTGCATGAGCAACTCTGCTGCTCTTTGTAGCATAGGTCTCTCTCTCTCTCTCTCTCTCTCTCTCTCTCTCTCTCTCTCTCAGTGGTGTGCTGATGCCTGTGGGACGAAAGCCACTGATTTGGGTCTCTGGGTCTCTCTCTCACACTCTCTCTCGTGTTTTCTCCCATTCTGTCTAACACTAAGCACTCAAATGTCACCTTTGATGACATCTAATCGCTCTGTAAAGCAAACACCTGCCTGCACATCCAATTTTTTTCTGGTCTACTACTTCATTACACTTTCAATTATGACATAATGCTCAGACAATCAACCTAGCTTGTGCTTGGTTTAAAAATCATATTGATGAATCCTAAAAGACACAGAGTGGACATTTAATCGCAAATTTGTTTGAAATTAGTTTGAATTAGTTTGAAACCAGTGCAGTTATTGATTCACATGATTGATTTACCTTTATATATATATATATATATATTAGAGATGCACGATATTGGATTTTTGCCGATATCCGATATGCCGATATTTTTTCATCTCATTTTGGCCGATACCGATACCGATACCGATATATATCATTTTATTTGGAAAGTTAGTTTTTAACAATAACTTATTCGTTAGGATTAAATAAATAGTAATGAGTGGTTTACATTCAATCCCTTCTTTTTCATCAGTAGACTAGCATTATTTATGATCTGAATTTTGTAAATTAAGTTCACTTTTGCTATGTTATAAGCCGAACTTCGGATGCTTTCACTTTCCAATTCGCAATCTGAATACAACATTTCAAAACGAAAACAGAAAAGTAGAACTAAACTGGGTGACTGTGAGGGTGCTTTGCGGGACATGAACAGGACATAATTCATTGCTACAATTTCTTAATTCGTTCCTATGATTTATTAATTTATTAATTTGTAAAATGAGGGAACGAATTAATATGTAGTATTAATGAATTGTTAATTTATTCCCACGAAATATTTTATTTCCCACCCGCAATTTATCACAGTAAGAGATACGAAAACATGGATTAAAAGTGAATGACAAGAAAATAAACCTAAGAAATTAAAGGGTGAGACGGTGAGGATTGGGGAAAATAAAAATATTAAGTTATGTGGCAATTCGTGACCAACTGGCAAAACAGTACACTTTTTTTGCACAAGAATACCAACATGTTTACCTTCTCTGGTTTAACAAGCGGTCTTTTACCCTACTCGAAAACCAAATCCTCCGTCCGCCATCGTTTCCAGAATAGTCGCGTCCTTTTTGCCGTCACCACCTGGCTCGTGCTGACACTACAAATACAAACCAGGCTCTACACCCGAAGCGCTCACAACGAAAACTACTCTTTGCGTGATCAGTGAAATCCTGAATATGCCACGGCTTTGTAACTCTGTAACCCGCGCTGTATGGAGCAGTGCGACCAAGTCAAATTTTAACTTGCACATTTAAAAAAAAAAAAACAAGTGACAGTTTTGATCATTCTAGAGCCCTGCAATACAAAGGCATTCAACATGGAAAGAAAGTAATAGAAATGTAGTCACTAAGTCATGTTTAATTATAATTTCTAATTATTTTATACGGTGCACTGCGCTCTGACAGGGCTGCGGGACACGAACATAATTATTTCCTACAACTTGTTAATTCGTTCCTACGTTTTATTAATTTATTAATTTGTAAAATAAGGGAACGAATTAAAAAGTCGTATTAACGAATTCTTAATTTATTGCCACGAAATCTTTTATTTCCCACACGCAGTTTACCCGCATAAATGATCCGACAACATGGATTAAAAGTAAATGACAAGAAAACAAACCTGCGAAATTAAAGGGTGAGACGGTGATGATTTGTGAAAAGAAACTATAAATATTATTAAGTTTGTGGCAATTCGTGACCAACCGGGAAAACAGGACACACAGCCGCTTATGGCTTTAAATGTATTGGCTCGAACTGCATGAATCCAAAAGTATGGTCGCTACTAACATTTGCCTGCTAACCAATTATTTAACTTATAAAGAATGCTTTGTACCTCACTTGTGTCATATTCACGAAAAATGTTTCATATGAGCAACAGTGTGTTTTGCCGTTGCGCCGCCGAAGAAAGAGAATTCACTGACCGCGCGCCGTAATTACTTTTTATTTTAAATGCAGATCATGTCATGTGCAAACACAGCCATTGGGTTTCAAAATACAACAAAGAGCACCATAAAACCATTTAAAATGTGCATTTAGCGATCTAGTGACTGGATATGAAACAGGCAACAGTAAATTATCCCAAATGGAACAACGGCGCGCTTTCTCCTATAGCCGCTGCTGCCACTGCACGTGCTATTGCTATGCATCATTCTGTATGTGTATTCTCAGTTTAAATGCAGCGATACAAAACAGTGAATCTACTCCTCATTCAGTCAAAACTTTGCTTCAAGAATGAGCCACACTGCTGACGTGATCTAATCCCTAGCACACCCTTAGCACATGTGAGTTAACATATTCATCTTATCGGCAAAACATATCGGCATAATTTTTCATATCGGGCCGATGCCGATATTTACATTTGAAGTCATTATCGGCCGATTCCGTTATCAGTCCGATAATATCGTGCATCCCTAATATATATATATATATATATATATATTAGATATTTTATAAATTTTAAATTAGAATGTCATGGAAAAGTTTATTTAATTCAGTAATTCAACTCAAATTGTGAAACTTGTGTGTTAAATAAATTCAGTGCACACAGACTGAAGTAGATTAAGTCTTTTAATTGTGATGATTTTGGCTCACATTAACAAAAACCCACCCATTCACTATCTCTACAAATTAGAATATGGTGGCATGCCAATCAGCTAATCAACTCAAAACACCTGCAAAGGTTTCCTGAGCCTTCAAAATGGTCTCTCAGTTTGGTTCACTAGGCTACACAATCATGGGGAAGACTTCTGATCTGACAGTTGTCCAGAAGACAATCATTGACACCCTTCACAAGGAGGGTAAGCCACAAACTTTCATTGCCAAAGAAGCTGGCTGTTCACAGAGTGCTGTATCCAAGCATGTTAATAGAAAGTTGAGTGGAAGGAAAAAATGTGGAAGAAAAAGATGCACAACCAACCGAGAACAAGTTTTGTATTTCATTTGGAAACCAAGGTCCTAGAGTCTGGAGGAAGGGTGGAGAAGCTGATAGCCCAAGTTGCTTGAAGTCCAGTGTTAAGCTTCCACAGTCTGTGATGATTTGGGGTGCAATGTCATCTGCTGGTGTTGGTCCACTGTGTTTTTTGAAAACCAAAGTCACTGCACCCATTTACCAAGAAATTTTAGAGCACTTCATGCTTCCTTCTGCTGACCAGCTGTTTAAAGATGCTGATTTCAGGATTTGGCAGCTGCCCACACTGCCAAAAGCACCAAAAGTTGGTTAAATGACCATGGTGTTGGTGTGCTTGACTGGCCAGCAAACTCACCAGACCTGAACCCCATAAAGAATCTATGGGGTATTATCAAGAGGAAAATAAGAAACAGGAGACCACAAAATGCAGATGAGCTGAAGGCCACTGTCAAAGAAACCTGGGCTTCCATACCACCTCAGCAGTGCCACAGACTGATCACCTCCATGCCATGCCAAATTGAGGCAGTAATTAAAGCAAAAGGAGCCCCTACCAAGTATTGAGTACAGTAAATGAACATACTTTCCAGAAGGTCAACAATTCACTAAAAATGTTTTTTTATTGGTCTTACGAATTTTCTAATTTGTTGAGATAGTGAATTGGTGGGTTTTTGTTAAATGTGAGCCAAAATCATCACAATTAAAAGAACCAAAGACTTACACTACTTCAGTCTGTGTGCACTGAATTTATGTAATACACAAGTTTCCAATTTGAGTTGAATTACTCAAATAAATGAACTTTTTCACGACATTCTAATTTATTGAGATGCATCTATATTATTTATTTATATATATATATATATATATATATATATATATATATAAAATAACCCTTCATATAACCTCTGCAAGGTATATATAAATAATGTTTTAGGTGATTTGTGAACTTCCAGTCTGAATTTTAATGTGAACGACTGGGTGTCATGAAATAAACGAAGAGCAATTAAATACAGCATTTCTAAATTGTCATACTTCAAAAAGAAATGAATTATGATGATTGATGGTTTTTAATGAATTGCTTAAAAAGACTCTCAAATCAGTCCTGTACATAAACTAGCCACGCACTCATTCACTAAATTGTCAGTTCTTGACTTAATTACTAAACATCATCCTTTCATACAGTGCAAAAAAATACATCCTAAAAACTAAATGCATTTGCTCAGGAAGCAAAGTTGCAGGAGATATTAAGACCTTACAAAAATGAGTTATATTTAATGAGGTCTTTATATATATGCTTCCCCAAAAGTGCTAAAAGAATCATTAAGGAAGCACAATCATTAAGTGAAATTAGAGTCAGACTGGTTAAATTCTCCTCTTAAAAAGAAAGGCTAATCATAAGAGCGTTTTGTCGCCTGTGGGATCTGTTCTTTGAATCAGTGATGAAACCCTTCATAAAGGTAAATAAAAAGGGCAGCAGTCATTTCTGGCAAGCACAGATATCCTCTGGAGAAACAGAAGCCTCATTGTTTTCCTCTCCTCATTTTACACCTCACATTAACACTGCTATTGAAATCAGCTCTTATGGAGCAGAAGTGAGAGGCACTAAAGATGTGATTGCTAACTGTACTGTATATGGCATTGTTTTGTGATTTTATAGGACGCCCACAGTCCTCTAGACTCGTTTTCATTTGTTCAACCTCTTGATGTAAAACACATCATTTACATTAAACTCATTTGCAAAGTTGTTTACAAACAGTTGTGTTAAGAGGGTAATTAACAGTGTTTGCTATAGCTAACTATTATTTTTGTGCATACTGTTCAAACGTTTGCGGTCTGTAAGATTTTTCTTTTTTTTTTTTTTTTTTTTTTAAAGAAATTCAGCAAAAATGCATTAAATTGATCAAAAGTGACAGTAAAGACATTTATAATGTTATAAGGCTGTTCTTTTGAACTTTCTGTTCATCAAAGAATCCTAAAATAAATGTATCAGTTTCCAAAAAATAACATTAAGCAGTTGTTGTTGTTTTCTTTTTTTTTTTTTTTTAACATTTGATAATAATTAGGGCTGTCAGTTTAACACGTTAACTTAATTAATTAGTTATGAAAAATAATGCGCTTAAAATATTTTAACGCAGTTACTGTAATGCACTGGCCACACCCCCAGAAATGTACATAATCTAAATTTCATATAGTTGACTGTTGACAAATATGATGCAGGGCAACAACTTCGCAAATGCACTTACACCCTAAAAGTCAAGATATTGGTGCACATATCACATGATATCACACAGGCAGCAAGAGCAATATGACAAGTGCAGATTTTGTGCGATCTATCATGAGCTTAAAGAGGATTTTATACAACAGTTTAGTAAATAAGAAGTTGATATTGTGTTATATTTTAAACACTATATTATTTGTTTTTGCTCAATTTTGCAGAGAACATATTACCTTTGAAGTCATAGCAAAATTATTGCTCATCTCAGAGCAACACAGCAGTGTTTAGTTTCTGAATGAATCCACGTTTTGAACGAATCGTGTGAATCAATGATTCAAAAGCCCATTCATAAAGAGAGTAATTTACTTAATTCCTGAATGAATCAAATGAATAAATGAATCATCTGCTGGCAGGTTTAATTTCTTATTTAAAGTGTAATTTTATTAAAAAGAATACAGAGAAAAATAAAGGTATAGTTCACCAAAAAAAATAAAATTCTGTCATCATTTACTCACCCTCATGTTGTTTCAAACCTTTCTTGAAAGAAGGTATTTTGAAGACTGTTGGTAACAAAACTGTTTTGGTTACCAATGACTTTCATCATATGAACTAAAAATACTGAGATGTTTCTCAAATTATCTTTTTTTATGTTCCGTAGTTTACGTTAGGCCGTTACAGCCTAAATGTTTGTTTGTAATAAGTTCTATGTTGAATCAAACAAAATATTTCTTTCTAAAGCTACAATTTATAATGTCTACTTGATACTTTCTCATTTAACGCATTTCTCATTTAACTCATTTTGTGGGGTATTTTCACAGTCAAATTTATTTTGCGATTAATTAAATTAATTAATCTAAACATTATCTAATGAATTAGATTAATAATTTTAATCAACTGACAGCCCTAATAATAATAAAAAATGTATCTTGAGCAACAAATCAGCATACTTCTAAATGTGAAACTGAAGACTGGAGTAATGGCTGCTGAAGATTCAGCTTTGCCTTCACAGGTATAAATGACATTTTAAAAAACATTAAAATAGCAAACAGTTATTTTAAACTGTAATAATATTTTGCAATATTATTGTTTTACTATACGTTTAATTAAATGAATGTAGCTTTGGTGAGCACAAGAGACTTCTTTCACAAACAATAAAAAAATCATACGGACTACAAACTTTGAACTTTATTGTTATGTTATATTAAAGCAAACTTCAATATGCTTGTATTGTTTATAATATGAATAGAACTTCATATCGAAATGATCAGAATATAATTATTAAATGGCAGACAATAAAAACAAGTCCCATCAGAGGTCGCGTTATCTGAAAATTGTCCGTCATTGATGGGATTTTTTATAATTTTTTTTGTATCAATTTAATCAATTTTTGTATCTGTAATTCCCACCCCTGTCCAATTGGTGGCAAATGCGCTCCAGTCTGGCAGCAGAGCACTGGATCCAGAACAAAAATGAACTTGTCAGGAATGTTTTCCTATGTGTGTGATTAAGCACAGACAAGTACACAGAAGCTACAACGATCTATGACGGCACATTAAAGAGCGCCAAAACGGTATTTATTGCTTGAATTTTCTAATGACATGGATGGAATTTAAAATCTGAGACTTTGTTTCTAACCTATTGCTATTTATTGGAAGGAAGGCGCACTATGTACTGTTCATTCATCAAAATACCGATTGTGATTTAAGAATCGATAGTGGTTCATTAAAATGAGAATCTGTTAAATTCGAGAAATCGTTGAGGTTTTTTTTAGTTTTTTTGTTTACCCAGCCATAGCGTATTTTGTTGTTTTTTACCACTGCGCTGTCGTCTTCTAACATTAGGTTCATGATTAAAATGAACAAAAATAGAAGCAATGTGTTATTCTAATTAAAATATGAAAATTAAAATGACGGGTAATAATAGATTATGACAGAATTTTTACAACCCTGTCCGTCACAATGACGGACAGTGTTAAAGTCTAGCGCAACCTCTGAGTCCCATAGAAAAAAATGTTAGGTTATCTCTTTGCAACCACCTTGAACACCCAAGTGACCACAAAGTAACATGATAAAAAACACTCTGTACCTCTAGCAACTGCATAGCAACGCTCTGGCAACCATCTCAGCAAACCCTGTTTTCTGGCTTTTGTACAGACAAAAATAAACTAGTTATTAATGATGCAATATGTGTCATTTCCTGTTATTTGAACAGTGTTTGAAATGATTGAAGACATAAAATGAATTTGTAATATTGATATTGTTGCTGTATCAACCGTTTTCTGAGACCCTTGGGGAAATAACTGGGAAATTACTGAGGAATATGAACAACCTTGTATTTAGAGTTGCTGTGCCAATATTCACTGTTTACAAATTATGCTCCAGGCAATTGCTTTTTGTACCTTGCATGAAAAAAGCAACAACAAAAAAACACTCTGCTACTTTGTTGTACCACAGAACATACAACACATGCATTGTAAATCCAGGAAGGCAGCATTTTTGGATTGTGGCCACATCAAAGCAAGATGTACCAGGCCACCTGGTAATTGAAAAATAACAGGTGGTTTCAAGTAAGCTATGCACTGGGGTTAGATACCGGTCAGCAGTGCTGTTTGTTTGCTGGGCTCTTTGATAATGCTATTGTGTGGCTGAGATGCCATCTTTATTGAACAAAAATGGCTCTGCCTCTTTGTTTTGCAGTATATAAAACATAGAATGCGATTATGTTGTTAGGAAGAGCATCCCGGCCATTAATCTGCTGGGCTTGTCCATTAGCTCAAGTGTTGTTGAGGATGTTCTCGGTTTCGTAACCGCACAAGCGGGACAAACCTATAAGGCAAATGAGCCCATTTAGTGTTCTCTGGTAACTAATAGTGTTCCCAGACTGAGAATGTGCTATTCCCATCAGTAACGCCATCTCCTCAGGGCACTTTAGACTGAATCATTTCCCAATTCCCTGAGAGCTGAAGTAGAACAGTGATTCCACTCTGATACATTTACAGGGCATGTCCTTAACTTCAAATCCTCATACATGACCATAAAGAGCCTTTAAATTAAGAATCTGGGTTTGAAAAAAAATAAAAAAATAAATGTGTCTACTTCATGTCTGTCCTCGAGTCCAGAGAGGGAAATGAACCAGGACTCAGGGAAAAAATGTCCTAGATATTTAAAATGATGTGGGGGGAAATTTAATCATTTAAAATGTATTCTAGAGGTTACTGTGTTGTGATATCTTTTGTATTGTCCACAGCTTGTTTTGAATTCACAGCTAATTTTGTATTTTATGTTGATTTGATTTTAGAATTCAAAGCCATAACTGATTAAAACATTATTTCAGTTGATTTATTAAAGGGGTCATTGGATGCCCATTTTCCACAAGTTGATATGATTCTTTAGGGTCTTCATGAAAAGTCTGTAATATACTTTGGTTAAAAATTCTCAATTTTCCAAAATCAGATCTGCAAAAATCATCTCATTCTGGTCGAGGCTGCTTTAAATGCTAATGAGCTCTGCTTGCCCCGCCCCTCTCTTCTCTCTGTGGAAAGACGAGCCTTAACAGTCATACAGTGTATTGTTGGCTATTGCTACAAATATACCCATGCTACTTATGACTGGTCATCCAGGGTCACATTTAAGTCTACATTCGAACTACATATGAATATCTCACATTTCTGCCAAAATACCAAGGTGTAGTTAGTGTTACTAAAGTAAATCCATGGTAGATGATGGCGATTTGTAGATTGAAAAGCCTTCTGACTGTCTTGTTGTGCACAGTGTTTGTCCTGTTCGTCAGCACTGTTTCATCTGGTTTAAAACTAGTTTAAATCGAGTCATTTGTTTTCTTCACTGAATTCAAGCGCTTCATACTGGATCTTAGAGCGCTGCTTAGTGGTTACATGACCAAGACTTGTTAGTGAGTAAGCGCATCAGATCTAGTAAGCTCCCGCTGCGCTGCCATTTGAACTTTGAGCCGATCGGATAAAACGGATAAAAATGAGTAGCGCTGCTTCGTTATGCTTTCGGCGTGTAAACATGATATTAAACATTTATTGATCTCTTATTGTTTTATCGCCCAGCACTATCATTACTGTTATTTCAATCTCAAGATTCCATCAAAGATGATTTGAGCTGTCTAAAATGTTCATGACATTTCACTAAATAACGACAGAATTATCCACTGTTGCATCATGTTTGTCCACCATTGGACCTTGTTAGTGGACCAATTAAAGCAGTTTTTTTTTTCTTCTTAAAAGCAAAAGTTCCCATAGTTGAAGAAACACCCTCATACGGCTGACAGGTGGAAAGAGTCACCGAGAGTTTTACGGGATCAAAGGCGAGCTTTCTGTAGCCGTCACAGTGACCCTTGCGTCTTTGATCTGCTTTCTGTTGGTTCATCTCTGAATGCGAGACAAAGCTTCCAAAACAAGCCCAGCCCACATACAGACCCAGCAACTTCCATCAGACTACAGCTTGTTAATATTTCATTACGCTTGTCCTATATTGTACGGCCCCTTATCAACATATGCAGATAAGGCAAGCTGTTGCATTATGAAGTAGTCAGTCATCCAAAACTCTTCAATGAATAAGTGGACAAACACTAAGCAGAAGGTAATGATGAGTGTCGGTGGAATTAGTTTTTCCACTGAAGAGAGGATGTTGTTTGACTTTGCAGAGAATTGTTCGACCTCTGCCATCTGCTGTCCGTGTTGAATAATTTAGAGTCTAATCAAATGATGAGTTATGCCAGTTATACATTATTTCTATATAAAAATCCACACAAACTCAGGAGCATGATTGATAGGTGGTCATATGGGCACAAGAAGAGAACAGTACTTTAATGTGTAGCTATTGATCTCTCGCTAAACCTCTATTGAGAGGCACAGCATGTACCATCCCATTTCATGTTATAAAGAAAAGCTTAGGAACTGCCTTCAATGTCATTCAACACACATCTTACAGAGCCTTTTAAATGCTTTTAGTGAGCCTGGTTATGCTAATCAAACAGTTGAAGGTCATTCTGTCCAGGATCTGCTCTCTGTTTCAAAATGTAACTTGATTAACTAAGTTGATCACACTGGGGCGTATTCAGCAACCGGTTGCTCCAATTTTGAGCGTTGAAGTGATGACATATTTTTGTAGGGCAACCGAGAAGTTTCCATCAACCTGGTTCCCTTGACAAAAGCCGATAGGATTTTTCCATTGGCTTCTGGATTGTTGCACAAAATATACTCAGTGACCAACAAAAGTTTGTGATTCATACATGTTTTGTTCATTTTGCTTTTTGAAGTCTAAATACAATCACCAGAAGTAAAAAAGTTAAACATGCTGTAAACAAACTACACTATGGTTGCATAGCTTTTTCATCACCATCATAAAACTTCAGATAATTTAGAGCATTTACACTGTAAAAACAATTTGTTGAGTCAATTTAAAATAATTTGTTACCTGCCTGCCTTAAAATTTTGAGATCAGTCAACTCAAAAAACGTTTATTCAACTTGAAAAGTGACAACTTAGATACTTGAGTTGATTCAACTTAAAATTTTAAGGCAGCTGGGTTACTTACCTTGCTTTTAAGTTTAACAAACACAAATATCTAAGTTGTCACTTAGTACAACTTAACATTTCAAGTTGACTAAACTTATTTGAGTTGAATGAACTTAAAAGTTTAAGGCAGCAGGGTAACAAATTATTTTAAGCTGACTCAACAAATTGTGTGGTTTTTTTTGTTTTTTTTACAGTGTACCCTGAAAGTTTGAGATAGACTAGTTTGCAACAGCACTGTTATGAACACAATAAGGCTGTAAAAGTGGACTAGTTAGTAGATGAGTTTGGATGATATTTAATGTCCCATTTAGACACCTGATAGCAACTGCCTTTTTTAAGACAAGTAAAAGCCTAAAAGAATCACAAGTGGGTATTACTGATGTATTTTATCTCAACAAAATGTGAAAATATGCTAGGCTTGTGTTAATTACATACCTTATTTCAGACAGTTTACTGAAAGGCCATTCTATGGAAGCCCGTTTCCACCACTGAATAAAAATGAAAACTATTGAAACGTTTTTTTTTTCCTTCTTCTTTCTCACAATTGCATGATACAAACTCGCAATTATATATACTCCTAATTGTGTGTTATAAAGTCAGAATTGTGAGATATAAACTCACAAATCTGACTTCTTTCTTGGAGATGTGATATAAACTCGCAATTGCAAGTTATAAAGTCAAAATTGTGAGACAAACTCAGAATCCTGAGACATAAACTCGCAATTCTGAGAAATAAATTCAGTTCTGAGAAGTGAACTCGGAATTGCGTGATATAAACTCTCAATTGCAAGTTACAGTCAAAGTTTTGAAAACTCAGAATTCTGAGAAAGAAAGTCGGAATTGCGAGATAAAAACTCACAATTCTAAGAACTAAACTCTGAGAGTTCTGAGAAGTGGAGTCAGATTTGCGTGATATAAACTCACAGTTGCGAGTTACAAGTCAAAACTGGGAGACAAACTCAGAATCCTGAGAAGTAAACTCGGAATTCTGAGAAATAAAGTCATAATTATGAGATATAAACTCACAAATCGGACTTTTTTTCTCAGAATTGTGTGATAGAAACTCGCAATTATGAGTTATAAAGTCAGAATTGCAAGACAAACTCACAACTCTGAGAAAAAAGCTTTCAATTCTTAGAAGTGAAGTCAGAATTGCGTGATAAACTCGCAATTGTTACTGTCAAAATTTCAAGACAAACTTGAAATTCTGAGAAATAAAACTCAATTCTGAGAAGTTTTGTGTGAATTGAGAAGAATTGTGTGAGATAAACGTCACAATTGCAAGTTACAGTCCAAATTTTGAGACAAACGTGAAATTCTGAGAAATAAACTCAATTCTGAGAAGTTGCATGAGAATTGCGTGATATAAACTTACAATTGCAAGTTTTAAAGTCAAAATTGTGAGACAAACTCAGATTCCTGAGAAATAAACTTGGTATAAACTCACAAATCTGACTTTTTTTCTTAGAATTGTGTGATAGAAACTCGCAGTTCTGAAAAGTGAAGTCACAATTGCGTGATAAACTTGCAATTGTGAGTTATAAAGTCAGAATTGCAAGACATAAACTTGGAATTCTGAGAAATAAACTCAATTCTGAGAAGTTGCGTGAGAATTGCGTGATATAAACTCACAATTGCAAGTTATAAAGTCAAAATTGTGAGACAAACTTTAAAATTCTGAGAAATAGACTTGGAATTCTCAGAAATGAAGTCAGAATTGCGAGAAATAAACTCACAAATGTGACTTTTTCTCAGAATTGCGATATAAACTCGCAATTCTGAGTTTTTGACATGCAATTGCGAGTTTATAATCACGCAATTCTGATTTAATAAATTATTAAGTCAGAATTTTGAGATATAAACTCGTAATTCTAAGAACATATTACCCCCCCAGAATCTGACTCGCAATATCTCACAGTTCTGAGAAAAAAAGTCACAATTGTAAGATACAAATTTGTTAATATCACGCAATTCTGAGAAAAAAGTCAGAATTGTTAGTTTATATATCAATTCTGACTTCATAACTCACAATTGTGAGTTTATATCACGCAGTTCTGAAAATTAGAATAAGATAACAAATTGCAATAATCTTGTTTTATTTTTAATTCAGTGGTTGAAAGGAGCTTCCCTACCATTCAGAATGCTAAAACAGGATGCTAAAATGTAAACTTGTTTTTAGGTTTTGGCCTACAAAAATGTCATCTAATTTACTAGGCTAAATATGCTCAAATATGCTCAGTTTTTAGGACAAAAACGCTTCAGTTTTATGTAAATGAGGCTTATCATGAATTATTATATACAAAACTCAGCACTATTTGTTTGGCGCAATTAACATCACTCTAATACCGTCTGTGAAAAACAAGTGGTAAACAAAATTTTGCATAGAAAATGGGGATGTTTTAGGGGGGATTTGATTTGCATAAATAAACCTTTATTAAATCAAGTGGTGAAACGATGCATGCAGCGCAGAAAAATAAAAGCGTGTTAGTTACTATTGGCGAAATGACAAAGTCTGCAACCAGCAGCAGCAACCAAAAGTACAACAACATGGCTAACTGCCGTCTTTAATCGCTTTTGCATGTGTTTAGCTTTACACTCGCCTCAGCCACAGACGGCACACCCACAGACCGCCCACAGTCCGTTCACACACCGTCTGATGCATATTGCACAAAACTGGCAAGTGCTGGCTGAAATTCCCGTTCCAATCAGATTGGCAATTCCGGTCTAATTGACTGGCTTTATGCAATTTACAATTGTCATGATGCATAGGAGTCCAACAGGGAAAACAGATATTAAGACACCAGGCTACTACCTTTAGCATTTCGGAGGAATATTTAGCCATTGAACTTGACAGAACAAGGTCTCCTTGAGCATGATTGAGGGTTTTTTTTCTAAATTATCATGTGACACTAAAGACTGGAGATGCTGAAAAATGCTTTGCCACCCCAGGAATAAATTACATTTTAAAATATGTTAAAATAGAAAACTTTACATTTTAAATTGGAATAATATTTTACAATATTATTATTTTACTGTTTTTTTTTATCCTTTAACAAATGGATCCTTGGTAAGCATAAGCATTTTTTCAAAAACATTGTTAATTATTTTAAACTTTTGGCTGGTAGTGTAGATATTTGACATACTGACATATTTTCAACAAATTATCATTGAAATTTAACTCAAGACACTGCAATAAATATAAATGATTTGTTTAGTGAATCTAGCTGAGAACACAGTTCGCTGGCTGATTCCATGCTGTTCCTTTATAAAGAGCTATGGAAACAAATGCTGGTGTGGAACACTTTAGCTCTGCCGTCAATCACCCTCCTGCTGTCAGCTGGGTCTTCTGGAGCGTTGAACGCTGTTCTCTGAAGAACCTGATTCAGGGTCTACTCCATCACGTCAGGCTGACAAGCCTCGATCACAACACTGACATTTTGTGCAGTGTAAAGAGTGGATTGTAAGAATTACCAGAGCATGTCCGTTACATAAATGGAGATCAGGGAATAACTGCAGATAAAAGAGAGCTATCGTGCCTTGCACATCACCTTTCGATTCACTTAATTCATTTGGTATAGGGGAAAAAATAGTGTGGACTAATATACTGAAGTGGTTCAGGACCATGGACAGCAGCGGGTCAAGTCAGTTCTATACATTTGATTATTTATTTATTTTTGCCCTTTTTGCCTTTTATTACGTTCACGAGCTCACCTGCCCATCCATTCCTGATGGGCAATGGTAAATAAACTTGGCTTGCTGTCCTTAATGGAGGCTCAAACCCGAGGCTCGGCTTGAGCGCAGAGTTCAACCCCCCCATTGCGATATTACCTAGAGGGAGAATAACAGAAACAGAGGAGGAGAAGGGGAGGTGGAGGGATGCCGGAAGAACTGAGGCTGGGACGGTGCAATGAGAGCTGCTTATATAGGCTTGTAATGATGATTGACAGGACTGAATGGAACAGATCGTATAGGACAGATCAGCTGACAGGAAGCGAAGTGGGAGAGAGAGATGACTTCTTTTGTATTTTTGCATCTCAAGTGAATTTTTATGGAAAAGAAAGGTAATTGCAACTTTATCTCACAATTCTGACTTTTTTCTTGCAATTGCATGATACAAACTTTCAATTCTGACTTTTTTTCTCAGAATTGCACAATACAAACTTTCAATTTTGACATTTTTCTCAGAATTGCGATATAAACTCGCAATTCTAAAAAAATTAAGTCAGAATTGCGTAATATAAATTCGCAAGTGCAAGTTATAAAGTCAAAATTGTGAGATATAAACTTGCAAATCTGACTTTTTTCTTAGAATTGAGTCTGTATCTTGCATTTGTGACTTTTTTCTCACAATTCTGACTTTATAACATGCAATTATGTGTTTATGTGTAATGAGTTAAGTGAGAATTGTGAGTTATAAGCTCGCAATTCTAAGAACATATCAGTCTTTTATTCCCCTTTAAAATTGGACTTTATAACTCGCAGTTGTGTTTATATCACGCAATTCTGAGAACAAAAAAAGTCAGAATTGCGTGATACGAACATGCATTTGCGAGAAAAAAAGAGTTTATATTTCCCAATTCTGAGTATAACTCACAATTACCAGTTTATATCTTACAGTTCTGAGAACAAAAAAGTCAAAATTGTGAAATAAAAATTTGCAATGACTTGTTTTTTTATTTATATTGAATGGCGGGAAAAAGCTTACATAATCTTTAGACATTTGCACTTGGAAAAAAAAAAAAACTATAGAAGAAGAATGTCACTTTTTGCAGTGTGATCAGAGGCTACAGTAAAAGTTATTTCCATATTCTAGTTGTTGGAAGCAGAGCCATAAGCTTTATTTATTTATTTATTTATTTTTTGTAAAATGAATTTAAAAGAAATGTAGATTTGTTGGAAGCATTACTAATGCAAGACATTTACATTTAAAGGCCACATTATCATATTGTGTTCCATTCAATTTATTCTTTAAATTTGCTTTGTCCTAAAGGTCTTTACAAAATCTTAAATTTATCTTCATAAAACCTGCAGAAATGCTGCAGTCTAGATCTGATTGGCTGTCCTGTAATTTGACAGATTTACTTAGTTAAAGATATTTTCTGTTGTTGGTATTTTATTTTATTTTATTTTATTTATTTATTTGTAATAACTTCACAAAATATCACTGTATATGACAAAATATTGTTCACATGGCACTTATGGCACCTATGTAAGCTTCACTATAGGTTAAAAGTATTGAAACACGAAATGGCAAAGTTTGTGATCAGTAAGGTTGAGGGTTTTTTTTAAAGGAAGTGAATACTTTTTATTCACCAAGGGTCATTTTTAAATTAATGACAGTGACAGTTCAGACATTTGCATTGTTAAAAAAATATTTAAAAATTCAAATAAATGATGTTCTTTTGAACTTCCTACTTATTAATGATAATAACATTCTTGAGCAGCAAATCAACATATTAGAATGTTTTCTGAAGGATCATGTGACACTGACGACTGCAGTAATGATTGCTGAAGTTCAGCTTTTTCATTACAGGAATAAATGACATTTTAAAACATATTCAAATAATATTTTACAATAATACTATTTTACTTGATCAAATACAAGCAGCCTTGGTGAGCATAAGAGGCCTGCTGACCCCAAACATTTCAATGTTAGTGTATCATTGTACTGAATCATTACACAGTCATACTTACGGTAAGCTACTTCAAAAAAATACAGTACTTTTTAGTAACTGAGCAACATTATTTTGATTTTGGCTTGATTGGTGTTAGATTTGGGCTATACTGAAAACAACTAGTTTCCAACCTATGATCAACCTTTCAGATGAGCTGATTCATTTAGCAATAGCAGAATAAAGCTTAGACAGATCAGGACCACGGACAGCGCTGCATTCTGCAGCAATTCTAACATGTCTTGTACATCTGGCTCCTATTGGCTGTTCATGAAAGAATCTGACTGCGTGTAGCATGTGTGGCTAATGTGGTTAGAACAATCTGACCGTATCTAATATCACCAGAAGATCAATACAAAAAGTAATGTTTTGTGGAATGAGTGTTGCAGGTGGTTGGATATGAGTGTTGGTGGGGTGTCAGGGGTGAATGTGTTGGTATTCGGTGATAAGCGCAGATCCAGAGACATGCACGTCAGAGTGCACAGGGGATTACAGGGGTTTACACATCCAGAAATACAGATAATGGCGTATTTGTAATCAGAGCAGAACCATCACACAAAAACATTTGCCTGCTGGTTTTTATATGGAGGTTACGCCTCTTGACATCATTTCAGCACGGCTATGACGTTAGCAGACACTTTGTGACTGAATCAAGTTTACAGCCTGTAACTGTAATGTAATGATTTTGTTGTGAAACACTGCTCATATGATGGACATGTGCATGAAAAGAGATGCATGTCTGGTACATATTAGCCATCATCCTTGGCAATCAACCGCATATTACTGAGTGTTAAAACACAATTGTGTGGTTACAAGCCCTTGTTAGCTGCTTACTGCCTTACAAACATACTGACAGCATAACTGAAATGAAAACACAATCCAAAACAAAAATGTAGCCTTGGTGAGCACAAGAGACTAGGGGTGTGTGATAATGACAAAAAATTATATCTTAATATTTTCTGGAATTTTGTTCAGAAAATTGGACAATTAGACAATATTTTGTTGAGTGTGTTACTGTGCTCATATTTTGGCAGGTTTAGGACTGCCTTGAACAGCTGACTCCCTTCATATTCTGTGTGATTAGTTTGTTTAACAGAAATGAACTTTTAAGTTTAAATTGATTTTTACCTTTTATGGGCATGTTTACCTTTATAAGGCCATTTTTCCTAGCCTAATTAAATGTATGCATCATCTTTTGTGTCAAATTCCTAAATTGAATCAATGAATTTCAATGGTAAGATATTATAGGGCTGTTACCAATCAAATGAAATCAGTATCAACAAAATTTCTTTGCAGTGCAGAGGTGGCACAGAATCTGCATCTGAAGTGGCATTTAGATGCATCTGCACAGGCTATTTAATGCAGGACATAAATGCTTTTAACCTGCAGTTACAAATGCATAAATAATGCTTTAATGTTTTAAAAACAAAACATTGAATAGTGATATTTGAAATGATTTTGGGACATAAAGGGAACATATACTTTAAATATAAACCCTTAAATCACCAGTAGTTGGTGGCAGATCATTGCATGAGTGAGTCTTTGATTCATTTATTCAACTGATTCTGTCAAACAGCTGATTGATTCATTAGCGAAACACCATTGTGTGTTGCTCAGAGATGCAAAACAGTTCTGCTGTGACTTTGCTTGAAATTATTTTCATTTATCCAATAGAGCAAAAACAGAAACTTGAGTCTAAATGTAAGTCAATTATTATTAACTTTTTGTTCATTGAACTGTTTTATAATATTAGTATCACATTTGCATTTGTTCTGATATTTGGAGAAAAACCTGTATTCTTTGTGTGATATTAACTATATCATATGTGGTTCTTGTTATCGACATATGTTGAAGTAGATTTGTCTCTCGTGCGCCGTTAATGCAGCTTTAGAAATCTACATCAGTTTTTTTTTACTTTTGCTTTCTGTATAGTGAATTGACTGAAGTTGAGACGTTCACTGGCATAACTAATGCACAAAGTTTTCACGTTTCGCCGAAAACCCCCATGCGTATGTATCTTAAATGCGGTGAGACATGAAAGAGGAATCAACTCTGTATGCCTCACTGTCTGAAACACGTCTCTATGCTTGTGTGCGCTTTGGGTGTGTGCAAGAACAGAGCGCAAGTAACAAATTGAGTTCTGTTTCATTTCTCCTTCTTGTGGTTTTAAATAGCTTGAACTTATAAACTGGCAAATTAATCTACAAATTACATGCTGAACGGTGGTGTTTGGACCTGGTTCATACTATCACAGATTAACTGCGATCCGTTTAAGCCCTAATAGATTATATGACAGATCAAAGCAATCTTTTATTTACTAATTTGACATGAAATCATCAAATTGTTACTCCATATCAATCGCATACAACGAAAGTACAGAATAATTAGAATAATCATTTACGCACAATAAATGATGTTTTAGTGCACTTCCTGCACATATGGAAAAAATAAAGGGTCTCAATATGTGCAGTTTCACATGATTAGTGCAAACTGTCACATGACCAGAGCAGTTTATTTCCTGTTTGCACCTTGAGAAGATGATGGCTGCATCAAAGCTCCAAAACCAAAGGCTAGTAAATTAAATTAACATAAAGATATGACAAAGATTTTTAGTACACATTATCTTTAAGGTGTCTAGTATCAATATATGAATTCACATACATTCAGTTTTGTTGAGTGTAGTCATAGAATGAGTAAATATGTTGATGGTCACAATAGTGACCAGTGGGATAACGGTGAACTAAGGTATACAGTATAAATCCAATTGCAGTTGTTAGTGAAAATTACACTAAAATGTTGCAATGACAAAATATTGCACTAAATTAAAAAATCAAATGTTACAAAAAATTGACAATGTTGATGTTGTAAAACTGGTAGCACTAATATAAATTTGATGTTATATTTTACAAAAAAGTATCAATTTTTAAATATGTTAATGGTTGTATTTGCTGTACTGTATAAGCTTTTCCAAAACAATTTAAAAAAAAATTGGATATTTTCATGTCTGGGAAAAATTTGGGATAAAATGGGTTAATTATCTACCCTCATGTTGTTCCAAACCCATAAGACATTCGTTCATCTTCAGAACACAAATTAAGATGTTTTTGATGAAATCCGAGAGCTTTCTGACCCAGCATAGACAGCAACGCATGCATTTTGGTACTGTTGTGAAGATGCATCAAATACTGACACGAAAGAGTCATTTTTGTTTTCTTTGCGCACAAAAAGTATTCTTGTATCTTCATTGCGGTTGAACCATTGATGTCACATGGGCTATTTTATCAATGTCCTTACTACCTTTCTGGGCCTTGAACATGTCAGAAAAGTCTTGGATTTAATGAAAAAGAATCTTAGTTTGTGCTCCGAAGATGAACGAAGGTCTTACGGTTTTGGAACGACATGAGGGTAAGTAATTAATGACAGAATTTTCATTTTTGGGTGAACTATCTGTTTAACAACCTCATAGCTCATCGTATATCTGTCTTTAAGAGTTTAAAGGTTATCTTTAAAAATGTATTCCCCTTTGGAGAAAATAAATGGGATTTTTAATCAAAGCCCAACTGTAGAGTTTGATGTCACTGCGTGTGATTAAGCTTATGAATTGTGATAAGCAAAATTATAAGTAGCACCCACTCCACTTTCATTCCCCACCACTCACAAACTGGACTGTTGTGAACACAGACAAGCAGACTGAAAAGTTCCAGTGTTGTTGGACTTTGTATCATCACCTTTGGAATACCGTTCAGCCAATCGGATTTGAGAACTGGAACGGTGATATACTACAATATAAATCACCTACAAGTAGACGTCTGTCGCCACCAAAGTCATTTATCAGAATAATATTTCACCATTTCCTAAGTGCTAGGCCATTCGTCCTTCTGAACAGACACATGTGATGAGAAAGAGGAATGTAGCCATTCGTTCATTCACCCCTGACAAAGGTGCCTTCCAAGATCCATTTCAGAGCACATATTGCTCATATTGTGTGTCACACAAGGACACATCTGCTCCAACCTTAACGCACACCTCAGCCTTTTCAAACGACAGCCTCCATTAAAGAAAACCGCCCTCCCTTTCGCTGACCCCAATTCAACGGCACGATTCACCCATCGCCATTTTCCCAGGGCTCGGCCACCGTCTCCCCGCCGCCGGCCCAACGCTCCCCCTCCCATCAACTCAATTAAAGTTACCTGTCTGTGCTCCGCTCTTTCTTTCCGTGGAACTGACAGCTCTGAAAGGGTCGTCCTTATTAGCTTCAGATGTACAGAGGTCACGGGCTCACCAGGAGTGTTCGCTCTATGATGCAAGGCGAGGAATGTGTCACATCAACAGAGGAACGAGAGGAGGTCACCAACCTGTGCGCACATTACCGAGATGTCATTGAACGTAACTCTGAGGAACACACTCTGCCAGTTTCATTACGTACATTCTGACCCTTTGATTTTTGGCTGTGGGTGGTTCTTTCAAATGACATGCCAAAAAAGAATTTCTGTTCCAGAAAGTGGCCCCAAAATGTTTTTGAACATTTAAAGGGATAGTTCACCCAAAATATTAAACAAGTCATCATTAGTCATAGTGCTCCATTTCTGTATTACTATTATTAAATATTATGAAATAAAACAGTTTGTACCAACATTCAGTATCTTCAGAACAAAGAAAGTCATACAGGTTTGGAACAATATGAAGGTGAGTAAATGATGACAGAATTTAATTTTTGGGTGAACTATACCTTTAAGGCACACTTGTTGAATGTATGGATATCATGTCAAATCAAATTACATTAAAAAGCACACTTTTCAAACTAAGTATTTCATCAATTTAAAACGCATTAGATATACTGCTCAAAAGATAAACAAATAAGATCAATATTAGATTAGTCATTTTGATATTATTTAGCCACTATAATGTAACTCTAATCATTTCATAAAACATGTAAGCATGTTCAACAAGGTGTTTTCTCATTTCTGGATTAATTTGTGCATTTGTCATGAGTTTGATGTGACACATGCTGCTTAAACAGAAGTGAAGCATTAAACTAGATAAATGGATATTAATTGAACCCCCAGGCAGCAAATTAACATGCTACTTTTTTAATGAAATGATATTCATTCTCATTATTTGTTTTGCCTGTGGTGTCACTCATATTAGTCAGTACACATTTAAAAGTGTAACGTTAAGTTTTATTTGACTGACATATCCCTCTAACTTTTCTGTCTCAGTTGATTTTCCTGTTTTGAATAATGTGACATGTTCTCATGTGAACCATGGGCACTAAATACAACTTTCCAACTGAGCAAGCAAAGCCAAAATAAAGCATTTATTTAGAACAAAGATGCTGCCCTGACATCCTCTGAAGATGAAATTGGGGGTTGATCTAACAGCATTTACATTTTTTTTGTTTGCTGCACTACACCTCCGAACACTCCATCACTTCATGACAGCTAAATTTAGGGTTGTACTGACTATCAGATTGAGTCATACAGATACAAAAAAGATCTGCATTTAGAAAAATCAGTGGGCACAATGCCACATACATTTTTAACACATGGGTCAAACCCCCTGGGCGCTTCATTTTTCCCCTCTGTATTTTTCTTTTACATCATGCTTTTTGTGTTGTCTTTTCTTCCAAACGTATATCTGTAAATAGCTTTATTTTGTTTCAATCTTGTTTTTCTGCTCTTTCTTCCACCTTTTCTGTCTTGCATGCATACATCTCTCTCTCTCTGCATGGCTTGGCTGCATGCTGTAAATTGTTCTTGATGGGGTGTAGCTCCCTGTACCCAGATACAAAAAGGTAAGTTACTCTTTATTTACAACTTTCTCAATTCCCAAGCAAATTCCCTCTCTCTCCTGTCGAAACCTCATTGATTTACTCCGGTAACACTGAAAACAACTTGCTGGATGCTAGAATCTGAAAAAAGACTGTATCAGAGCCATTATTTTACATTGCAGGAACATAATTTCAATTTTTGAAACAGAATTATTTTAACACTGAGATTAAAATCATTCAGGTAAAACAATAAAAAGACAATATCGTCCACTTTATACAGTTGAGGTCAAAAGTTTACATCCCCCTTTTAGAATCTGCAAAATGTTAAATATTTTACCAAAATCAGAGGAATCATACAAATTGTATTTTATTGTTTATTTAGTACTGACCTGAATAAGACATTTCACATAAAAGATGTTTACATATAGTCCACAAGAGAAAATAGTTGAATAGTTGAAAATAGTTGAATTTATAAAAATGACCCTGTTCAAAAGTTAAATCCCCTTGATTCTTAATACTGTGTTCTTACTTACCTGAATGATCCACAGCGTTGTGTGTTTTTTTTTTTTTTGTTTAGTTTTTTTTTTGTTTTGTTTTCCCTTTTTTGTCCTGAACAGTTAAACTCCCCACTGTTCTTCAGAATAATCATTCGGGTCCCACAAATTCTTTGGTTTTCCAGCATTTTGCGTATGTGAACTCTTCCCAACAATGACTGTATGATTTTGAGATCCATCTTTTCACACTGAGGACAACTGAGGGACTCATATACAAGTATTACAGAAGGTTCAAACGCTCACTGATGCTCCAAAAGGAAAAACCATGCATTGAGAGCCGGGGGTGAAAACTTTTGAAGAGAATGGAGTACACTTTTTGTATTTTTTCATTTAGTACTGCCCTTCAGAGGCTATAGAAGATACTTACGTGTTTTCCATAAGTCAAAATAAGTTAATTTTACCCTGATCTTCAAATTTAAAAAGTTTTCATCGCCCGGTTCTTAATGCATGGTTTTTCCATCTGGCGCATCAAGTGAGCATTTGTACCTTCTGTAATAGTTGCATATGAGTCCCTCAGTTGTCCTCAGTGTGAAAAGATGGATCTCAAAATCATTTTATTTTTATTTTGGCAAAATAATTTACATTTTGCAGATTCTGAAAGGGGGATGTAAACTTTTGACCTCAACTGTAGTTATTGTTCTTGGTGTGAAAAGGCCTTTACAATCTCCTTTGCGTGTGTTTCCTTGTGTGTGCTATCTATAGCTGTAATGTGAGATATAAGACTTCTTGTGACACATTTGGCATCATCTTGTTTCTTTCTGTTGGCATCTTTCCTTTCTGTTGGCTCACTCATTGACAAGACAGATTATCTTCAATTAAGATAAAGTGCTTACCCATGGGCAAGTGTTTGCATAATGTTTATTAATGGCCTTTTAAGTATTTATGATGAATGAATACATTTATCTCAGGCTGGTTCATTTTTGTTACCATGTAAAGGTACATTTCTGTCTTGAATAGTAAATGTTCACTGTGAAGACCATGCATAGTAAGAGACTGCAGAGACTGTATCTCTCTCATTTGTTCTCATATGGGTGGGTGGGTGTTTATATGCATATGGTCGTCAGCACAGCGCCAAGCCCAGAGTTGTCTGTGGCTATGTCTCACCCCCATACATACATTCATGGCTTAAGAATGAGATGAATCTATTGGCCGCTTTCACATCCATGTGGGCATTAATTTATCTTAGTGTGTCACGTGGAGCACAACAGCAGCCTGTGCACAACCATAAATCAGGTAGAAAGAGAGTAAAAGACAGAGTGTGTGAGTCTGTGTGTGTGTGTGTGTGTGTGGTTGAAGCCTCCTGCCATGCTGTGTTTAACGTAAGCTAACCCTCACAGCTATTCAACACCCTTGATCAGGAACTTCTAGACCAGTATTCAATCTTTTACCACAGGTACTTGACCACGCAAAACTGCAAGCACAATGCTAAGGATGGGTGGGCAGTTACCAGCAGAGATAATGTATTTGACTGATAATGGATTTGGATATATATTTTTACTGATATTTAGGCCTTTTAAAATTTTTCAACTGATCAAAAATTACAGTAAAAAAGTACAATTCAAGTATGTTTTAATTTTTTAGTATATTTTAAAGACTGACTTTTCTGACTTTTTTTCTCAGAATTGTGTGATAAAAGAAGTAAAAATATCTTTGCAAGAAGTAAAGTCAGAATTGAAAGAAATATTTTTTATCGCAAATGCAAGTTTGTATCTCGCAATTCTGACTTTTTTTCTTGCAATTCTGACCTTTTTTCTCAGAATTGTGAGATATAAACTTGTAATTGCAAGTTCTATAGTCGCATTTTGAGGGGAGAAAAGGACTGATATTTTCTTAGAATATCAAGTTTATGTCTCACGATTCTGACTTAATTTACAAATGCAGGTTTATATCTCGCAATTCTGAGAAAAAAAGTCAGAATTGCAGGATGTAAACTCGCAATTGCAAGAAAAAGTCAGAATTGTGAGATAAAAAGTCGCAATCACTTTTTTTTTATTCAGTGGTGGAAACAGACTTCCATAGTCTTCAGTGTCACATGATCCTTTAGAAATCATTTAAATGTTTATTGGTTCTCAAGAAACATTTCTTATTGTTATCACAGTTGAAAATAGTTGTGCTGGTCAATATTTTGTTGAAACTGTGATATTTCAGTATTCTTTGATGAACAGAAAGCTCGAACTTAGTAGTTCAAACAGCATTTATTTGAAATAGATTTTTTTAACATTATAAATGTCTTTACTGACCCTTGGATTATTTTAATGCGTCCTTGCAAAATAAAAGTAAAAATTAAAAAACAAAAAAAATAATAATAATAATATTTGGTAGGTCAACCATTAAACATAGGCCAAAACAAAAACAGATTGCAAAATCTAGATCTTGATTGCAAAACAACTTTGTCTAAATATAAATGTAACAACAAGTACATCTTATGTTTATGGACTTTTAGTAATATTATAATAAATAATTCTTGTTTTTGTTATTGTAGTATATAATGCGTCCTGTTTTTATTGCTGTATGATGATCGATTATTTGTTAAAACGTCAATATATATTAACATTTGATCTGCATATTGGTTATCAGACATTATAAAACAAAAACAGTAACACTTTATTTTACGGTTTCTTAACTAGTTGCTTATTAGCATGCATATTACTAGAATATAAGCCATTTATTAGTACTAATTAAGCACATATTAATGCCTCATTCTACATGACCTTATTCTAAATCCCTAATCCTACCCAATACCTAAACTTAACAACTATCCTATTAACTATTAATAAGCAGCAAATTAGGAATTTATTAAGGGAAAAGTCATAGTTAATAGTGTATAAATGTTCCCTATTCTAAAGTGTTACCACAAAAACAAAAAAAAAAAGTATCTGTCAGTTCTATGGCCCAAGAATCTGGGATAGACTCCAGCATCCCCACGACCCTACACAGGACAAGTGGTTTGGAAAATTGATGTATAGATGCTATCTGTCATAAGTAATATCAGTAACAACAAGTTAAACAGTTAAACAATTAACCGCAATTAATTGCATCCAAAAAAAAGTTTTTGTTTACATAATATGTGTGTATATTTATTATGTATATATAAATGCACACACATACAGCGTGTATGTATATATATATATATATATATATATATATATATATAATATTTACATGTATTTGCATGTGTATATTTATATTCATATAAATGGATGTGTGTGTATTTCTGTATACATAATAAATATACACAGTACACACACATACATTATGTAAATTAAAAACTTTTATTTTGGATGTGATAATTCATGATTAATTGTTTGACAGCACCAGTAACAACACACCTCTCCTTAACAATGTGCATGATTTTAGGCATCATTCATATCCATAGCCCAAACACTGCAAAGAGGCTATGGAGTTTTGCAAAAAAACAGCTCATTTGTTGAACCAGAAGTTTTTTTGTTGTTGTTGTTGTTGTTTTTGTAGAAAATGACAGATCGTTTTGCTAGATAAGACCCTTGCTCCTCAGCTGGGATTGTGTAGAGCCCTTTGAAGCTGCATTGAAACTGCAATTTGGAACTTCAGCCTGCTAATCCCCATTGAAGTTCACTATATGGAGAAAAATCCTTGAATGTTTTTCTCAAAAACCTTAATTTCATTTCGACTGAAGAAAGAAAGACATTAACATCTTGGATGACATAGGGGTGATATCAGGAAATTTGAATTCTGGAGTGAAATAACCCTTTAAACAATAATTCAGTGGGTCCTGCTTATTGAGATGTTACTCTAGCATTTATTCTCTCACTTCCTCCCTCGCTGCGTTTTTCAAGCCCACCTCCAGCCTGTACTAATGTTTATCCGTAATGCATTACAGGCACACGGCTATGTACTATGTGGCTCAATGGCATTTGGAGCGCGTACAGCTCTCTCCCATTGAGAGTCATCTGTGCTGGAACCTCCATCTGCTCTTGTGAAACACACTTGATTTCGACCAGCCCTTTCCTTTTACAGAATCTCGCCCCTTTCATTTTTAAGTGCATACCATCTCCAACAGGATGTTTATCCGGAAGAATAAAGAGATATAATTTGGCAGATGAAACAGATCTGACTAGTTAGCCGTTGATGGGGAGATAGAAAGGGAAATGCCGTACTTGGCAGCGTGGCAGCAGTAAGTAAAGCGGTATGAATGATTGGGTGCGCACGCGGCTTTCACATGCACTCGCTGATGCATGCCGCCCATCTCCTTTCACACTGGTCATTTCTCCTGCTTCTCCATAATTATGATCAACCATCCATTCACCAGCAACACTGCAATCGGACGCCCCATAATACATTTATTGTTAGCTGTTTTCTCAGGAGACCTCCGCTTGTCTGTTTTACGCTTATCCTGAATAGTCGAGGTCAGCTGGGACATTATAAACGCGCGTTAAGGTTGCACCCACTCGCCCCCCTTTAACCAGCTTGCAGGTACCTTGATGAAGAGTTTAGTTCCTCTGTATTTAACACATTCTTCAATATCCTATGAGAATGGGGTGCGTCAGCATTGCGCCATATTAAATCACGGGGCGGCCGTTTTTCTTTATCGATCTGCTTGGAGCCGTAGGGCCACAGTTTACCAGACACCCATATGTCACGCAGACCTGAAATGCAAGACAAATTCTGAATTACACCTAGTGCTTGGCTCAACACTGAGCGAAGATAACTCAGCTGTTACCATCAAAAGCATATATACGCCCTGGGTGTTTGCCTAATCGAAGTGGTTTAGCTGTATTGGAATTGGATTTATGGCAATGGGGAGATGGGAAAAGGCATACATATGTTGAAAGCGAGGTTCAGTTTTGTGCTTGGCCTTATTTTCGTGAATGGTTGCGTCAGTCCTCTTCTATAGTGAAGTGGACCTCAGAGGCTGTTTCAGCCTGCAGCACCTTCAAAGAGAACGACCATCTGCAGTCTCTGCACGCACACACACACACAAACAGACTCACAAACACAATCACATAGAGACGAGCAGACATGTGGATCTTTGAAAACTGCTTTGTAGCTCTGATGAGACCGGTGCACACGGGTCGTCCTGTTATGGGCCAACAGCAGGAGCGAATAACTTGAAGAGCAGAATGAAAGAGAAAGAAGAGGAGGATGTCTACATTTTTTGACAAGCCTTTGGCGAAGCTGAAGTGTGACATTCTTTCGTTCATAAAAACACTTTCTCTCTAGCCGGGTTTACAGATGACTTCCGAATCAATGTAAACCCAGACTGTGTCTGAATTCCTGTACTTTTTGTCAGTAGGTACTGAATTAGATGAAGACCATACTTCTTACACATTGATGAACTCTGTTCTTTAGGTGTGAGAGGAATACATTTCTGGACATTATACACCGTCCAAAAAAGTGCAGAAAAAGTACCTTCAGGGGTGCATCAGTTGCCTTTGAGATGTACTCTCAAAGGTGTATGCTAGTTCACTGGAGTAGTAATAGGGGCTTTTACACCACATAGCCAGCAGGGTGGTTCCTAGAGAACCAATTTCTCCCTCTGACCATTTTCCTGATTGCATTCGCACCAGCACCAGGAACTCTGAGGCAGCCAACAGTGATGTCTTTATTGACTGCATTTACAAACGTCAACAACCGGTGAATAGAGGACGCCGTGATTGGATCTGTTTTTGTTGTGTGTTGTGGATTTCATGATAACGGAGATGGAATGTAAATGCACAGTTTACGCAATTTGAAAGAGCAAGAAAATCTTACTACACTTGCAGTGTTACATATCATCAGTGGCGGGCCGTGCGTTTCACACCTAGGCCTTCAGTGGCGTCCTACAAGAATTATTCCACCTCTTAACACAATCATAATGATGCCACGGCTATAGAAACCATAAATATTATACAGAAATGCAGTATAACAGGGCACTGCATCACAGACAGGTATCTCATGTAGCGAGAATGAATGCTATTACTAAGGCAAGAAACCCAATGAAAACAATTCAACAAGTTGCCACAGCTGCACAATGTACATCAGTTGAAGCATTAATGATACATATATAATCCACCTGATGTTCTTACAGGCATTTATTAATTCAAACGTATTCATACATTACAGATAACATTGGTATAAAACAAATAAGGTGATTACATGTGTTTTAAAGTTGACCTAACAATTTAACATGCTCTTACTGCTTTCAGTCTTCACGATTCTGTCAGCACACTGTGGAAGAAAACAACTGTTTCATTGCCATTAGTTTTAAGCTACAGGCACCGTTGCACTGTTGATTCTGAAGGCCTTAGTCAGATTTCAACACAATTGCTGAAATATGATTGGATAAATGCTCTAATAAAAACATACACTACTGGAAGCAACGCAACCAAGAGAAAAGCTATGAAATAAAGTGAATAGACTACTGGAAATAATTGTATGCGTATCGTATGCGTTTGGCCAATCAGCGTACACTTGCGTCACTGGTAGTTCCTATAGAACTGGTTTAGACAGCTAATTCAGTTCCCCCAAACAGAGTTCCTAGAACTAAATACGTTCCTAGTTCCTGCGGACTACCACAGACCTCTTTGAAGTAAATAAGATACTTCCACCAAAGTTGTGAATTGAACTTGAGTGCAAAAAAATCTCATAAAACAGATGCGAATAAGCACCGTTTCCATCCAACAAGTCAAAAAGAACAAAATTGTCACTTCCTGATAAACTATATATTACTAAGTAGGAGAAACCACTGAATATAGTGATTTTCATTTATAAAAATGACTTGCGCCTCAGAGCGAGCAGATGAAAAACAATAAATGTGATCATTTCTTTTGAAGGTTGATGCCTGCTGTTTGGGAACGCAGTCGTGTAAGACAGTTCTGGGAGGCAATTATACAGAAATACTTTGACGACAGACTTTGCTCAGGCATTTCAGAATGACCATAACAACATTTCAGATGCTGCGGAATGAGATCGGTCCACTGGTTAGACGGGTTTTGTTTTAATGCGTATGGAGGAATTTATCCGGCAAATGCATTTCCATCTCCCATTATTCACATTAACCTTTTTTTCGAAAGCCAAAAACAACCTCGAGCAAGCATAAAAACTTTTTTTCAAATGAAGGGATTTTTATTCAAAATGTGGCATTTCCATAAGTTGTTTCTGATGTGATAATTCAAAATGTGCATAAAAAAGGGTGATGGAAACATAGTTATTGTCAATTCCAGCTCACAATTTGTGGTTCCCAAAACATTCTCAAAATAAACGTCCTAACATTCTTTTTTGGTTAACCAAAAAAGGACTCACTGCAAGTTTCAGCAGTGACAACCACATCCTGTAAATTATTGTTCCATGTGTGCACAGAACAGCAGCCACTCCCGCATTTGTAACTATAACAACATTTTGGCATCTTGTGGGTGTAAATAAGAATTTAGTCATTTGGTATCTGCCATTTTTTTGGCTAAAAACTCAGCTTATGTTGATAGACATGCTGTGTTTTGTTTATGCTCGGAAGGCTGCTTGACAAAGCGCTGTCTTTCAGTGTTGCCATGTCATCATATTTACAAGCGCTTTTAGATGTTGTTTGGTCTTAGCTCAAAAAGCTAGGTACTTAATGGGGTGATCTAATGCGTATATAAGATATATATTTTTTGGTGTTATAAAATATAAAGCATTTAAGTGTTTTAGTGTTTTTTGTGCTTGTCCTTGTTTGTTGTTTTTTTCCTATGATGATCTGGCAACACTGACACTTTACCGCAGGGCTCGTGAGTGCACTAAGCCCCGTGTCAAAATGTGCTAAGTTTAAGACTTCTTTTACTGTTATTATCTCACACATTTCTGATGTGCTTTTAAATACGTCATTAACAACTAGTTGTTCCATTCAGTTCCGAAAACACAGTGTAAAATTTCTGTAAATGCGGTTGTCACTCCCACACTGTAGTGAATTATATGTGTCCAGAACGCGATTAAGGAGTAAAAGGTGAACTGACAACCGAATTTAGCTGCAGTGTTTACATGGCCATTGATTGTTTTCTAACCTCTCTGTAACGTTCTTTAAAAGGTTAGTTTTTTTTTGTTTTTTTAAAATTAAAAACAGAAACCTTAAAACAACCATTATTTAACATTCTTTTTAGTTTTTGATAGGTTGTCACACAGTCTCAGGGAAAAAAAAGGTACAAAAGCTGTCACTGGGGCAGTACCTCTTTAAAAATTACAAAGATGTACCATTTAGGTAGTATAGGTAGTAATATGTACAAGTTAGCTACTATTATGCACCTTCAATGAAGAGATCACCCAAAAAATAGTCCATGTGACATCAGTGGTTCGACCTTAATTTTATGAAGCTATGAGAATACTTTTTGAGTGCAAAAAAAACAACAATAATAATTACATTATTTAATAATTTCTTCTCTTCCATGTCCTGTCACCAGCATCATATGTATGCATCATGATACTGTCGAGAATGTGCAGCAGAAACACAGAAGTAAAGAAATAGTCTTTGTTTTCTTTGCGCACAAAAATCTAGCTTTACAGTATTTTAGTTGAACCAAAATGTCACATGGACTATTTCATTGATGTCCTTACTACCTTTCTGGGCCTTGTACGTGTCAGTTGTGTTGCTGTCTATGCAGGGTCAGAAAGATTTCATCAAAAATATCTCAAATAATTTGTGTTCTGAAAATGATCAAAGGTCTTACGGGTTTGGAATGACAAGAGGGTGAGTAATTAATGACAGAATTTTCATTTTTGGGTGAACAATGGTGTACCTAACAGGTACCGCCCCAGTGACACCTTCCATACCTTTTTCTGAGTGTGTACAAACTCACACACACTATACGCAATTATCCAAGTCCCACATTTCTTGAGTCTTCTACATTTTTTACCAAGCTACAGTTTGTAAAATTTTGTTTGACTAGACTAGACAGTATTTTTTCGCCCATCACCCCTCCTGCCATGTTCTTTTGCCCATGCAGAGAACTTGTCAGAAACTGAGAGTTTTCTCACACCCCCTCATGTTCATTTGTTTTATTTCTCAGGCGCTTGTTGTTGTGTAAAATGCAACAGTGATGATTATTTATGTCTTTATGCGCTTCCTCCACGTACCCACAAGCTAAACAAAAGTGGAGAGAGAGAGGTGTGAAGCCCAAGCAAGCCTCTTTGACAACTTTAAACTGTATAGCTCACAGAAGCAGAAAATAACTAATTAGGATTGTGGTTCTGACAGCCCTTATATGTTAGGCTGGAGAGTGTGGGCCTTTCTCTGGCCCTCTGAGATCTGCTCATCTCACACATGACTGCACACAGGAGTGCGATGGGCCGCCTGGAGGACCATCCAGGAGCTCTACCTGAGGAAAAAAAGAAATGCATCACTGAAGCATGGATACATACTTGCACAGTGCACATGCTGAATCTATATTAAAATCAGTTTGTCCGTGCCTCATTTTAGCTTGTGATGTTTAAATGCTGAAATTCAATAGACTTTAGGCCTTCTGGCCTACCAAGAAAAATACTTGATTCAGTGTTATTATTTGTATGTGCAGTGCCTATAAAAGATAGTGGCCTTTTCATATTATGTTGTTTTGAATTTAGCTTTTGTGTCACTTACCGAAAAGAAAATATTGTTTAATCTTTGCAAGTCTCTTTTGCTTATCAAGGCTGCATTCATTTGATCATACAATAAATAAGTAATAGTAAATAAGTAATAGTTTATATATTTAATCTGTGTATATTTAAAATAACTGTTTTTTATGTTAATATATTGTAAAATCGTATGTATTCCTGTGATGGCAAAGCTGCTTAACTCCTTAATTACTCTATTACTGTCTTCAGTGTCACTTGATCCTTTAGAAATCATTCTAATACGCTGATTTGGTCCTTAAAGGGATAGTCCACCCATCTTTTATGCACCCCAAGTTGTTCCAATCTTGTATTAATTTTTATTCTTTTGTTGAATATTTCAAAGAACATGGGTAACCAACCCCTTTGACTTCCATAGTATGGAAAACAATACTATGGAAGTGAGTGGGATCCATTAAAGTTCACTTTGTTGAATTTACAAATCATTTACTCACCCCCTTGTCATCCAAGATGTTCATGTCTTTCTTTCTTCAGTTGTAAAGAAATTATGTTTTTTGAGGAAAGCATTTCAGCATTTTTCTCCATACAGTGGATTGATATGGTGCCCCGAGTTTGCACTACCAAAATGCAGTTTAAATGCGGCTTCAAACAATCCCAAATGTGATTGTAAACGATCGGTACTTCTGCAGCGAAATAGGTTGATTTTGAAATGATTTTTGAAGTTGAGGGAGAAAATACGATTGTGGAGTTTTTCAATATACCCTAACTGTCTTGAGCCAGAATACACAAAGTTCAGGCAGAGTAAGACAAGATGAGCGTTTGAGATTAAAGTATATAAATAGTATTATAAATTGTATATTGTTTACAACCGCACTTGGGATCGTTTGAAGCCGCGTTTAAACTGTATTTTGGAAGTTCAAACTCGGGGCACCGTTGCAGTCCATTATATGGAGAAAAATGCTGAAATGTTTTCCTCACAAAACATAATTTTAACATAATTCAGTCATAATGACTGAAATAAGAAAGACATGAACATCTTGGATGACAAGGGGGTGAGTACATGATCTGTAAATTTTTGTTCTGGAAGTGGACTTCTCCTTTAATTGTTTGGTTTCCCATATTCTTCAAAAATATCTTATTTTATGTTCAACAGACGAAAGAAATTCAAACAGGTTTGGAACAACTAAAGGGTGAGTAAATTATGACATTTTCATTACTGGAAGAACTATCCCTTTAAGAAAAAAAGAGCTTGAATTGAAGTAGATATTCTTTTGAAGCAATTTAAAAGCCTTTACTGTCACTTTTGATCAATTTAATGCATCCTTGCTGAATAAAAAAAAGTATTAATAAAAAAAACCTTACTATTCAGGGTGATCTGGAAGCCTTAGCAAGTAAATAAAGTATAATAGTAGTATAAATCCACCTCTAACTAGAAGGCAAAATGGGAATTCTGAAGGATTGACAATCTTCAGTGGCTGAGAGTGTAGAGATTGCACATTTAACTGTTGCTGCAGGGCTTCACCAGCTACATCTTAATGGGAAAGTGTCAAAGATAAATCCTCTAATAAAAAAATGTCTCAGCACGGCATGTGGGAGACTCTGAAGCCAGTTGGAAGAAGGTTCTGTGGTCTGATGAGACCAAAATTGAGATGTTCGGGCATTAGAATAAATGCCATATTTGGCATAAGCCAAACGCTGCACATCAGAAATACACCATCCCCACAGTGAAGCGCAGTGGTGGCAGTATCATGCTGTGGGAATGCCTGGCAGGCTTCTGTGGGTAGAAGGTAAAAAAAAAAACAGTGCAATACAAGCAAATCCTAGAGGAAAACCTGATGAAGACTACAAGATACCTCCGGCTTGGCAGAAGACTTATTTTCCAGCAGGACAATGACAACCGTAAATCCATAGATACACAGCAATAACTGAAAAACAGCGTTCATGTCCTGGAGTGGTTGAGTTCACATTTTACTCCAGCTGAGTTTGAGCAACTCTGCAACCCTATGTTGTAAATCAAAACTTTCAACTTTCAATGCTGCTGTCAAATGTAACATATTACATTATGAGATTAGATAAATGAGAAGTCCACTTCCAAAACAAAGATTCACTTATAATTTGCCCCGATTTTGAACTTCCAAAATGCAGTTTAAATGCAGCTTCAAACGATCCCAAATGCGGTTGTAAGAGTTCAGACAGAGTAAGACAAGACAAGTTTGAGATTCTCCTTTAAATGTTTAAACTTTCATAATTCTTTTTTTTTTTTTAAATGCATACATTTTTTTATTTTCTTTTGTTAAACAGGAATTGAATGTTAACATACTAGCTACAAAAAAAATATAAATATTCACAGCATTAATAAGAAATAGAAATTGTTTGTCCTTCAAGTATTTTTTTTCTTTTCTTTCTTTCACTAACTTGGTTGGAACATTCAGAGAAATACGATTTCATGCCAGACGTTTCTGGAAAGTCCTAAAGCTCATTCAGCAGCATCTCTCTATGGGAATAACCTTGATTTTATTACTGCAAAAGCACTCTTGACTGTTGTTTACCGAAGATAACAAACACTTTTCTCAAGTCATGCTGCACAGTTGCAGTATGCAGAGGGCTAAACTGAAAACCATTATTTGGACTGCAAAGGTAAATCCAGACTTTGTGAGGAACATGTTCCCTTAATCAAAAACATTCCCCTCGAGGTTTCTGAGAGACAGCGGTGCCATTTTCTCTGACTGTGAATGTGACGGTTAACAGTGTTGAAAAGATCTAATTTATATGGCATTATTCATTAATACCCTCTGTGATATTGATGGGCCTCAGGATCTATGCAGCCCTACGAATCCAAAGTCCAAAGCTACCTCGCTGAATCCCACTACAAAAACTGTAATTAAGCAGTAGAACAGAGGAGATGATGGGTGTCAGGTGGTGCAGAGGTTTTCAATAAGATCAATGTTTGCCTCACAGACTCTCTGACAGCAGACAGTGTTGTCTAGCTTTGTATTGATATTTACTTGAAATCCTGTGCAGCTTGTAGTTAATTCATAACCCTTGGGGTCGCAGAGACCCCAAGGCTGTCTAAATAGCTCAAAAAACAAACTTAATGAATCCGTTTGATTCTGATTATAAAGAAAATTTCAAAAACATGCATCAGACAAAGCTGAACATTATGTAAAAAAACAGCATCCATTATTATTGGCACCAACACAATTGCTCGGTTCATTTTTGGATGATTGCATATCTGATATTTCTGCCGTGTCCATGCAACGATTGGGCTTTTTATGCCGAAAGTGCTTGAGCTTTTTGCTGATACTAAAATGCATGTTAATAGAAAGCTAAAAGCTTCAGGAGAGTGCTCTGCTGTCATGGCACGACATCACCTCCAGTGTTTCTAATTCGCTTATTTGGCCGGATCTGAAATGGTACTGAAATGGTCTTGTTAGGTAAAGCAGGAATTTTACATGAATTGGATATCTAAAGCCTGTGGAATCTATCAGGCTGACACGGTGCTATGTGCTGTTTACTTCACCGGATGTCTAAAAGTGGTTGTTTTTCATAAATCACCTTTTTTATTTTTTTGTTTCTTTCCCTCTCTCTTAGGGACTCAAACCAATGGATCACAATGGACTGTCAGATCCCTATGTTAAGCTGCACCTGCTGCCTGGAGCTAGTAAGGTATGCGCCTGCTCTCCCCTCGGAGAGCATTGTTTTATACAATAGAACGAGGCTTGTAGTAATATGATGGCTTAAAATGATTAATATTGTTATTATTAATAATTATAAATTAGAATTTTATATTTAACCTAGATTTAAAATATAATCTTAGATTTTATATATATATATATATATAATCTATATATATATATATATATAGTGTCCTGTTAACAGCAGGTAAGCTTATTGTATTCACAGGTAAAAACAAAAATATTAGAGACCCCAAGGCTGTTTTAATAGCTCAAAAACATACTTGATAATGAATCAGGTTGAATCTGTTTATAAATAGAATGAAACAACTTCTTTATGTGAGATTCTTTAAGTAGCCAACTTCAAATTAACTCTTAAAAACACTCTTTTATACCAAATTTCTGTCCCAACATGGATCTAGAATACATTAATCAAACTGACCAGTGCTACCTTGAGATCTAAATGCCAGATTTTCCTTGTCACCAAACAACCTCTGTGCTCTACAAATTATCATCATGCTTCTCATTATAATTCATCTGTTTTTGACCGGTACCCTCCATGCTTAACCTGCCAGCAATCCACTTAGCTACTGACAGCATAAGACTCCTCGAAGTCATTCTCCTTCTGTATGGATCATATGTCCTACAGAACAGCTGAACTCTCCTTCACAGGGTTACAGAGTAATTGAATGGGATAAGATATCTGAGTTAACCCATTAAGATTAGGAAACACCTCACAGATGTGCCAGATGAGACAAAGACCTAGCATTAATCGCTTCTTTCTTTCTTCTGCTCCTTTTTCAATAAATGGTGTAAGAAGATGCTTAAGCTTTGAATCATGACGGCCAACACTGGAAGGTCAAACTAAATATTATATGAGCTGATTTATTTTCTATTAATTCTAAATGAGGTTTGCCATTTTGCAACCCTGTTATCAAAACGTGTTACATGTCTAAATACAAAATTGAAAACCCTTTTCATGTAATTTTATTATAAATATATGAACAGTGTTAAAACTGTGAGGTCTGTCTTTTTAGCTGGTGCTTATTTAGTGAACGAGTGCCAGTGAAAACAACCACTAATCTACAAACGTATCTGTCATCTCTTCCAGGCCAATAAGCTCCGCACCAAGACCCTACGCAACACTCTCAACCCTGTCTGGAGTGAGACCTTGACGTATTATGGGATAACTGATGAAGATATGGTTCGCAAAACACTCAGGTACCCAATCAAAATCTATACATTCATCACTTAGTGTGAATTTTATATATGTCTAGGCCTGTGACAATTGCTTATCAAAAAGTGACTTGGTTGTTAGTAGAGTTTCACGAAGGGTTGATTACCCCAAAAGATGCATTTGCTGCATATTGAGAGGAAAAGCCTTGTTCCTATGACATATAGGTGAGATCAGGTCAAAAAAGATAATAGAGAAAGTGTTGCGCAAAGCAAATCAACTTAATACATTTAATGAGGGCTTTTCAGAAATGTCAGTGGTGATTGAACTGAGATCCTACTTTAATAAGGGAAAAGAGAGAATGTAGATGTTTTCTTAATTAAGTGTCCATGGTTACATGATTCCCATGATCCAGTTGTAATTGGGTGGGTCAGGCCCACACCAGGCCCCCATGCGGTGCTGAGCCTGAGACCTAATTACAAGCTGAACAACCATTTGCCTTCAACAGCTTCAATGATTCTTGAATCGCTGCCATGCAAGTACTGAATAGAGTGTAGCGGGATGTTATGGCATTCATCAGAATGAAAAGCGTCCAGTTGAAGGACCGGTGAAGGAGATAGAAATTTACTTTTCACTGTCTTCCAAAACTGATCTAGTGGTTGGGGTGTTCATTAAACCTGTTTCTGTGCTGGCATATCCGCACTCTGGAATATGGCAGTATATTGAGAGAACAGCGTTTGCTTTATCGTGTAAAATGGCATTATGTTCCTTGGACGTTATGTGACCCTGCAGAGCAATTATCAGGATCTAATCACTCTAATTAAGTGGCTGCTGATACCGTTAGAGTTTCCCCTATGTGTTTAACTGTTGTCAACAGAAACAAAGAGCATCCATTTGTTTTCGCCAATGTTTTGGGGTGTAAAAAGTAGGGTAACTGATGTGCACTGGCTTTGGATACAAGTGGGCTAATTTAGTTAGCACCTGTCTTTGAATAGGCATTTGAATAAGCGGGGTAGTAACTTCTTACTATTAACTAGTTCCTTATTAGTATGCATATTATTAGCATATTGGCTGTTTATTAGTACTTAGAAAGCACATGTTTTGCATGGCCATATTTGATATCCTTAATTCTACCGAATACCTAAACTTAAAGGAGAAGTCCACTTCCAAAACAACAATTTACAAATAATTTACTCACCCCCTTGTCATCCAAGATGTTCATATCTTTCTGTCTTCAGTCGTAAAGAAATTATGGTTTTTGAAGAAAGCATTTTAGGATTTTTCTTCATATAATGGACTTCAATTGTGCCCCCGAATTTGAACTTCCGAAATGTAGTTTAAACACAGCTTCAAAGGACTCTAAACGATCCAAGCCGAGCAAGAAGGGTCTTATCTAGCAAAATGATCTGTCATTTTGTTCGAAAAATAAAAATGTGTATACTTTTTAAGCACAAAAGCTCATGTAGCACAGGTTCTGGCATGCGCGTTCACGACATACTATTGAATCATGTTGAAAGGTCACGCGGAACTACAGACCCAGTATTTACAAAGCGAACGCGCAAAGACTAAGAAAGTGCAAGTAAGTCAAATGCTGTTTACAAACAAAAAGGTACAATGTGTTGGACGATTCTGAAGTTGTAGGAGAAAATAAGATGGAGTTTTAAGCCATACTATACCTTTCTTAGCCGGAGTACACAGACGATCAACTTAGACGTGATTCGTAGTAGTGATGGGAAGTTCGGATCATTTTACAGACTCTGACCTTTGAGTCTCGTTCAGCAAAATGAACGAATCTTTTTTCGAGTCATTTCTTCACGTGACGGCCCCATAAGATGAACGCACGACTCGAAAAAACCCGAAGACTTGAAACAGGTGAACTAATTCCAGTACAGAAGCAAATAGGATGTTGCGCATGTGCGACTGAACGAATTACTCCCCGAGACGACTCGTCCTTCGCGAGTCACATTAAAGATTCGTTCAAAATTAAGAAGAAAAATCCTCAAATGTTTTCCTCAAAAACCATAATTTCTTTACGACTGAAGACAGAAAGACATGAACATCTTGGATGACGAGGGGGTGAGTAAATTATTTGTAAATTGTTGTTTTGGAAGTGGAGTTCTCCTTTAACAGCTACCTTACTAGCTACTAATAAACATTAATTAGGAGTTTATTGAGTCAAAAGTCATAGTTAATAGTTAGTTAATGACAGAATATATGTTGTTGTGTTTTTTTTTCATCACTAATAGGTGCATATTCAAAACAGAGAAATAAAGGTGTAGTTTGATGACGCCATGATTGAGTGTGGAATCATGGGAGTTGTTGTCTTCATCCCCACATTTGATGTAATCCAATGTCAAGATTTAAGCCAATGTAAAAAATGTATTAACGTCACTGTAGTATGAAGTAGGGTGGGGCTGAAAGCTGTGGAAGCGAAACAAGGCCGCTGGAGTGTAGCAAATTAGCTCAAAAGGGAAATGTATATAAATAATTACAATTAATTATAATGAATTACAATTATTTATATCAGCTGCCAGTAGTAACTGTAGCAGAATTAATATTACCATCAACTAATCTGTTCATCCAGTGAACGTTCAGTGTAATTTTATATCAACTTGTGGCCTTTCTTACAGTACTAATAGACTAGAGAATGTAGCAAGATCAGGAATCATTAAAGGGACATTGATTTACAAGCAGCGACAGAATCAGAAACTCATGTAATTTGTGCATAAAAGTTTTAACTAACTAAACACTAAGACATAACTAGTCTAAACAAACGAACATTCAGTCACTCATACATTTGAAAAGGGTAAATGAGACTGAATGAATGAAACTGTTAGAGAAACTGAGAATGAAGCTATGAAAATGAGTCTGTGAAACCATCAGCGCTGTTTTGCAACAAGGTCTATAGCTTACACTAAACCTCTGTTTTGTTTAGTTAAATGTACAGTACTTGCATTGCCTTGATGAAAGAAGAGAGAGTAGAGTCAGGCAGGTCACTGATGTGAGGCCTTTTAACTTCTGTGGAACGCCAAAGAGCCAACGTGACTTGAAGTTTTGGAGCGAAAGTTTATGACTGTATTTAAGCATGGTATTTTGCATTATGTAACTAATATTTTGCATACCGTTGCAATTAAAATTGGTCAACCCCCTCGACCTGCTAGACATTTTGCTGCAGAGAACAAAAATCTGTGAAAACAGTTAAACAAAGGCATCAGAACACTATTAGAGAAAGTTTATTATTACAAATTTGAGTAATTCTGAGAACGCAAGTTGATTTGATGAATAATGAAAGAAAATCAAATTGGCTCTTAACGTTCATGTTCAAAATTATTCAAAATTATATTCAAATTATTCAAAATTATTCAATCCCCAAAAGTCAATATTTTATTCTTTAAAACCACCAATAAATGCTGCTTGGAAGTGCTTAGAAGCTTCTGTCACCTCTCTACTCCAATTTTGGCCCATTCGTCACCTAAAGAGCTTTTAGATCACTGATAATCTTTGGTTTTCAGTTTGCAACTGATTTCTTCATATTCAACCAATGCTGAGGAATTATTTTCAATGAGAATTAAATCTGGAGTCTGAACAGACCACTCAAGTACATTCTATGACTGATCCCTGAACCAAGCATAAGTAGATTTGAATGTATACTTTGGGATGATTGTCCTGCAGGAAAGTCTGTTGTTCATTAGCTTCAGACTTTGCAACAAAGGCATCGCAATTCTTGCCAAAATGGCCTGATATTTCAAAGAATCCACAATGTCCTTCATACAGTCCTGATTTCCACTTCCTGCAACAGTAAAATACCCCCGTAACAGGACTGGTCCACCTCCATGATATTGTGCTTTTTCTTAAACACCCTCAAAGGTTTTCTGACACAACATATTAAGCTAGGGAATAAATCCAGCAGCTCTGTCTCTAGGAACTTTTAATGTCTTGGAAATCTTCATATAGCCTTAGACTTTCTAAAGTAATAAAATAATTTCATCTATAGCTTCTCTGTAGATTTTGTGAGAGCTCTGTTGACTTCATGTTAGCTATTCAAACTAGAGTTTCTGAAGGTTCCCCACCATACAAATAAGTGACTAAAACCAGTAATGTTGAATAGGGGTTGAATAATTATGACATAGCTATGTTATTAAAAAAATTCTAAACTATTACATTATTACATATTACATTATATATTGACATTATCACTTTTAATATGCCAGTAATCAGTTATAGATGTAATATTTATAAAATCCTGGATCTTCAGAAAAGCTTGTATTTGTAAAGTACTGAATAATTTTGATTGCATCTGTAGGTTGTAGCGATTTAGCTCAAAAGGGAGATGTATATAAATAATTACAATTAATTATGATTAATTACAGTAATTTATAGCAGCTGCCAGTAGTAACTGTAGCAGAATTAATTTTCCATCAGCTAATATGTTCGTCCAGTGAACAATCAGTATAATTTCATATCAACAAGAAATTATATTTTCTTGGCCACAGCAAATAAATTTCTTAAAGTACTACAGCATTAGAGCATGTAGCTTGAATCAGAATCGTAAAGGGACATTCATTTTGCAAGGCAGAATCAGAATCAAAACTCATGTAATTTGTGCACAAGAGTTTTATTAACAAAGGACTAACACATAACTAATCTAAACAAACAAACATGAACTCACTCATACATGGGGGAAGGGTCAGTGAAAAGCCATTAGAGAGAGACAAGGAAATGAAGCTATGAGAAGAGAGAAAAGTTAACCACCTGAGTGAAACCATCAGTGCTGTCTACAGCTTATACTAAACCTCTGTTTTGTTTAGTTAAATGTACGATACTTGCATTGCCTCGGTCATTGAACAAGTGTCCGAATGCAGTCTCGGGTGAAAGTCTTGACGGTTTGGAGCAGTGGTGGTTTTGGAATCGTGATCACGTTCCCGAGTCTGAAGAGTGATGAACTCCAAAGATGTTCTGACTCGATGGTGATTGGGAGTTTCTTCTCAAAAAAATAAAGAAGAACCAAGACCTGAGAGAGAGAGACCCAGCTGAAATCCTGTCTTCGGGGAATGGAAAGACAAGGCCGCAAAGCCTGGCGCAAACTTAGGGAAGTCCCGAAGAGTTCTAGCTCATCTTCTTAGGTTCTAAAAGAACCACTAACTGACTGAGGCGAGTCACTCATGTGAGACGAGTGAAGAAACTAAAAAGAAAACGCACAAAACTTTGTGGTCAAGAGCCACAGCTCTATATGTTGGGGCACGCCCTGTGCCAGCTCAGGCCCCACTGTGAGTCCTTCCACACGGGCAGCGATCGGAAGATTTTGCAGAAGAGAGTGGGGGAAAGAAAAAGAGAAGAAGCTCGTGGGATGCATTTAAGGTCTCTGGAGGCTGCACCTTCAGGAGGTCCAAGAACCAATGGTGACTTTCACCTTCGGAGGGAAAGTTTACGACTCTTTGTCTGTGAGCATGGTATTTTGCATATGTAATTTGATTGGGTGTTGATGTAAAACTACTAAGGATTCTTAAAACACTAATATGTTGCAAAGGTATCAACATATAATATACACCATAATTTAGATCATCAAAATACAAATTCAAAGAGACCAAACACGGCATAGGTAAGTTCTACTACTAGTTATCTATCATAACAAATGCATATAACAGTGCATAATGAAAAACACAAAATTACAGTAATACGATGCACAATGACCTGGGGCTACATTGGAGACGTCCCAGCAGCCAGTGTTGTGGATTGAGTGAGGGGGTCTGTGATTATTTGTTAATTCAATGAAAAACTGATTTAGTAAATCGAATGAATAATTGTGTGTCTGATTGGCCCAAACACCAGAAGGTTTCATGATATACGCTCTCGTTTAGATCATCAATATACAAACTCCTGAAATACAGGTGAAGTTATATTAATTAGTGATTCTATCATAACGCATGCATAAAACAGTATACAATACAAAAGACAATATACAGTCAGGAACAGTAATAATACCCACAATTACCTAGGGATATGCATTTCATTCATAGAAAGGTCTTGCTATTAATTGATGAAATAAGTCCTACCCTATGGGCAGTACGTGTAAGAGTTGCTCTGCCCGCATTCCTTTGAGCAATAAAGCCAGTGTTATCAGATGATTTGTCATTGCTCGCCATGGTAACCAGAGGCCTGTTCTGCCTTTTTGGGTGTTAGTTTATCTTCAGGGGGTGTCCACAGAACTTTAAGACATAGTTTGCGTTTTCTGGGTGAGGGGGTTTGCTGAATTATTCATTAAATATAATGAATAATTGTGATTGTGAGTAATTGGTACAGGAGCAATTGCTAATGAGAAACGAGCGTGACACAAAACTCAATAGCATTGGAGCTTTTATTATGCCAGTCAACCACTTACACTCCTTCCGGTCATGCATACACTCTTAAAAATAAAGGTGCTTCACAATGCCATAGAAGAACCCTTTTTGTCTAAATGATTCCATAAAGAACCTTTAACATCTGAAGAACCTTTTTTGTTTCACAAAAGGTTCTTTTTTGGCAAAAGAAGGTTCTTCAGCTTATAAAAAGTTAAGCAAGAGATGGCTTTTTAAAGAACCTTTGACTGAATGGTTCTTTGTGGAACCAAAAATGGTTCTTCTATGGCATCGCTGTGAAGAACCTTTTAAAGCACCATTATTTTTAAGAATGTGTGTGGGGTAAAGCAGCGCTGTTGTGTCATACTAGATACATCTGAGTGTGTTGAAAGTTCTGGTATAATGCCACTCTGTTAAAGCAATTGTGTTTCTATGTTTTCTACAAAATAAATAAAACCGGAAATCGAGAGTGTATGACGTCAAAAGCAGTTGACACAATGATACGGTCCGTTACACTAGTTAAATTGCTTATTTCTTTGGATTTAAATGCTCTTGGAAAAATTTGGGATAATGCAAGTACACAAGTCAACAAAATATATAACACTGATCAAGTGGTTTGTGGACATTTTAATCCAAAAAATCTCATATATTGTACTTTAATAGTGAGAACTGGACCTTAAAAAGTGTGACCAGTGTTTTTGAATGTATGCAACACTAACTTTACAATCCAGAATAGTTAACTCAAATTATATGTAAGGCATTTTACACAACTTTTTACAGTTTTTGTAACCAGACTCTTTAGACCTCTCATTATTACCTTGCGTCATAATTCAAGGTACCAATTGCAAGAGGTCTTTAGACTCGGTGCCAACCGGTAATCAATCTATCATGACTCACTTCAGCAAACATTTTAAAGTTGTTCATGTCATATCCTTTGTTTTGGTCACCCCCTGTAAGTTACATACAGTGTTGCCTGGTGATTTCACCCCAGCTGAGATGTCACTGGCCCTTTCTGAGTGACATTTACTGCCTCACAAACATGACCGTAGCAAAATGAGTTGTTTTTTTACAGAGCTTGATTGTTTAGTTTGCATTGAAACCCTGTGCAGTGATTGAAATGCTGCATTAGGATAATAGCACAGACAAAGTGGCAGTAAAGATTACACCACAGAGGAACATTAGTCTCCACTTGTGTGTATCATTACATAACAGCTGTGTTACACACACAATATCCCTCAAATCCATTAAAAGCAGATTAACCAAGTTGCCTGAGTAGAGAACCCACTTGGCATTGTCTTTCTAGTTAAATGTTGCAAATATAAGAAAAGAGTTTAATGTATCAGATAATGAGGTCAAAAGTACAAGTTTTACACATAAATGGACATTTTAATGTTCTCTCCTCATTAATGGAATAAATGTCAGCAAATGAAAATTTTGTGTAGCTAATTTAACTAACGTCCTGCACGCATTCACCTCAATGCTGTGCATGCCGTCTGCAACACAAGTCACTACAGAAAATGGCCATTGATTACTGACAGAGCACTTTTTGGTCTTTGTCAGTGTTAACAATTTATATGGGCTGATAAAGCATTACATGGGAATCAGATTTCAATTTGGTGTTGATTAGCTCTTACTTAATATGGATTAGTTTTCCATTAGAAAACTGCTTGCAAAGGAAGCTATTACTCTAAGGACTTTTCTACCTACCATCAGTCTGTGTCTCAGACACACCAGTATATAAAGAAAAAATGTCCTCAGGAAGGGGAAGAAGTATTAACTAATGTATTAACCAATACTTTGGCCAGATGAGCTTCTATATAATTCAGAATTCATAGCTTAATACTAGTTTATTGAATCTCATAAATGTTCATTTGAACATCATATACTGACTATAAAATACTTTTAATTTGGCCTTGTAATATTCAGTTTTGTCTCAGTTTATAAGACCATGAATAATAGTAAAGGTTACCAGTAGGGTCAACTGTAATTTTGTCAATTAAACAAGATGATTTAATGTGATTTTAATTTTTTTTTCTGGCTAAAAGACAACTTGAATGCCAGATACTTAGACTATAAACGGAAGCCACTCTGTATTTTTCAATCTTGATTATTTTAATTTAATCTTATCAGGTTCAGGTGCAACTGACCCTTTCTCAAAAACCTGTCTCCCTTAGTTACTGTTGCTACATTCGACAAGCCATTGCACTCAAAAGTTGAAGTTTAAAAAAAATTTCAAACAAATAGCGGTTCGTGGCTCTTCTCTTTAATGTCATGACAGATCACTGTAGCGCCTCAGTTTATGAACCGATATTCTCTTCTTTATTACTAGTTATAGCATGAAATAAATGCCAGTGAACATCAGAAAGTATCTTGTTTCAACCGTGGAAAGACGTCAATAGACACTGTTTTTTCAAGTTGAAGTCCAGTGTTAATCTGCACTCATTTCTGTTGGAAAACAATATGTACTTATTGGCATGTATATTTCGCGTCTCGCAAAAACATTACCACAGGTACATTTTCGTCATGAGACAAGGTTGAAGAAATGTCATATTAAAGCTACAGAGATGATTCAGTCCAGGGCAGTGAGTGATTTTCTGTTTATATATTAACAGGGTAGACAGCATTATACGTACTATATATTATGCTGCTGTCACTTAATATACAGATCTCATATTAACAAGATATAAACAATACACCGTTAATCTGCACTCGTGTCTGGTTTGTTTGTCTGACAAAAATTGCAGATTATGATTGGTTAAATCATCTGTCAGTCAAACTCCTGGTAAAAGGTCAATTGAAGTAAAAGTTGATATAAAAATTGGTGCGACTGAACTGAAAGATTGCCTGTTTTGAAAATTTTTTTTGATTCTTCAGCTGATCAGTATTTTAGTAAACAGGATTTCAGATAGTTTCAGACCCATTTCAGATAATTATACTCTAGGTTTTGCTTAGACTTTTGCTTTAAAAATGTTATTATCCCTGACAGCTAAAGTAATTAGTACCATATAAATGCAAAAACTATTTAGTAATATTAAGCATTTAAGCAGTTAATTACTTTGAACTGTATCTTTGGCCCCAACACAGGCATTTGTAAAACGTCTTGTGTTAAGTGATTCTCAAAGTATATATTTTATTTAAAGGGCACCTATTATGCAAAATTATTATGTTGTTTGAACATACATGTGAATTCACCTGCTCCTTTTTTTAATCCCTAAAAATCATAGAAAGTGTCTCATGTGACACCACATTTTACAGGCCCGCCCACAACTGTTGACGGACACTGCCATATTAGCAGAGACTCCTGCCTGAGAAAGACGCATGCTATCCGCCATGTTCATCTTTGCGCTAGAGCATTTAAAAGCACCATTCAAGTAAGAAATGCAATTTGTGCAAAAACGTACCTGTGGGAATGTTTTCGCGAGGCGCAAAATACGTACCAATAAGTACATATCACTGCAGTTTCCAACAAAAATATCCACTAGAGGTGGTAAAACAGCAAGCACTTGTAATTGTTTTCGTACACAGTTATGATAACAGCTCATACAGCTCATGTTTCACTTCCTGGACGTTAACAAGCTTCCCTGGTAGCTCATCCAGCACAGAATTGGACTTATGGTGTGTTCACACCAAACACGAATTTAATTTTTTGCGCAAGTAGATTACATACAAAGTCAATGCAAAGACGCGAATAGAGGCGAAGTTGCGCTGGGCGACATGAATGACACAAAATGCGTGGTGCACATCTTCTGTGCAAGTTCCAAAATTTCAGCTCGAGCAGAAAATTCGCATGACATGTTCTCGCACAAGCCAATCAGCAAAGAGTTTATTGACAAGTCCGGTTGAATGTAGCCAGAAATGTATAATATAGGTATCTCGAGCGTAGAAAACAATTAAAATCAGTTGTAGTGGTACTTCTATTTTATTAGCATAGATACAGAGATGCTGCTAAAAAATAAAATAAATAATAATAATGTCAGTGTATATACAGCAGAAAAATGTAACACACATTAATGGAGGATTAGTAGGCTACTTATCCACCTTTGGATGGTGTTGTGAACCCAGACACGTCGGCGTTTGGCTTTCCAGCGTATTTGGGACTTCAACAGCAGATACAAAGCAGCAGTCGTAGTTATCTCTATCATGGTTGATCGTGCCTTGTTTTTATTCAAGCGAGTGATGCAGAAAACATCCCACAAGTAATCTAGAGCAAGTGACACGATGCTCATATTCGCTTCGCGTTTGGTGTGAACGCACCATTAGGATGCAGAATCCATGGTTGCCAGGTTTTCACAACCAAACCTGCCCAATTGCATTTTGAGGGGGAGTCACCCATTAAAAATCGCATTCGAGGGTGTAAAATACACGTAAAATACTCGCATTCCAGAGGCTAAACATGATGTTATTGGGGTCACTCAAACCCGCGGACATGAAAAACAGCCCACAGCAACAGTGTTAAAGTAGCCCAATTTTGGGTACGAATCCCGTGGAAAACATTACTCACGATGAAAGAGCTGAAAGATGAGAGGTCAAAAAACAAGTTAAAATGGCACGCTTGCGATTGCATTTTTACTTTGTTTATACTGTCGGATATCGGTTTAGGTGTAGTGCAGATGGTACGTTATTTTTGGAGCATTAGAGTTACAGCACCACTCAATGGACATTTCAAGTAAGAGCTGTGGTGACACCTACAAAACCAATGTCAAATAAAACATAACATATGTACATTCATGTCCCGACTGCCAAATGACGGCTGTTTTCTGTACGTGTGCTTCAGATGTGCACTCAAAAAACCCTGTATCAGACATTTTAACTGATATGGCTTTAAAATGCATGATTTTAGCACAATAGACATGATGATCAAAACCAAACAGATGTTTTTTGGCACAGTATCTGACATACGAACTGTAAAGGCATAGTCCTATTTTGGAAAAGGGGGCAGGGAACAGCAGCTCATTTGCATTTAAAGAGACAAAAACAGCGTGTTTCTGCTTCCACTCAAAATAGGCATTTTTAGAATGATATGATAAATGATCTGTGGGGTATTTTGAGCTGAAACATCACGGACACATTCTGGGGACACCTGACACTTACATTACATATTGTAAAAATGGGCATAATGGGTCTCCTTTATGGAACTATTACTAATGACACTTAAATACTGTAGGTTTATACCAAATTATGGCAGATAAATTGTAGTTTGTAAGTTCTGAAAGTCAGGAGAAGGAAAAAACTGCCAGTGAACTCCTAATAGAGATGAAATGGAACAATGTGACCTACAGTCTCTTTTTTCTAAGCAAACTTTGATGTTGCAAGACACTAAAAGGTTTGACACCAACACCAGGTTCATGGCGGCAGCGTCTAGACAGGCCAGAGCGATCGAGAGCAGGCAGTTATTGTGTGACTCGCAGACTTTCCCCGCTGAGATTGCAGCCCTGGGTTTGGAGGCTCCCAGATTTGTCTGGACTCAGTGTGAATTAATGAGGCAGAGAGTCTGCGCTTCAAAGGTCACATTTCTGTGCTTAAACGCTGCAGTAACAGCTTCATTCAACATAGCTAGAGGGAAGGGGACGGTGGGATGAAGCTGGGTGATTTTATAGTTTAGAAAGGTTGACCTGAGGCCTGGGATGAGGGTTTCTGGCTGTTTTTAGAAGATGAGCTCCTTTGAGATGAGGCTGTATGATGAAATGATCCAAACATCAAACATACTGAAAAGTTGACTGAAATCCGTCACTGATGTTTACTGTTTTGAGGTAAAGTACAGAAATGTGTCTGCATGCGTCTGTAGACATCTGGATCGGGGAGGACCCACCTGATGATTCACCATTGCTTTTCTTTAGGGCTGTCTTAGCCAGTTTCCATGGAAACCAAAAGTCTCCCTCATAGGCCTTTCCTTTAGGGATCTCTCTTGTCCTTCACGTAAATAAACTCCAAATACTGGCATATTCCGTGTCTCACCTCTAGCGTTTATAAAAACTACATTTTCATTATTTCCAAATGCAGCGTTCTGGCACTTTATAGCACCTTAAATTCTCTAAGTAAAGCCTGTCTGTGTCCACATCCCAGTGATAAAATTGTTGTCTTATGTCTGGCTTGCTCTTGTTTGCTCTTGATCACTTTGAAAGCAGGGTACAAATGAAAGGAGACAGAGGAGCTCTCTCTAACAGGAAGTGACATCTTCTCTTTCAGTTCCTCTGTAACATTATCATTAAATGACACTGGCATTCTGTGCTTCAGTAGTTCAGAGATTTAACATTGAATTCTAGAACACTGAAAAAAAGTGTAGGATTTGAAACAATTTTCATTCAGAAAATGCTAGTATATTTCACAAATTATTACAAAGAAATGGCAAGTGACACTGATTTAAACATGGAAACATTTTGAAGTAGAAAGACTGAAATGAAAATGGTTTTCTTGTAAAATGTCCTCTAATAATCTTTCATCTACAACGTTAGTCAAGAAGTAAACATATGGCTAATGTGAATGCATGACAAGCCACGTGAATATAAGCAGTGTTTGAAGCTGAAGAACTGTTGGGAAAATGTTTTGCCAGCTGAAATATCTTCATAATGTATTAATATACTTCATAATAATTATCAATTTGCATGTGTGTTTTGCAGAGGTTTTCAAACTGGGGGTGCTAGAGGATCTGTGGAAATATGAGAGCAAGTAAAAGTTTGCAACATTTGTATTTTTAAGGCTATCAAAGTAAATGCATATCAATGCAAAATAATATGGGCATGTATAATATGTTTAACAAAATAGTGTAAATACATCTGCCAAATTTGATATTATTGTTTATTTCTACTTTAATAACAGCCCTTGTTTAAATCATTATTAATAAATAACAAATCAGTTGTGATTTCTATACAAATATTTAATACTAAATACCATTGAGACTTTTATTAAATAAAATTTAATTAATAAAAAACAAACCTGTAATGATTTCTATGAAATATTTAATTACAACTATTCTTTAATAAAAAAAATAATTAATAAAAACATGTTATGATTTCTATAAGATATTTAATACTAAATACTATGTAAGACTATTTAATAAAAATTAATTAATAAAAAACAAAATTGTTGTGATTTCTATAAAAATATTTAATACTAAATGCTATTTAAGACTATTATTTAAGAAAACATAATTAATAAATAACAAACCTGTTACGATTTCTATGAAATGTTTAATTACGACTATTCTTTAATAAAAATAATGAACAAATAACAAACCTGTTGTGATTTCTACAAAAATATTTAATACTAAATACTGTTTAAAACTATTATTTAAAGGTTCATGAAACCCCAGACTACTTTTTCTGAGATTTTAGCAGAGGTGTTTGTGTTGCACATCATAGATGACAATGTTAGCATCCGTTAATTTTAATTGTTGGAGAAATCATTGGTTAATTTTGAGCTATTTTCATCTTCCAGGTTTAAAATCTACATTGTGCTGACGTCAGAGTTTGTGACGTACGGACTATAGTACATCGATGACGCGTTGGTGTCTCATAATTATTCATGAGGCTGCGTGTTCTTATCCTATGAGAAGACGCTTCGCCTAATTATTCACGACAGCGTGTGTTGATTTGCTATGACAGACGCTTCAGACTGTGAGATTGTGTATATTAACTGAGAGAAACGTTCATGGATCGAAGGAGAGTGTTTTGTTTTTGTTTGCTTTGTAAGAGTTCAGCACAAACGCCATTCATTCATAAAGTGAGTGTAATAGCGGTTCTTAAAACTCCTTGACGCAATACCATCAAAAGGATTATAAACGCGGCAACATAAGCCTTAAAAGGTTAATAGAGGTGTAACAGTGTGTTCATATATATGTTTTCGATGCAGAGTGCAAATGGCTGTGCATTTATTTGTGTTGTTAACTCAATGGGAGCGAAATGAACCCGAAGCTGACTCTCTCCCATCTTTCTCCTCTGCTCCACAGTGCACCACACCCAGTTTTGAAGCATTTTTTAAAACTGTGGTGAGAACTAACCAGTTCTGAAACATGGGGTTCATGTCTCTTTAGAGAAGTCCAATTCCAGAACAAAAATTTACAGATAATTTACTCACCCCTCGTCATCCACGATGTTCATGTCTTTCTATAAAAATCTTTAATTAAAAAAAATCTTAATCTATAAAAAATCTTAATTTCTATAAAAAAATCTTTAATACTAAATAAGACTTTATTATTTAATAAAAAATGAATACATAAATCTATTTATTTCTATTTAAAAAATGTAATACTAAATGCTACTTAAGACTAAATACTAAACTACCAAAATACTAAATATACTATATTATTCAGTAAAAGTTAGTAAATAACTTCCAGATAATAATTTAATAATTAGCCAGTATAAAATACAATTTCATATAAAACAATATAAAAGCCAAATATTTCATTTTAAAAATATATAATATCAGAATAATATCACAGTAGACAAACAAATCTTGATATATGAAAATATATAGCTGCCTTTATCATTTTTAAAGTGATTCCTCACAAAGCAATGTCTTTTAAAAAATTTGAAAGCCCTCAAAATAAAATCTAGGAGTCGTAAATGTGACGTACGCAGTCAGGAGCCTTTGTATATAGCATCTCATGGAGCTTTAACTTTTCGGGTTCTCACTTTTACAGCATAATTCATTATTATTCACAATCTTCAAATCATCTCATCTGCAGGGAAAACTTTATGGACAGCTTCACAAAGAGACCCACAGCACTCCTACAGAGTGTAAGTCAGACATGTACATGAAGTCAGGCTTCAGTCTTTCACACTTCCACACAATGGAGCTCTGAGGTGTTATCTCACTCCTGCATTCGGTCTTTCCCATTATTCACCAAGCCTCATTTGCCGGCGATCTTCGTGTGCCGCAGATGAACATCAAAGTAGTGTTTTAATGGCGGGCCGAACTCCTCCCGTGGCTATGAAAAGCATGCGATTTATCTGAAAAGGCACACCTCCATTGCCAACATCATCTCAGACAGTGACAGCTCTATTCAAAGCCAATTTACCCACACAAGTGGCTCACCTCTCGTGCCTTTATACCCGAGAAAGCCTTTTAATTTACACTTACGGTTTAAGGATACAAAAATACTATTTGCAAACACATTTTCCGGAACGTTTACAGACAATTAGATGCAGCTTCACTTCTTATTTTTCTTATTTTATGACTCAAAGGGATTTATCGCTGCATATTAAAACAAAGAGGACTACAATAGAAGGCTATTAGAATAGCTTTTTTTAACAGCAGGAACCCAGTCCTCTTCCAATCTCAAATAACGAGTATGTCTCGCAGACGAATGTGCATAGTTCATTAATTTCCCTCTCAGCATTCTTTTAGCTCAAAATATGCCTGATCTAAATTTCTATTACATTGTTCGGATATTAAAATTTGTCTGTCTTCATGAGCTCTAAAATTTTACTTCCCACTGATATTTTCAGTGGGAATTTAATATATTTAACTCACGGGCACAGTTTAATTATTTGATAAATGAAAGCAAAAACGAATTTATATATATATATAAGATTTTTTATAAAGAATTCTAAATCAGAATTAATAAATCAGAATATTAGTATGATTTCTGAAGGATCATGTGACACTGAAGACTGGAGTAATGATGATGAAAATTCAGCTTTGCCTCGCATAAATAAATTACATTTTAAAATATATTCACATAGAAAACAGCTATTTTACATTGAAATAATATTTCAAAATATTACTGTTTTTTCTGGATTTTTAATAAATGCAGCCCTGATGAGCATAAGAAATCTTATTGATCCCAAAGTTTTAAAAGTGTATGTGTGTGTGTGTATAAAGCCTTGTTTGTTAATATTACTATTTAACACTTTTTTGTTTCTATTTTAATATATTTGAGCATTCATTTCTCAGTCTTCAGTATTACATGATCATATAGAATTCATTTTAATATGCTGATTTGCTCGTTAAGAAGCATTTCTTCTTAAAATATTTAAAACACTTACAAGAGTGCTTTATTTAATATTTTTATGGAAGCCATTATTAATCTTTTTGTTGTTAATTGAAATCTTTTGTAACATAAATGTCTTTACTGTCAGCTTCTTATTGCATTCTTGCTGAACAAGAGTATTAATTTCTTTTAAAACAGTACATTTTAGCAAAGGCCATTGCTTTTTACATCTACTTAAAACTTTTCTACCTCACATTCAGGATTGCCTTTGCAAATTTAAAGCCAGGCACAAATATATCTGGCTCATGCTGAAAAACACAATGTACTGTGATTGCCTGTGAGAATAGCATTGTACGAAAATCCCAGAACTTCCCGCACATTTATCCAAGAGGACAGTTAGCATTAAACATATGCACTACAGTAATCAACTATAATCAAAACAAAACAGAAAAAGCACCATTCTGGAAACAGCATGAAGAGCAATCCAGCGCACACAGCCATCAAGGGAAACAATCCTATCCACATGTAACATAGAAAGGGAAAGTGCATTTATTAACCTGATCTTTTGGACATGCCTGAGTGCTGCTGTAGCTACCCCGAGCCTCATTCAAGACCTTTATCAATCTGCCGAGGTAAGAAAGTGTGATTGCCTGTTTACCTGAAACATGACTGAAGTCTTCAGAGAGCTGAACTACTGAGGCAGGTTGAACAAGTTAGCAATAAATAGCAATGGTATGTTACAAATACACAACTAACTTCCAGATGGGAATAGAACAAGCCTTCAGGAATTTATTGTTAATGCAGTGGAAAGGTAGCAATTGGAAATAATGTGGGAGGGATTCTATGTGTTCTTCCTTAGCTTATCGACAAGGCTGTGTAACTCAAATCGATTGAACCGTAGACATTGCTAGACCTTATTAAGAGAGGCTGTGGCCCTACTGTGTTTCATCTCCTAAAAATCTGATTAGTTTTAAGATTATGGGGTTATTTCAGTTTGAATCTCCCTTACTAGTTATTAAGAACTTTTACACTTTGGTTCATTAAGTTTTTTATATCCCACTTGCCAGTGGTGGATGCTCATGATGGACAGCATTGGATGCCAATATTCAGCTTTCAGATGCATCCTCCTATTTTTCCATCTGTGTAATAAAATGATAAAATGCAACCAAATACACCAACCATTCAGAGTGAAATCCTAGAATCTCCTTTTCCACATTAGTCTGTTTAATGTGTTTTATTGTTGAACGTTCTGTTGGGGCAATTTTCTGCAAATGCATCATGTGTGAAAATGTCTTCAGATCATAAACCTTCACAGACTATGCTGTAATTCCCACTATACACCTAAAGTGGCCCATATGCTTGTATGTATATTTCTAACACCGTTTTTGTGGAGTTTTATGATATTTGTTAGAGAGGGAGTTGAAGGAATAAGTCATGTTATGAGGTGTAAAGCATGAGGATTATGGCAGTCCTTGAAACTGAGAGAAGCAAACGTGTCTAGAGTGAAAATATGTCTGGATTTTACTGTCTGGATCTGCACTGCTGCCATGAGAGACACGATGCACTGGTTAGAACCTGCTATTTCGCTCTTCCAAAGCCAGAAATGTTTCAGTCACCAGAGCATTTCAAACATTCTTCGAACACTGGGATCTGGTTTTCATTTGTTTAATATTTTATAGTTCAGATATACATTTGAGGTCAAATGTTACATACTGTACACCTACATCCACAAAATAAGAGGGATCATACAAAATACATGTTGTGTTTTATTTAGTATTGACCAGAATGCGATATTTCACATAAAAGACATTTACATATAGTCCACAGGATAAAATAATAGTTGAATTTATTAAAATGACCCCGTTCAAAAGTTTACATACGCTTGATTCTTGATACTATGTTGTTACCTGAATGATCCACAGCTGTTGTTCATGAGTCCCTTGTTTGTCCTGAACAGTTAATCTGCTGCTGTTCTTCAGAAAAATCCTTCAGGTCCCAAAAATTCTTTGGTTTTTCAGCATTTGTGTGTATGTGAACCATCTCCAACAATGACTGTATGATTTTGAGATCCATCTTTTCACAATGAGGACAACTGAGGGACTCGTAGACAACTATTATAGAAGTTGCTCACAAATGCTCACTGATGCTTTAGAAGGAAACTCGATGCATTAAGAGCTGGGGGGTGAAAACTTTTTGAATTTGAAGATCAGGCTAAATGTAACTTATTTTGTCTTCTGGGAAACATGTAAGTATCTTCTGTAGCTTCTGATGGGCAGTACTTAATGGAAAAAATATGATATTTAGGCAATATAAAAAAATGTTCACACATTTATTCTGTTCAAAAGTTTTCAGCCCCTGGATTTTGACCTCAACTGTATATATGAACAGTATCACACAAGTAACAGTGCAATATGGCTGTATATATCGGCACAGCTGTGATTCCGATGTAGGATCTGTGAATTATGAAAGGAGATATTTTGCAGGAAATTCATGCTGTTTTGTTTTTCCCAGTAAACAAAAGTTGCTATTTTTACTGTTCAAAGATCCAAAAAGGACATAAATTATAATAGTGCTATAAAAGTAGTGACTTAAACTCTGAAATTCTGAAGCCATTTTTTTAACAGGCTAACAGACTAAACTTTGAGTTGTATTGAGGAGAAATTATTAAATGCTACATACCCACAGAACAATAAACAGCGCATAAACTCAATTGTTTTCTCAGCTTATCATCACCTGCTATGTTTGAATGTGCAAAAGCTTGAATGAAATTTGAGAGCCTTAGCAGAAGACAGTATTTTCAGTGACTTGTATTTGGGTCTGTCCCTTGCATATATCATATAGATTCAGAAAAGTTTGAATAACATAATAGTCATATTTACTTGTAAGGTATGTTTATGGTATTTTCGGTGTCCTTTTTGGAACTTGACAAAAATCATGCAGTTTTATTGTGCGGGAAAAGAGTAGCTAGGGTATTCTGCAAAATACACTGACCAAAATTATAAACGCAACACTTTTGTTTTTGCCGCAATTTTTCATGAGCTGAACTCAAAGATCTAAGACTTTTTCTATGTACACAAAAGGCCTATTTCTCTCAAATATTGTTCACAAATCTGTCTAAATCTGTGTTAGTGAGCACTTCTCCTTTGCCGAGATAATCCATCCACCTCACAGGTGTGGCATATCAAGATGCGGATTAGACAGCATGATCACGTGTGTGCCTTAGGCTGGCCACAATAAAAGGCCACTCTGAAATGTGCAGTTTTATCACACAGCACAATGCCACAGGTGTCTAAAGTTTTGAGGGAGTGTGCAATTGGCATGCTGACTGCAGGATTGTCCACCAGAGCTGTTGCCTGTGAATTGAATATTCATTTCTCTATCATAAACCGTCTCCAAAGGCGTTTCAGAGAATTTGGCAATACATCCAACCAGCCTCACAACCGCAGACCATGTGTAACCACAGCAGCCCAGGACCTCCACATCCAGCATCTTCACCTCCAAGATCATCTGAGACCAGCCACCCGGACAGCTGCTGCAACAATCGGTTTGCATAACCAAAGAATTTCTGCACAAACTGTCAGAAACCGTCTCGGGGAAGCTCATCTGCATGCTCGTCGTCCTCATCAGGGGCTCAACCTGACTGCAGTTCATGGTCGTAACCAACTTGAGTGGGCAAATGCTCACATTTGATGGTGTCTGGCACTTTGGAGAGGTGTTCTCTTCACGGATGAATCCCGGTTTTCACTGTACAGGGCAGATAGCAGACAGCGTGTATGGCGTTGTGTGGGTGAGCGGTTTGCTGATGTCAACATTGTGGATCGAGTGGCCCATGGTGGCAGTGGGGTTATGGTATGGGCAGGCGTGTATGTTATGGACAACAAACAGGTGCATTTTATTGATGGCATTTTGAATGCACAGAGATACCGTGACGAGACCCTGAGCCCCATTGTTGTCCGATTCACCCACGACCATCACCTCATGTTGCAGCATGATAATGCACGGCCCCATGTTGCAAGGATCTGTACACAATTCCTGGAATGGCCAGCATACTCACCAGACATGTCACCCATTGAGCATGTTTGGGATACTCTGGATCGGCGTATATTACAGCGCGTTCCAGATCTTTGAGTTCAGCTCATGAAAAATGGGGGCAAAACCAAAAGTGTTGCGTTGCGTTTATAATTTTGGTCAGTGTATCTCAGTTTGAAGGGATAGTTTACCCAGAAATTAAAATTCTGTCATTAATTACACACCCTCATGTTGTTTCAAACCCATAAGAGTTTCATTTATCTTCAGAACACAAATTGAGATTTTTTGATGAAATCCGAGACCTTTCTGACCCTGGTCTTAAGGGTTTTAAATGACATGAGGGTGAGTAATTAATGACAGAATTTTCATTTTTTTAATGTGAACTATCCATTTACCAGAAAGAAAGACCTTTAGCTGTCATATGGTATGAGGGTGAATAAATAAGAGACTTTCTTCTTAAACACATGGATTTGTTGTTATTCTGCCCATCTGTTCTTTTTGTAAATGAGAGATATCAGCAGTAAGTTCTTTTTTCCCATGTGAATTACTCATCTATATCCAGTCAAATGTTATTATTGACCTGTACAAAACTAAAAAAAGCTGTGCCTTTGTTCCTACCCCCACATATCAAGTAGTTCTTGCCGATGCTGCAAATAGCACAGAAAACTCATTTCACAGTGAGCAACCTCAAAGTAAATGAACATCTATAGTAAAAAGATCCTCCACGGAGTTTCTGCTATGGATTCTTAATATATGGGATATACTGAATAATTGGTCACACTATGTATTTGACTGAGAATAAGTGCTTTTCAAAAACGTTATGAAGCACAGGTGGTGGGGAATCAGTTTGTAATGCCTGCCTTCAACACTTGACTGGATATGTGGATATGCACCCCCCCCCGTATATTTCTTTGAGTGAACAGAGTACAGATTTTATTATTAGGTTCAGACGGGGTCAGAGCAGTTGTAGTTAAGTATAAAAAATGTATTTTGAAAGCTTTGAAATGGTACATCAGATTAACATGGAGATGACAGTCTTTTAAAACTCAGTCTTCTCACTAGCTGCATAATTCCTTTACAACCCAGAACTCATAATGTCAATCTTTTGTTTTCATCCAGGATTTCAGTGTGTGACGAGGACAAATTCCGCCACAACGAATTCATTGGTGAAACCCGAATCCCCTTGAAGAAACTCAAACCCAACCAGACTAAGAACTTCAGCAACTGTTTGGAGAAACAGCTTCCTGTGAGTTACAGTCATTTAGAGTTCATCTCTGGAAATGAATCAGTCTAATGACGGAAGGAGTTCAGTTGTGCTAATCATCAGTGTGGTTGTCTGTGAGTGATGGAGAAATTGAGGGAAGTTTGAAAGCGACATAAGGAGATTCAGATATCAAATTGATTAGGACGTCCAAAGTGACTCTCATTAGAATCAACATATTAATTAGAAATCAGTTATCATTGAAGCAACATCCTCACATCCATCAACCGTCTGAGACAGACATGACAGGCTTACAAACACCAGCAAACAATACAATGTGAGAAAGCTATAGGCTGCCAGAAGAAAACCAGAAGTATTCAACAATTGCTGCTTGCATTGCTTTTCTTTGCAATACATTTTTGTTTCACTAGATAAATACAACCATAAAGCACATGTGTGTTAGTATTCCCAAACCATACCATATATATGAAATGTTATACTCCAGTCACAAACTAAAGCTATAGCTCAGCAGGAAGTCTTTTGTCAGGACCGTGCCTTAAGGTGCACAGCTCTGCAAGGATCAGCACAAACTCCTGCTTTATATGGTCTAGGAGGAGGAGAAGTAAAAAGGTTGAGGAAAGCAATTCGACACACTTCATTGTAGGCATGTCTTCTTCATTTGATGGTGGTGGATGTAGGTTATAAGGCATGATTACTGTGTCAGAGTGTTCCATGGATTGACAGGATGAGCAGGTAAAGGGTGGGGGTTGATCTCATATAGTGTCTTTTATCAGAGTATCTTGCTTGAAAGACGGGGGTCGTAATAAACCTAGACATTTTCAGTAGCTGATTGAATCAACTGATAGAATCATTTCTTTTATTGCTATTTATTACACAGCTTGCTGGAATGATTAATTCTGATTGGTCAGTCGTGACATTCTAAGGTTCATCTGTCTTGGCTTAAAGCCACTTGCTAAGAACTGTTTTCAACACAGATCAATATTTTGTGTACAGTTATTTACTTCTGTGCCAAGTAGCCATGTAATAAGTGGGATAATGTACATCCAGCCAGTGTACATTATAACTTTGCGTTAAGGTTCTGATCATGCTGTCAGGGGTTTATTATGTGATAACAATCGAATGTGCATTATCTCTTTCTTGTCATAAATCTGTCCTCTACTTGAGTATATCACATGAACAAGAACCCTGTTGTTCTTATTCTGGCTGTAGGCATGACATAAAATGTGATATTGCTTTAATGCAACAGTTTAATAAACAGGTAATATTAAGTAACTTAATACCAGTTACTTACAAATTGAGTTCCAAATGAAGTCAAATAGAATGAATCATTACATGTATTGAACCAACACAATGTTGTGGTGATTGGTGCCATAAAGGGAACCAAATGATGTCTCTTACTGAAATATGTAGTAGAAAACCCATGAAAGATTTACATGTTTAAAGGGGTCATCGGATGCTAAGTTCACTTTTACATGCTGTTTGAACATTAGTGTGTGTTGGCAGTGTATGTACAAATCTACCCTATAATGATAAAAATCCATGCAGTGGTTTTTAATGAATCTGTAAAAATAATATCCCCTTTTTCAAATTGAGCCATTCTCAGATACCTGTCGTTGTTGCGTCACACCAGCAGAGGCCGCTCCCATGATAGTTGATTGACGTGAGCGATTTACCTCTGATCAGCTGTAACAGTCCGCCGTCTTTTGTTTCGATGCCGGAACAGGGATGTTAGTTAGACAAGAATATCTCCAATTGAGCAACTGGGGTGTTATGTTCCTGGATGTAATAATGAACGTAGTGGTCAACATTCACCCCCGACATCTGAGCAGCTGAAGATGCAGTAGATTACCTTTGTTTGTGAAGGGAATGCGCCTCCCGATCTACATATATCCGTCTATGTTCACGCGAATCATTCATGATCCAGCTTCACTTACAGCAGAAGTGAGTATAAGGGTTTTTTTTATGAATCTTTGCGATCGCCTTTCCTAATAAGTGCTAGTTAGCAAGTTTAACGGCTAAACGCGGCTAAATGTGGCTAAAGTAAACAGGCTCGTCTTTCCACAGAGAGAAGAGAGGGGCGGGGCGAGCAGAGCTCATTTGCATTTAAAGCAGCCTCGACCAGAATGAGATGATTTTTGCAGAGCTGATTTTGGCAAGGTAAAAAGGGTGTTGTTTTACACAACCATTGAGAATTTTTGTATATTAGTATAATATAATATATGTATATTTATTAGTATAGACTTTTCATTAAGACCCTAAAGAATCATATCAACTTGTGGAAAATGGGCATCCGATGACCCCTTTAAAAAAAATCCACATTGTTTTATACATATTTTGGACTATGGGGGTGCCATTTTTTCAAAGATGTAAAATGGTTTCACTTGGTGAGCTACTGGCACTACCTTTTAAAATTTAACCGCAACACAACTCAGAAAATAAAACACTGATACGATGTCAGATTGTGCAGCTTCTGACTGTAATTTTCAGTCGAAGGGCAACAAGAGAAGGGATGAAAATCTTCACTGCTTTCTTAGAGATAAGAAGAGGAGAAAAGAATGGGACTAATAAAACTTCATAAAGAACCACATCCAGCTTTAAGTGATCACAGCTACTGAAAGAGCTTACAGGTGGCAGAGACAAGAAACGCTAGATGTCAACCCGGCAGGATGTAAACATACCGATGCTTGTCATGATGCCACAACCACTGAAGGAGTTCCACAGTGTGGATTTAACTTGATAACTCCTGGGGTGTTTAGACTCCTTGTGGGGAAAAATTGATGGTATGGCATTTGGTTTAAGCCTGCACTTATATCCATCGCCACCTGTAAGCTCTTTCAGCAGCTGTGGTCATCATATCAGTATTTTATTTTCCGAGTTATGTTGCAGTAAAAATAGCAACAGGTTGATTATTCTATTTTTGACCTAATCGGTTAAATGAAGGATTCCATTAGATTTCCTATGTTTGTTTTCACACCCATATGCTGATAACTACCAAAAATCAGTTTATTAAAATAACTAGTTTTAAGCAGGAAACTTGTACATACTCCTCTAATGTTTGCAGTTTCTATTATAGTTCCTATCATTTCTTCGGTTGCACGAGTTAAGAACACATTTTTATCATTTCTTGGGTCAAGAAAGAGTCATATATTTTCTCCTCCCCAAAGCGAAACACAAGCTCTGGTTGAATGCGCTTAAATCTGCAGAAAGGACACCTTTCTGTTACACACATTACACAGCTCTGCTAGGATCAGCACAAACCACTTATATTAAAACCACTTATATCGAGCAGGAGAAGAAGAGAACACATTGTGTACTTCAATAAGATGGAAAAGCACAGGTTAAGAGGTTTACATGGCAGGTGAAATCATGGTAATGGCCAAAAATCCAGATGTGTCGATAAGTTTATTCCTAAGACCATAGGGCAATATAAAAGTAAAAAGACCAATATAAGAAAATGCATTTACATTACCACATCTGTTGTCAGCTTAAAAGATTAGTATACTTCCAGAATTTTACTCACCTCTATGTCATGCATGATGTTCATGTCTGATGTTCAGTCGAGAAGAAAGTATGGTTTTTAAAGAAAACATTCCAGGATTTTTCTCCATATAGTGGACTTCAAAAGGAGCCAACAAGTTGAAAGTCCTAATTGCAGTTTCAGTGCAGCTTTAAAGGGCTCTACACTGTCCTGGCCGAGGAATAAGTGTCTTGTCTTGCAAAATGATCATCTTTCCAAACAAAAAAAAAATGAATATACTTTTTAACCACAAATGCTTGTCATGCACTAGCTCTGCAATGCACATATTCATGCATTGTCCAATCATGTTGGAAAAGTCACACACGATCAGTTCTTCGTCTGTGTACTCCGGTTCAGAAAGGTAGGGTAGACTGAAAAACTCCATCTCATTTTCTCCACCAACTTCAAAATTGTCAGACATCATTGTTTTATTCTGAAAGTGCACTAATACTTCGAGCATAAGCAGTTTAAGAACATGCATATAAACACACTCAATGACTCACTAATAAAGACAGTCTCTTGTCGCCACTTACTGGTTTAAAGATGGAACCTGCAGAAAATTCTCACAGCAGTGGCGAGCAGTGACTAACAGGGTATGCTATGGCAAATAACACCATGATAGGTGTTAATTCAAAAGTAGGGCTGTTGCCAAGAATACCCATTAAGTGGCAGTACCTTCCTCATACCCAGGATTTGTCAAGCATGAGAAAAACAAACAGAACAATAAAAACAGATTTTTCTTTAATTAGTTTGCTCAAGCATGTTGCTAAATAATGTGTCTTCAACATACTCTTTCTTCAGTGGACTTTCAAAATTTGCTTTGCAAGTGAAAATACACAGTTATGACTGTTAGTCAAGTTTGTTTTGCATCAAATGTGATTTTGGAGTCGGCACTGATAGCCTCGTAGCAGAGCCCAAAGCACAGTGTGTTTGAAAATCATGGATCTTTTTTAAACCCACCCTGCTCTCTCTCTCCCACTTCACTTCCTGTCAATACTTACTCTCCTATCAAAATAAAGGCAACAAAAAGGCCAAAAAAAAAACCCCACATATATTTTTGGTATTCAAGATCTGGCAGCAACAGGGCATTTTTCTGTTTGTGCTAGTAATTCACAGACAGCTTTTCTCTTGCTCCCACCCAACAAACGAATAAAAATTCCGGACAGTAATGACAATTCATATCTATATGGATTCTCTTGAATTTGGGTGAGCTGTTGTGGGTCCACTCACTCATATCCAGGGGTGTCCAAACCTTCACCTAAATGGCCAACTTCCTGCAGTGTTTGTGAAAATCTTGATTAGCTGGTTCAGATGTGTTTAATTAGGACTGGAGCTAAAATCCTCCGTACCTCCATAACCAGCACAGATTTGCATAAAATTACAGTCGATTGGCAAAGAAATAATTTACAGACAGCTGCATACTTATTCCAAGCATTGTGTTATGTAAGCTTTATATTCCACCTCAAATGACAATGGAATTTATAGTAATGTTAATATTTAGTCTGTCTCTGAACTCGTTCTTTTAATGGCTTTGATATGCAGAACATATGCATCTTTATCGACTTAATGCCCCTGATGCACAGACTGACAATGTGTCTGGAACACATGAACACAGACAAGCAGGGTGATAAAAACAGTATATATTAAAAAAAAAAAAAGTCAGTCCTGTAGGACACCACTCAGTCAATCAAATTACAGGACTGAAGCATATTCCAAAAGTCTTGAGTTTTTTCTTAGTTACTTTTCAGTTAGCCTCCATGAGACAGTTTTAAAAAGATAAGCACCACCGATTTAGATAATCAGTCTTTCAATTTTAAAAATGATATTACAATTATATTTGACAGGTATGAAATGCACCGCAACCCTGAAATTTCGCAATTTCCTAGCAAGTTTTTAAAAGTTGTGAAAGTAGTTTTCAGCTCTATTCACTCCTATCTATTAATTATCTGTCACCCACCTGAAAGATCAGCACACAGACTGATCTGGGATCTGCTCTGGAGCTAGAGGTGACAAAAGGTAAACACAAATACTGACTTGGGATGTGCTCTTAGGCCTGAGAGTGACTCCACCAGCTGGCAAACAGTACGAAGCGTGTTTGTTGTGTGAAGAGACTCTGTAATGTGTATGCGAGAGCGTGTGTGTGCATGTGTGTGAGTGTGTGATCTCCAGTGGGGACGGAAATGAGACAGCAGTGTGTGGGGGATGAACAGAGACGCCTCCTCCACAGCTAATTAACTTCATGCTTGACGGCTTTGGTGGGTCCACAAACTTCTGAGTGAGAGAGAGAGAGGAGATTTACCTCACATTCAACAGTTAAGATGATCTCAGCTCTCCTGTATTGCCATAAAATGTCTAGACAAGAAAACACTGGAAAGAAGAGAGTTCTGCATAAAACTAATTAAGCGAATTAATAAATTATTTACTGGGACACAACACTTGTGTTTTAATAGAAATTTCTGCCTGTTTGTGAGCTGATAATGAATGCAAACAGATTCATAGAATTTCTGATTAAATATTTAAGTACAAGCTACATCCATCCTTTTCTTTATAGTTCTTAGACATTAGACTGACGGCTGTGTTTTCTGTTTGTCTGTGTGTGTGTGTGTGTGTGTGTCTCAACACAGATCGACAAGACAGATGACAAGTCTCTGGAGGAGCGAGGGCGCATTATGATCTCTCTGAAGTACAGCTCTCAGAAGTGTGGCTTAGTGGTGGGCATCATCCGCTGTGCCCATCTCGCTGCCATGGATGCCAATGGCTTCTCTGACCCCTATGTTAAAACGTAAGTCACGTCTCCCACTATCATCTGTCTTTTCTGTCCGATAAAGTTTCACTAGTAGTACAATAGCTTTTGTAAAAGCACAATGTAACTGTTCATGTGCAGGAATACTAAAATAATCAGAATCCACATAATTTGCTTTAGTGAAAACGTTTTGTGTGGAACAGAAGATCTGTGCATATGAGTATGTAAATTACAGATATCAAAGGAAATCCAGCTTCCTGTTGCTGATTTTAGTAAAGCTGGTCGACTCAAATCTGTGGTATAACAATAAGACAGGATGTCTTTGTGCATTCAAGTCAGAATACATTAACGTTTTTGTCAAAATTACAGAAAATACGAGAGAGATTTTCCTTAAAGGAATAGTTCACCCAAAAATGAAAATTCTGTCAAACCTGTAAGACCTTCAGAACACAAATTAAGATATTTTTGATGAAATCCAAGAGCTACTACCACATTCAAGGCCCAGAAAGGTAGTAAGGACTAGTGTTGCATGCTATACTAAAATATACTAAAATTGTATTGTATTGCTTTTAAAAATGGTACGATTCTGCATTTTAAGTAAAATACGGTTTATTTTTATAAAACGCAGACAGAGTCATGGGATCCAGTCATAAAAACGGAATTTAATGTTTAACACAGAGTATCAACAAATTTGGCTATTTAAATATGAATCCTGCATGTTCTGCGCGCCTCTGTGTGAATGAATGGTGCAGATGCGCAGTTTCATTTACTACACATGTACTGAAGCACGCTTGATGCTGCCAGTGTTTTCAGCCTCTACCGCCTTAAAATTATTAGCACCTTGTCAAAACTGTAAGAAATAATTGCTTTTTAAGCATGTGATGCTCCTGTAATTTGTATTTAGACACACCTGTGGCAAGAAACAGGTGTGGGCTATATAGTAATCACACTTGCAACCAGTTAAAATTGAGAAAAGTTGACTCAACCTTTGTGTCGTGTGTCACACTGAGCATGGAGAAAAGAAAGAAGTGTAAAGAATTGTCTGTGGATTTGAGAGAAAAAAAACTGTGGAAAAACATGGACAATCTCAAGGCTACAAGTCTATCTCCAGAGATCTTAATGTTCCTGTGTCCACTGTGTGCAATATCATTAAGAGGTTTACAGCCCATGGCACTGTAGCTAACCTCCCTGGATGTGGACAGAAGAGCAAAATTAATGAAAAATTACAACGAAAGATTTTTCGAAAGGTGGATAATGAACACTGATTAACTTCCAAACTAATTCAAGCTGATCTGCAGACACAGGGTACAACAGTGTCAGCTTGCACTATTCGTCGCCATCTGAATGAAAAGGGATGCTATGGTAGGAGACCCAGGAGGACACCACTGCATAAAAAAAAAGCCAGGCTGGAGTTTGCCAAAACTTATGTGACAAAACCACAATCCTTATGGGAGAACGTACTGTGGACAGATGAGGAAAAGTAGAGCCTTTTGGTAAAGGACATCATGGCACTGTTTACAGAAAAAGAAATGAGGCCTTCAAAAAAAAGAACACAGTCACTTCAGTCAAACATGGTGGAGGTTCAAAGATGTTTTGGGGTTGCTTTGCTGCTTCTGGCACTAGATGCCTTGACTGTGTGAACGGCATAATGAAATCTGATGATTACCAAAGAATTTTGGGGCGCAACATAGTGACCAGTGTCAAAAAGCTGCGTCTCCACCAGAGGTCATGGGTCTTCCAGCAGGACAATGATCCGAAACACACTTTAAAAAGCACTCAGAAATGGTTACAAACAAAGCGCTGGAGAGTTCTGAAATGGTCAGCAATGAGGCCAGATTTGAATCCCATAGAACACCTGTGGAGAGATCTCAAAACTGCACTTGGGAGAAGCCATCCTTCAAATCTGAATGACCTGGAGCAGTTTGCAAAAGAGGAGTGGTCCAAAATTACAGTAGAGAGGTGTAAGAAACCCATTCATGGTTACAGGAAGCGACTGATTTCAGTTCTTTTTTCCAAAGGGTGTGCTACCAAATATTAAGTTAAGGGTGCCAATAATTTAGTCCAGTGCATTTTTTGGGTTCTGTGTCGAATTGTATCAAAATTGTGGTGTTCCAATGCAAACCAAAAATAAACATGTGAGTACCAAAACACTTGCAACTGCAACAATTTTCTGAGAGAAGGGTTGCATCTTCTGACAGAATTGCAAGGGTGGCAATAATTTTGGCCATGACTGTACATAGAACTGCTGTGAGAGCATTTTACCATTATTTTTGAGAAAAACCATCATCACACAAACAGAAACGTAAAGGTCTTCACAGCAACCCACTAAAATAAGTTACTTTATGTAATGATAGTGCTACTACTAATAATAAAAATATTAATAAAACAGTATTTAAGAAATATTGACTAGAAAAGCTGTTTACCAGAATTTATTTACCAGATAACTGTAAATACACAACAGTGTTTCTAAAAAAAAAAAAATAAATAAATAATATGATAAATCTATTCTTTATAAAATCTAATTAATCCTTATAAAATTATTAGACATGCTTTTAATTATTAAAATGGAATCCAGAAAATCAATGGAAAACAGATTCAAAGAATTTGATAAAAATAAAACTGAATTTGAGAAAAAGAATAAAACGTATGTCATAGGGCTTTAAAAATGTAATTTTTGTTCAACTTTCAATGAATTGCTGTTAAATTGTGTAAGTTTCATGTTTTCAATTAGACATGCTTTTTGATTTAATATTTATTAATGTAAGCATTAAAATAGAATCTAGAAAAATGTGGGAAAAAATGTAATTTGGGAAGAAATAAAATGGATTTCATTTGTGTCTTTGTTTTTGTATTTGTATTTAGTTTGTTACTTGCATCTATGTTCTTTTTATTAATAACAATTATAAAACTTTTCATGTTGTTCTATGTTTTTTGTTATAGTATCAGTTCAGTAGCAGTATCGAGATAATTTAGTCCGGTATTGTATCAAAGTAAAAACTTTGGTATCATGACAAGAAATCGTTGTAACGAAAATAAAATTAATGACTTAAAGAAGAAATTGTTGAATAAAGTCATTATTTTTGTTTTCGTTGCACACAAAACTTATTCTGGTAACTTTGCAAAATTAAGGTTGAAGCACTGATGTCACATGGACTTTTATACTAATGTCCTTACTACCTTTTTGGGCCTTGAACATGTCAGTTGCGTTGCTAAATAGGCAGGGACAGAAAGTTCTCGGAATTCATCAAAAATCTCTTAACTTGTGTTCCGATGATGAACAAAGGACTTGCAGTTTTGGAACGATATGAGGGTGAGTAATTAATGACAGAATTTTAATTTTTGGGTGAACTAGAGACCTGTTTTCCGGTTTGTTCATTCGACAATTAACATAAAACCTATCCCACAGGAGTAAGCCATGAGCTTCTGACCAGGCCACTTAAAGGAGAAGTCCACTTCCAGAACTAAAATTTACAGATAATGTACTCACCCCCTTGTCATCCAAGATGTTTATGTCTTTCTTTCTTCAGTGTTAAAGAAATTGTTTTTTGAGGAAAACATTTCAGGATTTTTGTCCATATAATGGACTGATATGGTGCCCCGAATTTGAGCTTCCAAAAAGCAGTTTAAATGCGGCTTCAAACAATACCAAGTGCGTTTGTAAATGATCCCAGCCGAAGAAGAAGGTCTTATATTTGATCATATTTTTGTTTTAAAAAAATACAATTGAAATACTTTTTAATCTCAAACACTTGTCTTGTCTTGCTCTCCCTGAACTCTGTGTATTCTGGCTCAAGACAGTTAGGGTATGTTGAAAAACTCCAAACGTATTTTCTCCCTCCAATTCAAAAATTATTTCGAAATCGTCCTACATCGCTGCAGAAGTACCGACACAGTGTTTGCAAAGTGAACATGCAAAGCAGATCAGACACCCTTAACAAAAAAGGTAAAGCAGTGATATAGGACTATTTTGAAGTTGAGGGAGAACATGAGATGGGAGTTTTTTGACATACCCTAACTGTCATGAACCGGAAACAAAAAAAGTCCAGGCAGAGTAAGACAAGACAAGCGTTTGACATTAAAAAGTATATAAATTGTATTATTTTATGAAAATAACTGATCGTTTCGCTAGATAAGAACCTTCTTCCTCATGGGATCGTTTACAACCGCATTTGGAATCGTTTGAAGCTGCATTTAAACTGCATTTTGGAAGTTCAAACTCGAGGCACCGTACCAGTCCATTATATGAAGAAAAATGCTGAAATGTTTTCCTCAAAAAGCATAATTTCTTTACTACTAAAGAAAGAAAGACATGAACATCTTGGATGACAAGGGGTGAGTAAATTATCTATCAGTTTTTGTTCTGGAAGTGGACTTTTCCTTTAATCGTACCATTAAATGTACCATTAAATCACTGTGGGTAAAAGCACTTGCTAAATGATTTACCTACAATGTGGATGTATGCATGTGCACATACATATGCTTGTAAGAAAATACTTAGCACATCCATTCATCCTGCCAAACACAAGAATCTGAACCATTAGTCAACGCTTAATTCCAAAGCAGTCATGTCATAAGCTTAAATTGTGTCTTTGATGGGGAGAAATGCAAATGTATTTGTATTTTGAGGACTGGAATGTGTTGGGTGAAATGAAGCAGTGATCTCTGCGTCAGCACACAGAGAGGATTAGAGCTCTCAACTCCCTCGCTCTCTGAATCGAACGATTTATAGAAGGATTACTGCAGTGGGGCACCATGATTTTGTTTCTTACATGTACAAACATTGGTCATTTTAAATAGTCTGGTTCTGACTCTACAAAAGCTTTGAATACTAAATTATTCATACGTCATTTCTGCTGGTGACAACAAACAGTGCAAATCTTGTGTATTTGTGGCATTCGTTTGTCTCCATCTGCAGTCTTCAAATCATTCTGACGCTCCTCTGTTTTTCTTGCGTATCAGTTTTACCGAATTGATATCACTTGATGCTCATCTTTTTGGGAAGCAAATGAAATTGACTTTTTATTCATTTTATCATTTTAAACTGCAGACGTATTAAGTCACATGAAAATCTGAATAAAATAGTTGTCCGGAGGTACCATTACAAGAGCAAATGTCATTCCCTGTCAAGAGAGCTCCAGGGAAACTGTTACAATAAGAGGGAAATGAGCCTTTCACAAGTTTCACTTTTACTTTAAATGTCTCCTGTCATTTCTGTACTGTATCTTGAATAAGACACTGTTTGATTCATTTCAGTTTTTCACTCTATTATTCAATTAATTCTGTTTGATTTAATACCATTCTACATAAATACCCAGGGAATTTATATTATTGCCTTCACAGAATAAGATACAGGTTGTGACTGTTAGGCTGCTGAGTTCCCTGGCTGGATTTTCTTTAATCAGTCTGTTGGCTGTCTGCTTGTCTGGTGGTCTTTGTAAAAGAGCAAGGGACCCTCATTAAGAGAGCTTGCAGGAATAGAGCCGCAATGAGACATTTAATGACCTCGAAGTCACCAGACAAGTGAGGTTGCGTTTAATTTTTTTTTGTTCTTCTTTTTTAAGTAAACCTTATAATTATTTAAAAATGCTTCTAAAGCAAATGGTGGAACTGTCCTGCAATGAACCATGTTTATCCTTTCATGGCTGTTTCTTTCAGCCCTCCAGATTTTATATACAAGAGCTGCAATGCCCTCTGGTGGACGTACTGACTTGTTGCAAACAAGTAGTTCTGCATTTGTTTTTCAAATATTATTTCCTGTGCATCACAAGTAAACCTTTGCTTAAGCGCAATTTTATTAGAATTATTCCTGTGCCAAATTGGTTTTGAAAGAAATCCAACTTAACGTTTGGTGAAAGACGTGATCAAACTGAATGCATAATTTTTTGTATTTCAGGTATCTCAAGCCAGATGAGAACAAAAAATCAAAGCACAAGACAGCTGTCAAAAAGAAGACCCTCAACCCTGAATTCAATGAAGTAAGATTAACCTGACCAATGCCTCATTTATAAATTATGTAGCTCACATTTGTTTTAATGAATGTTAATTCCATTCAACAGGAGTTTTTCTATGAGATCAAGTACGCTGACCTCAGCAAAAAGACCCTGGAGGTGACAGTTTGGGACTATGACATTGGCAAATCCAATGATTTCATTGGTAGGACCTATTTGTTAAATCTACAATATTTAAAATCATTGTTAAATCACTTGTGAGATACAATCCCAGGGCTTTTTTTTTTTTTTTCTGATTGCCCGGTCGGGTCACTGGTTGAGACTTCTACTTGCTCTGCACGCATGTAACTGTATAATTTTTACATTTATTAGGCTTTATCAAATTATTCAAAAATGTTTTAACAGATTTCTGCTTGTTCTTCACACATTCTGAAACGTCCAAATGAATACATGTAATTTTTAGATTTATAATTTTACATTCATTTTATATTATTGCAACCATATAATGTATAATTTTTAAAATTTGTTAGGTTTTGTAAAATTATTCAAAAATATTTAACATTTTAAAATGGAATGTTTTTACATTTTAAATTTTCATAAAATGTTAAGTTTTGTTTGCAGAAAACCACAATAATAGCCTAAATATATAAAGTTACTATAATTATACAGAACACTCCAAGACCACAATAAAATATTTAGCTAAACATTTACGCAAAAAAAAAAAAAATACAAAGAAAACCATTACCATTCTTACAATTTTGACAAAACCTCATATCTGTACCAGACATCTAGCTAATTTTATCCAAATGACAATTTGGCAAGCTATATTAGCAACCAAATGTACAATAAAACATTTAATTTTGAAAAAATAAAAAATGTGTGTACATTATCAAAAAAATGGGTCCCACTTTATATTAGGTGGCCTTAACTACTTACATCGAAAAATAAGTATCGTAGATATTATTAGCGTAATTTAACAGTTATGTTTTTTCTGTCATTACCAGTACATTTTATTTATTAAGGTAAACTCTAGATTGGAAATAAAAGTTTGGGGAAAAAGGGGAGGGAGCGGGGATTAAACCTACTTTATATTAGGTGGCCTTAACTACTATGTACTTACATCAGAAAATAAGTACAATGTACTTTATATTGTATTGCAAAACACTTTTGCAGCTATTGAGGTGGGATACGGGTAATGTTAGGGACAGGTTTGGTAGTATGGGAAGGTGTAATGGATGGGTCAACAGTGTAACTATAAATGTAAAAAATTAATTACAGACATAATTACATGCAGGTATTTTTTTTAATTTAAGTACAATGTAAAAACATGAACAGTTGAGGTCAAAAGTTTACATACATCTTGCAGAATCTGCAAAATGTTCATTGTTTTACCAAAATAAGAGGGATCATACAAAATGCATGTTATTTTTTGTTTAGCACTGACCTGAATAAGATATTTTACATAAAAGATATTTACATATAGTTCACAAGAGAAAATAGTAGTTGAATAATAAAAATGACCCTGTTTACATACATTTGACTCTTAATACTGTTGTTACCTAAATGATCCACAGCTGTTTTTTTTTTTGTTTGTTTGTTTGTTTGTTTAGTGATTTCATGAGTCCCTTGTTTGTCCTGAATAGTTAAACTGCCCACTGTTCATCTGAAAAATCCTTCAGGTCCCACAAATCTTTTTGTTTTTCAGCATTTTTGTATGTTTTGAGGGACTCATATGCATCTATTACAGAGGGTTTAAACACTCACTGATGCTTCAGAAGGAAAAACAATACCAGTGGGTGAAAACTTTTTGAATTTGTAGGCCAGGATAAATTTAACTTATTTTGTCTTCTGGGAAACATGTAAGTATCTTCTGTAGCTTCTGAAGAGCAGACTGAAATAAAAAAATATATATATAAATTTATGGAAAAAACAAATGTACACATCTGTTCAAAATGGCCCTTAATGCATTGATTTTCCTTCTGGAGCATCGGTAAGTGTTTAAACCTTCTGTAGTAGTTGCATATGAGTCCCTCAGGTGTCCTCAGTGTGAAAAGATGCATCTCAAAACCATACAGTCATTGTTGGAAAGGGTTAAAATACACAAAAATGCTGAAAAAACAAAGAATTTGTGGGACCTGAAGGATTTTTCTGAAGAACAGCAGGCAGTTTAACTGTTCAGGACAAACAAGGGACTCACGAACAACTATCACTAAACAAAAAACACAGCCGTGGATCATTCAGGTAACAACACAGTGTTAAGAATCAAGCATATGTAAACGTTTGAACGGTCATTTTTATAAATTCAACTGATATTTTTTTCTCTTGTAGACTAAATGTAAACATCTTTTATGTGAAATATCTTATTCAGGTCAGTACCAAATAATGAAAATAACATGCATTTAGTATGATCCCTCTTATTTTGGTAAAATGATTAACATTTTGCAGATTCTGCAAGGTGTATGTAAACTTTTGACTTTAACTGTATGTACACAATACAAAGTGCACTGTATCAAATGATTAATTTAAATGTAAGGTCATCTAATATAAAGTGGGACCAAAAAATATAATCCAGTGCTGACCCAAGTGGGCAATTTTTGTCAGCTGGCCTGAAATTCTCTGCAGCAGGTCATCCATATAGCCGAGGCCTGAGTCCCATGGGGAACTGCTGACCTTTGGTTGTTTTTATATGTTTTAATTAACCTTTCCACCTTTTCTCCAGGTGGAGTGTCTTTAGGTATAAATGCCAATGGCGAGAGGCTAAAACACTGGTTTGACTGTCTGAAAAACAAGGACAAGAAAATCGAGCGCTGGCACACGCTAACCAATGAACTCCCTGGTTCAGGGTACACTGACTGAAAGCCTCTCTTTCCAGTGGTTGCACGGATGCCCCGCCCCTTTCCTACATGATGTCGATGTAAAGCCCAGCAGCCTGTGATGGATGGATCAACACTCCAGCAGTCCACTGATTTAGAGATGGGTGCCAGTATCTGTTCCCAACTAACACACCTGCTCTCTATCTCTTGTACTTTTTCTGGTGTTGAGCTTGCAGTCTGATTGTGTGGCTTGATGTGGCTTTTGGGCTTATATAAGGGTCTTTAATCAGCCTGTGTTTGTACAATCTCATTGAAAATGGAGAGATGTTGTGTTCCCAAAGCCAACAAGAGATCAGTTGCTGTCTTCAAATATTTAACCACACTCTACTGCTCTCTTTCTCCGTTCTCTTGGCTATCTATCTTTGAGGTTTTATGTGTATTCGAGAATGCTGTTTACAGACATTAGCTCTCAGTAAATGTATCATTATGCATATGCATCATGGCAGCAAAGGGGCTCTGAAATACACTTTCCAAAACAATATTGTTTACAGTCCAAAACCTTTCTGATGCCTAGCTTAAGGACAGGGAAACTACACAATTGTGTTTTACAGACAGTTGATTGTGAAGATTATATCTGTTGGTGGAGGTTAAAAAAATCGTATATCAATATAAACTCAAAACAAATTTGTATGGGTTTTTAATTCCCCCTTCTGTTACAACAGGCTAGAATGTTTTTATTTTATTTTTTGTTGTTGTTGTTTTTTACTTAATGAATGTAATTTACCTTTTAGTTTCTGTACTCTCACTGTAAATGAACAGTGTGATATTAAGACAGCACACAGCAGTTCCAATAGCCATTTTTCTAGAGAGAAAACAGTTTACGGTGAAAATACACAAAAATGCTGAAATGCGCTATTCTAGAAATGAAGACTATACAACTTTCATCTGGACGTTCATTCAAATCTCATTTCAGTGCGTTAATTGACGATTTTTGGATTAAACACTGTGCCCAAGCTCAATTCATACACTGCATTAACATCTTTTACTCTAAATTCTTCAGTCTGTAAATCAAAAAATTTTTGAAAAACTATTGCTTTGAAATTTATTAATAGCATGTTTATCATATTCTTCCTTTGAGCATTTTAAAGATGACTAAATATATTTTTTTAAATACTGTGTTAAGGTCATTAACATGTTTATTTTAATTTTGTGGCATTAAATTATAATCAATGTATTATTTTAACCTTTCTGTGTTATTGCATATTTAGCATGCCGTTGGTGGGTATTGTGGGTATTATTATTGTATATTTAAGAGTTAGGTTTTCCCCTCATTACCAGTAGATTTTATTTATTAAGGTAAACTCTAGATTGGAGATAAGATTTCAGATGTTGGCCATTTATTAAACACCTTGAAACTGCAAGGAGAACTTCTGTCTACAGCCCTACGATGTATGTTCACCAACTGAGAAACCTTATCTCTCTGACACCGTTCATTGTGCAAGCCACTCCTGTGACATTTTTGTAATCTTTTTGCTTTTGTACACAAACTCTCTATGGCATAAAAATGCATGCAATGTTCTTGGGCTGTCATTAAAAAATAACTTTGCTTAATGTTTGATACTGCTGTTCTCCTCTGTAAAAAGAGAGCTCTTGGATGCTACAGGAATGTCAGCCTTCCTTCTCGGACCGTTTTTGTACTTTTGAACGCTATCGCATTGCCCGTCAGTTTGCTCTATTGACTGGACATGTGACTGCATGTTACAAAAAAATAAATCTTGTCTTGTTTTGATCATTTTAACTCTCAGGCAATTGTTTGCATATTATAGTGGTTCTCTGATGAAGTCGATATATTTCTCCTCCCGGTTCACCTTAATCTTGCACCGAATGGCCGAATTATCGTGCCTTTTCTTTTGTAACAGTGTGTTTTTGCACCACTCACTTTACAAAGATTCCTAGATTAAAATTAGCTTTTAATATGGAAACAATACAACACATAGTTATATTCTTGTCTGTGTTACACTGTTAAAACATTGTCTCTTGGAATATGCCTCTTAAAGACACATTATGGGTAACCTTACACTGTGTGATAGTGCCGTTGATGGCATGGGTGCAAGGCTGAGGTGGAGGATGCTTGTATAACTTCAGATTCTGGCATCTGGTAGCGTTAAACATTCAGACTAAAAAAGAAACCGTTTGACTTTGTTTGCTGTCTCACTCCTTGCACATCCATGTTTATTTAAATCACATTATAAGATGTTTAACACATTGTATTTGGTCATCCATGTTCATTTTTGTGAATGTCACATTTATGTTGTTAAACATCCATGAAGCGAAAATATTGTGGAGAAATATCCTGAACCACTGAAAGCATGAAGGATTTCATCATGTCATTATCAAGTGCTGTCAGACACCAGAATCTGTTGTTTACTATTTTTGTCCAATTTCAAAACTGTTCAAGTATTATATCTAGAGTGTGTTTTTTACTATGGCGAATGATATTTGCTATTTACATGTTCAGAACTGGAAACCCATATCAAATAAAGTAGAAAAACACCTGAAAATGAGTTCACCTCTTTTTGTCTTGTAGATTACGATCAGACTGGTAGAAAACAGTGGCCTTGGAACTACTTTAAAAACACAGAATACTGAACACAAATGATTCAAAAAATATATATACATAATGTTCGGAATATTTTATTGTTTCATTAATCTATTTTAGTTGGGCCAAAACATCTAAAACAAAAGTTTACATGAACTACTTCTTCTATCGTACTGAAATCATGCTCTTAAAATATGGAATTAATTCCTTTTTGTGTGAAAAGTTTTATGATCTGGAAAATCCAATGACAAAGAACGTTGGAAAGAACTCTTTTATAAATACAAAGACCTGCTGTTCCTCATTGTTGTGGGCTTTCAGTCATCTGTGGCCTGGTTGAGCCAGTGGGCCTAATAACTCAACAGCTCCACCATGTGTTGTAAGCCTAGCCTCTGAGCATCATCTATAGGTCTGTTGTTGAACCTGTCTCTTTGCTGTCATTTCAGAGGAGATTGAAATAATGTTTTTAATAGAGGTACAGTGATGCTTTATCCCTACAGAACCAAAAGTAAGGACACAAGGCTCTTGTGATCTTAAAGGAGTCCTATTATGCTTGTTCACTTTTTGAATTTTAGTCAGCGTGTGGTGTGTATGTTTGGGCATAAAAAAGATACAAATCAGTTACAAGTTACAAATCAGTTAAAAGTTACAAATCTACTCCAAAGGGAGATATTTCGTTTTAAAAAAAATCCCTTTTCAAGAACTACAACGAACGGCTTGTTTGGACTACAGCATTGTTTTGCCGAGTGTTGTGATGTCACAACGCGGTCCATTAGAATATCATTAAAATAAATCCCAACTACAGATGTTCGAATCATTGGGGAGTGGGAAAGGACGAGGTGGGGGATTACCCTAACTTTAGCAATGCAGCATGGAGAGGAGCTTCTGAGATGCTTCAAAGAGCTGCAGCGCGGTGGGTATAAACACAAGCATTGACGAGAGTAGTCGCGATCTACTCCGGTGGCCGCATCAGAGCTGCAATGCCACAGACGTGTGCAGTGTGTGGTAAGAGATTTATTCATCATACAGTGTAGATAGCTTGCACTTGCACTAGGCTAATCAGTGATGATGTTCTTTGATAATGTTAATGTTATGCTGCTTTTAGCCTTATGCTGGAGCTGGTTTCGAGCAATGAAACTGAGTATGTAAATAATTAAATAATTAACACGATAATATCATGTATCGGCAATCTCACAGGCTGACGATAGGACCCAACACTACTGTGGCGTATTATGTACTCAGCCTCCATGCATCCTAGGTGTATTTGACTTTCTTCTTTCAGACGAATCCAATCGGAGTTAGATTAAAAATTAAATGGCATACGGGTGTTTCTCTTCATCAGTCCAAAACAAGTCCAATAAAGTGCTTCCATCCATTTAGAATGGCATAGACAGGTGAATCTCGTTTTTTAAAAAAAAAAAAAAATATCCATATTTCAGTCGGAAAATCAAGTCCAATAAAGTGAAACAGTCTAAACTGTTTCCATCCATAATAACCAATCACAAAAAAATAATAAATAAAATAATAATAAATAAAATAAATAAAAAAGCATTTTTTGAACCACCAAGCATGAAAGCGTGTGCCAGTACACCCCCAAAACAAAATCAAGACTTTGTAAAAGAGCATAATAGGACTCCTTTAAAAACCTTTGGATTGAAGAACTTTGCTTAAATGCTTAAAATTTGTTTGTAGACTTCATAAATTGTGCATACATACAGTATGACTTTCCAAACAAAAAGTTATAATTTATTTACATATTATTTGAATTGGACTAGTTGAAAAGAAGAATGGTGGAACAGCAGTCAACAGTGCCTAGTATGTATCTAACAAGTCAAGATACCAAGCTGCAAGGTGGCAACTTTAAAGGAATAGTTCACCCAAAAATGAAAATTCTGTCATTAACCTCATGTTGTTCCAACAAAGGCCTTACAGGTTTGGAATGTCATGAGGGTGAGTAATTAATGACAGAATTTTCATTTTGGGGTGAACCATCCCATAATAGTTATGATGACTTTATATTATTTAAAAATATTGAACAAACAAATGTATGTGTGTCCAAACTTTTGACAGATAAACCACTGCGTTTTAAACTCTTTGTGTCCATACCTCAAGATCCGATCCATTGCGGATACAGAACTTCACCAATTCAGGCTGATTGGTACACACCGCCTATTAAAGCAAATGAAAGAAGATGAGCCAGGCTTAGATGCATATCATAGGAACAGCATTTCAGTGGCTGAGAAAACCTCACCACATGTAAGGGAGTTCGACCGTGAGCATCAGAGACATTAAAACTGACTCCAGCCTTTTTCCATGCCTCCATCTGTTCTGTGTCTCCAAGGAATGCAAGACTGAAAAGCACAATTCATACTGAGAAGATTACAATTATTACTGTTAAGGTTAAGCAATAACATGTTCATCAGATTGACACCTTTTATCAAGTGCCGTCTTTTGGGAAATGAACATAACAAAAATATAATCCCACTCACCAGCACATCTCAACCCCAAGTTCCTCTGAGGATTTTTCCAAATGTGCCCCTGCAGAAATTAACAGCTCCACCACCTCCAAACTCCTAAGTGGTTTAAAACATGAATCAGTAAATGTGGGCATTGCAATAGGGTCGGAAATCAACAGGGGATTGGTGCAAAAATATACCCCTGCACAATTTAACTAAATTTATTATGTCTGTTGTGATTGAAAGTGAAATGTGAAGAGTGTTGACTGTGGCATTACATCTAGATCTGCTCACGTTGCATCAGATTTCTTTTTACGTGCTTTTGCAGTGTGCAGTTCACTGACTGAATTCTGCACTCTCATAAATTCTTTCATCATAAACCAGGAGTGCAGATTCAATGTAAGAAATTAATTTTGCAGAGTAGACACCTTCAGGGATTATAACAGGAGTTCTTTCAAGTGTGCATAATTTGCTTTACACTGAAGCGCTTCAGCATTTTAATCTTGCTTTTGTATATAATTTACTGTTACTGTAAATAACAGTTTTGTTTTTCAAGCTACTACAATAACCAGTATAAAGTCTTGTTCTTCTAATCCAAAAAAGCAATTAACTTATGAATTGTTCTTACAATATCAAAAACAATAATAAACAACCAAATCCTTCATGTAGGCTATTTACTGTGTATTATGCTTTTGTAGTGTTAATACACATCAGCCACATTTGAGCAGCATTAAACAGGTTGTTTAAATAAACATAAATGGTATGTCAGATGCAGTTGCTGTTCCACCTTTACAGTATAAAGATATCTTGTGTTTTGGTATAGTATTTTGATATATTTAAGTAATTTATTAAATTTAAATATGTAATATTAATGACAACACACATGCATTAAATGAGGTAATTACAAAATTAAATCAATTACAGGAAGCAAATATTCTCCCTTAATGGAAAAGTTAATCTCTGGTATGCAATGTACACTTCCAGTCAAAAGTTTTTGAACAGTAAGATTTTTTGTGTTTTTTATAGAAGTCTCTTCTGCTCACCAAACCTACATTTATTTGATCCAAAGTACAGCAAAAACAGTACAATTTTGACATTTTTTACTATCTTTTTACTTTAACATTTTTAATCATTATTCCAGTCACATGATCCTTCAGAAATTATTCTAATATTCTGATTTGCTGCTTGAAAAACATTTATTATTATTATTTATTTATTTATTTATTATATATTGTTATTATTACTTTGATGAATAGAAAGTTCAGAAGAACAGCATTTATCTGAAATAAAAATCTTTTATAACATTATAAATGTCTTTTTCACCTTATTTGATCAATTTAAAGCATTTTTGCTAAATAAATGTATTAATTTCTATAATCCCCCTAAAAAATAATATATATATACATATATATATATACTGACTCCAAGCTTTTTAATGGTATAAGGCTTTTTATATCAGATATATAAAAAGCTTATCTTTGGTTCTTTCTATTCATCAAAGAATCCTGAAAATTCATCAACTGTTTTAAATAATATTGATAATAATAATAAATGTTTCTTGAACAGTAAATCGCATATTAGAATAATTTCTGAAGGATCATGTGACACTGATGACTGGAGTAATGATGCTGAAAATTCAGTTTTGATCACAGAAACAAATTACATTTTAAAATATATTAAAACAGAAAGTATTTATTTTAAATAGTACAAATATTTCACAGTATTACTGCTTTTGCTGTATTTTGGATCAAATAAATGCAGGCTTGATGAGCAGAAGAGACTTAATAAAAGTGTATATCCTGTAAGAAGCACACAAATATGACAAGTACTTGCAGCGAATGGCATCTTGAAGTGGGGTTTCTTCATCACAGTCAGTGGCATTCACATCTGCTCCCTGCTGCAGCAAGAAGTAAACAGCGTTTAAATGGCCTTCTCCTGCTGCCACATGTAGAGGCGTCCGACCACGCTCATCACCACTTGAGACATCAGCACCCTATCATAAGAAAGACCCAAAAATACACATTTTTAAGCTCACCAAAACATTTTTATATCAGTCATTTCTGTTTTCTGTTTTCTTTTAAATACGCTTTTATAGATAGATAGATAGATAGATAGACAGATTGATGGATAGATTCCAGTTTATGATTACATAAATACATTTTGTAAATGCCAAATAATGTTGAAAAAAAATTCGCTTTTTAACATGTAAAATCCTTTGGTCTTGCTTGAGAGGTCAAATCATCTTAAGCAAGTTTCTAAAACCAGATAAGGTGAAACTCTATAACATAACAAAGCATTTGTCTAGTTCTTTAAATTACAGTACTGTGCAAAAGTCTTAGGCCACTAGTATTTTCATCAGCTAAAAGATGGTTTAAAGTCAGTTAAAGTCGGTCTTTCGCTGTAGTGTGTCAGTAGGAAATATCAGATTACATTTCCAAACATTCATTTTGCCATTAATTGTAATAATCCAGTGAGATTTTTGTTTGCACAAGGAGTCTGACAACAGCAAGTGCTCTGCACAGGGATTTGATCTCATCATCATCCAGTCTGTCTGGAATGACATGAAGAAACAGAACAAACTCAGACAGACTAAATCCAGAAGAACTGTGACAAAGTCTCCAGGATGCTTCAAGAAACCTGCAAAGCTGCAGCACTGTTAAAAGTTTTAGACACTTGCGTAAAAATGCTGTAAAATGAGGATGCTGTCATAAATAGATTTTCTTTATCAATTACCTTCTATTAACTAAATGAAATCAACATTTGGTGCGACCATTCTTTGCGTTTACAGCAGCTTTTGCCCTAGGTGCACTTTTCAGGTAGTTTTGCAGGTAGGTCTCTTGAAGCATCTTGGAGACGTTGCCACAGTTCTTCTGGATTTACTCTGTTTCAGTTTGTTCTGTTTCTTCATGTCATTCCAGGAAGACTGGATGATGATGAGATTAGATCAGTGTGGAGCACTGGCTGTTGTCAGACTCTTTGTGCAAACAAAAATCTCACTAGATTATTACAATTAATGGCAAAAAGAATATTTGGAAAAAAAAAAAACATTTTTTAGCTGGTGAAAAAACTAGTGGCCTAAAACTTTTGCACAGTACTGTACATTTCAGGTTGACATTTATATTATGCAGGTTAAACTAAGACTAACTGACTTCTTGTTAATATCTCATTTAAGATATGACAGGAGACAAGCAATCATGTTGATATTTCCACACTCATGGACTCAGTACCTCGCGTAGATGTTCCTCCAGACCAAGAATATCTTCTTCAACAGCTGAGGAGTTCAACAGATTAGGAAAAAGGGCAAGTTGACATGCTTTCATCTCCTAGATAAAAGAAAGAAACTTGATAACGGTGGTCAGTTAGTTGATGACGCAATATATATTTCATTTTACAAACTGCTTGTTCAGTACTGACTTACTACCAAGTTACTACTCAATTATTACATTCAGCATACTAGCCGGTTTGTTTGTTCAATTAACAAATTACTATAGTTCGCTTTAACTAGACGGTAACACTAACCGTCCTGACGTTATTCGTCCCAAGCCAACCGAGGCGAAGAGAAGACGCCACAGCAGACCAATATCTATAAATTTCATCAGGGATCTTTTTTCTTGACATACAACCCCCCATAATGAAAAAACAACAGTCACACAAAAGTTTAACGGCAACGAGAAGACAGTGTACGCTCTTTATTAAGCGTCAAGAGTGACGTCACTGGAGTGGCGTCTGGCGCGAAACATCTTTGACGTCAGGTGTCTCGCATTTGTTGAGAGATTAAATATACTGGATTTTTCCCACATTTAGAAATAGTATTATTGTTGTTGTTATTATTATTATTCATCAAAGAACAAACTACTGAATAGTTTTCATACTTTTTTATTAGAACAATATATATGTATTTTTACATTTATATTTTTCGTATTTCTTGTGTATGTGGAAATTTAAAGTTTAAAGTTACAATTTCATTCTAATAAATTATACATCAAAATTATTCAGACTGAATGTTTTCTTTTTATTAGGGTTTCAATCTTTCTGCATACAAAACAAACAAAAAGAGACTTCAACAGTTAATTTTTCTGTTGAATCAATTTATAAATCTCTCAACACACTTTCAGCTAAATATAATATATACTATGATAGACTATAAACTTAACATCTTTTACTTTATTATTATTTAATACATTTTTTCCTAAAATATTTCGTGCTTTACTCCAGTTTAATGCTTCTAAATACATTTTTAATCGCTTAACGTTACCACAGAAACGCAAAGGAAAGCGCGGGGCCGTAAAGTGACGTAAAGTCAGATACCGCGCTATAAAAATGTGACGCTTTGCTTCCGGTGTCCTTCTCTGCTTTAGCCAGCCGTCTGGAGGGCTTGTGAAGAAATCTGGCTTACAACTAGGTAGTTGTTTTAATTTTTTAACGCCTTTGTATGTTATTGCAGCATTTCAATTATTCATAAGTTTAATTTATGGTAACATTAAATGGGTTTAACGTAAATGCTTTCTTATACGTTCTAGCGAATAGTAGGCTTAAACCACGTGGTGAATGCTCACGCAGACTCGTGTGCATAGAAAAAACTAGACTAAATAAAGTTCTTTATTCAAATAGCTTTCGTAGTTAAATTCATTAATTATATTCCACTCTTTTGATCTATTGTGGATGATTTGATTCTTGTGGGGAACTTGTGTTTAAAGATTGATCGGCTCTCCTAGATTGCCAAGCAGATCATCACAATCGGAATTTCTCACATAGGGTAAATTCCTCTATCTGGTTGGCTAGAAAAACACCAGGTTTGCTTTCATTGCTGTAGAATCGTTGCAGTGATGACAATGAGGCCTGGAATATTCCCGACTTCTCTCTAGAACTTACTGTAACTTCGGTTGATAGGAAGACTAATGTTCTTTTTTTTCCCAACAGGGATTTCTCGGGCATCTCCATGATGTTTGAAGTAACGTTATTTAATAACCGACGTATGCAGTATGGTAAGTTACGTGTTTAAGACTGTTTTTATGAAGAAAATGCACAGTGCTTGTCACGGTCAAGTCATAATGGGCTTATGAACTAGCGCAGTGCAAAAATTACAATTCCCTTCTCTTGCAACACACTGTTGTGCTCCCAAATAACAGTGCTACTTCTGAGAAGAGACATTTTTTTTTTTTTCACAGAAAATGTTGCTTGATTTTATCATTTAATGAGATGTTTCAAATGAGATGTGTGCACTTTCAGGTTTCGGATGACATGTAATGGTCCTCCTGTGAAGGGACGGGGCAATCCGGTAAGAATTTATTAGGATAATGATGAATTGGGAGAGTTTTGTAGTGATGATTGGCATTAATGTTCAACTGCTCTTATAAACCATGAAAGAGAAACTGCCTTTCTGAACACTCAAACTCCCTTTCAATATGCTTAAAATACAGACGTGCTACACTTTGCTTATTATTATTCCCTGTACTTTCAGGCTCCAGAACACAGATGTGGCTGAATGATCCTGGGAATGGAATCAGAAAATGCATATTTTGCATCTGAGGAAGTTTGTCCTAATGGTAAATGTCACATTTTGTTTATGATATTTGGTTTAATTTTCAGTTTCTAAAGTTTATTTGATTTTATTAAATTGAGGTCTGTCCTGACTTGCTCTTCTCAGTAGAGCTTAGTCGTTGGAAACGCCTCAAAGATAAAGTCTGTGGTATCGCTTTACCCCATGTCGCTAAATTTATTAGCTTTGTGGGAAAACACTGCAGTACATTCAATTAACTTTAAAAGTTGTACATTAATTTGTAAGACTGTGAAAAGCAACATCTCACTGTAAGTTTCCACTCTGTAGGTGTGATCTGAAGGATGTCCACTAGAAGGTGCAACACACTTTTTTGATGATTGGCAGTGTATTAGAGGTTAGTGGTTTATTAGAAATAATTCAGCACTGTTGGTATCTGCATCTAGTTGTATGTCTGACTGGAATGTTCATTTACCAGTGCTAGAGAACCTCGACACCTGCTCTTATTAGACCTTATGTGTTTGTTGGGTCTTGTTGGTGGTCGAGACAAGGCCTCATCCTGAGGTTTTTTCTCTCTTCATTCCTTATGTGGGGAAGTCTGTAGTATCACTTTACCCGTGTCACTAATATGATTAGCTTTGTGGGAAACGCTGCAGTACGTTTAGTGAGATTAAAGGATGTACCTTAATTTGTAAGGCATCAAGAGCAACGTCTCACTTCTGTAAATTTCCACTTTGTAGGTGTAATCTGAAGGATGTCCACTAGAAGGCGCAACACCCTTTTTTCGGTGATTGGCAGTGTATTAGAGGTTTGTAATGTTAAAGTAGTTTATTAGAAATAACAGTCAGCACTGTTGGTATCTGCATCCAGTTGTATGTCTGACTGGAATGTTCAAATGCCAGTGCTAGAGAACCTCGACACCCGCTCTGATTGGACCTTACATGTTTGTTGTTGGGTCCTGAAGGTGGTCGAGATAATTCCTCATCCTGAGGGGTTTGTTCGTCTCCCTGTGTGTGTGTGTAGCATGCATACTTTTACTTGCTTATTTCTTATTACACGCATGCATTTTAATGATTCTCAAATGGTACTCAAATGATTTTTTCCAAGTTTTCCTTTAAACGAATATTAAGAGAAATTAAATTAAATTTAATAGCATAAGTCAATAGTTTTACACTGTAAAGCTGTAGAATTACAATACTAATATTTGACTATCTTTACTTCTTTAAATGGAAGTTTAAGTTTTCTAAATTGTTTTGTGTAACCATTGGTGAAAATGCAGCCAGTTTATAAGCGCTTTTCATTACATATAAAGAAACAGTTGACGTGTTGGCAAATGAACATTTTAAGTGAACTCAGCAGATGCAAAGATGAGTTTGTGTGGAGCAGCATATACTGTTAACCAAGTTGCTTTGAGACCCTGAAAGAAATAGAACATGAGCTGCTCATGTGTAAAAATGCAGTGCTGTTTCACTCTGAAGCAATGCGTATTTAAATTCCAGCATTTCCAACTTAAGCCATATCATTTTAATTGAAGTTTAATTAATCATGCGGTTTAAGCTGGAAGCCAAGTTGTTTTTCATGTGAACTTCCCTGCACGGTCTCTAGTGCAGTGTGGAATGAGTCTGTCACTGGTATGCTTTCAGTTCTTCCACATACCCAACATGCCCCAACCCTTTATAACCCCCCACAGTCGTCCAAGACGCTCTTCGGGGAGGATAACGGCAAACTGCGACCTGCTCTTTTTAGAAGCCTTGTGACATTGTTTCAATAGCTCTGTGTGTTTCGATAATCCTGACGTGTTTGTGTTGTGCCCACAGGTCCCATATGGCTAAATTGAAGAATGAATGCTGACAGGCTATCACTCTTACAGTATTTAAAATGAAAAGTAAGGCATCTGTTCTTGAACATTTCCCAGTTGAATGTACATGATGAATTTGGTCATATACCAAGGCTTTTAGGGTACACTGTTCCTAACTTGCTGTGGACATGACCGAAAATTAAAACCTATCCTAATGAGTCCCTTCAGATGTGCATCTGTTTGGATTTATTAGGAACATTTCCTTAAATGCAGTTAAACTCAAAATGGGTGGTTGTATGTGTGTTTACTTGTTTTTGTTTTAACAGGTTTGGAGTTTGAGTGAAGGGTTTCCCAGCCAGACTTTTCTTGGAAGGTGAGAGAGCTGCTCCACATCCCCGGATCACTTTCAAAGGGGGTCAACCAGGTCTTTTCACTGGTGACCCTTAACGCAGTGATCCCAAATCAGTGCCCTGTGAGATGTTTTGCAGGTTTTTTTGCAAATAAACTGCTTGCTGTCTTTGGGGCAACACCTGATTTGCTTTATGCAATATCAGTTGCATAGCCAATTGTAATAGCACTTTCAATATGAATGTAATTGCTCGTCTTTAACAGGTGGTGCTGCTGAGGAGATCATACTGCACATAAAATCTGTAAACCTTCTGCTTTGGAGTGTTTTGCTGTGATGCAATTTTTAATAAATTAAGTTTAAAAGATGTGTAATTTATAAGAATTTATTTATTTTTTCCAAAAGAAGGTTTGTCTTCCAACATGAACGCACATTCTATAAGAATATATTTTAGCAGTTAAACATTTGTGCTATAGTTTTTCTTGTTACTAAAGCTCACCTTAGAGAGGATAACCATAAGATTTGAAGTCTCAAAGCCTCATAGCCAGTGTCATGCCGGTAGGAGATTGGTTCTCAGGGCTTCATGTGGGTCATGGGGTTCAGATTAAAGGATTCTTTCTGCAGAATGCAGCTTTTAGAGCTCCACTTCTGCTTTGACAAGCCTTTGAGTGTGTAACTAAGCTTTTATTTGTGAGTGCTTGAATGTTCTATTGCTGTGTTTGCTCTTTGGGGAATGTCTTTAAAGTGTAGTTTTCAGATAAGCATTTGTTCATAAAGTGTCTGGTTAGGAAAGATAAATTGTTCAGGCCAAGCAACAGAAAACCCAAATATTTTATTCCCTTGAGTCTTTATTTTAATGTGCACATTTACACAAGATTTAAGTCATCTTCGTATTCTTGTATTAATGCAAATAGTTATAAATCTGATCCTTGTGTTGAAAGATGTAATCAGATGTCAAGGTCCTTTTAGGCTTTGTTAAATTTTCTGTTTGTAAAGTGCATTACGGGGGATATGCTCACTGCTGGCAGAACAATTTTATGATTGTGAGGTTTTACTTTTAGAAGAATGTTGGTTCTAGAAAGACTTTTCCATATCAGAAAACATTGTGTAGACACCTCTGATATTTAAAAATAAAAAGTCAAGTCAAAAGCTTACTGCTCAATATGTTTTGAGTGGTAATGCTGAAAGGAATAGTGTCTAAAGAGGAGTGCTGTCCTTTGAACTGAACAATGCCTGTCCCTGTGAGAGATCAGAGTGTCCCAGGGATCTTATCACAGCTGCACACAAAGAATGCTTGTTGTTTTATGACGCTCTGCACCGGCCCTGGTTACCAATAGACAGCACTTGTGAATTATTAAACTTGTGCCGCCTTGTATTGGATGATGCACTCTGGGCCAAGACTTGGTAAATTAAGGGGTGTCATGATGTAATTGTACATTACAGGGGTTAAACATGGTTGTTTCAAATTACTTACTACTTACTGTATTTATACTACTTATTATGCTCATATTTTAAAATTCCAATTGAGAGAAAATGACTTCAATTGGTTACACAAATGTCTATGGGTTTCTTCCACTTGTAATCTTTAATCTCAAAAAAGCAACAAAAGTTCAACCTACTGTTTTTTTTTTTTTTTTTTAGATAAAGGCAGAACAGATTGATATTGATTGAAATTCCCCCATCACACTTTCACACAGTCAATGATTAGCAGGATTTTGTTTAGGCTCAAGAAGAGGTCACATACTTTATTATTCAATATATGGCTAAACTGGGTCAGCCTTAATCTAGTAAACTGAACATTTTAGGCAGGTTTTTCGTGCTAAAACAATGAATGATTTTAGGGGGGAGGGGGATTATTCAGACGCCAGATAATTTTTTATATTTTTTACAAGTGGGTGCAGGATGCTACAGTTTATTTATGTAACTGAGGATAGCAAAATAAACTGTGACATATCATACCCCCAAATTCTTCACTATCAGTAAAACTTACAAAATTTAGGACCAAAAATTATTCAGACACTTTGACCTGACCATGTTTTGCTTAAATGTTTTTTCTTTAATTGCTAATGCAACTTTTTTACACCACAGACTGAACAAAAGTAAGCATTGCTTGGTAATTGATCGACAAAGTATTGATAGTCGTGTAAATACTGTCATACTAACAGTTTACTAACCTTTCTATCAAAGTTATCTGACATTATCAAGATGAATTTGTTCTGACAAAGTTTAACTCTTGAGTTCTTCTCTCATTTCCAAACTCCAGTGAATAAACTGTGATAATGTGAGAAATGTTAAAGGTTTCTGAATAAATTTCGGTTTGACTGTACAACCATTCGTTGGAGGGAGGGAGAGGATGCCTGTCAGTAACAAATCTGGGCCCTGTCCAAAATATAGCCCTAGTTGCTAATTTTAGTTTAATGGAGACGCTGCTTAAAATTTCGTCAAAGATTTTGAGATCATAACATTTTATGTTAAAACAAGATTAAATTAAATGCGACTTTAAGCAAATATGACTACATTTTAAAATAAAAAATGTGTATCGACGAACTTTGTGTGGCTAAACTGCATTTCCCAGTATGCACTTCCTGTATAAGTCGCCCCGCCCCTTTTTTTGAGTGACAGGTTGTTTGTTTCACTGTTACCAGCTGCTGGCCCATTCCAATCCTTGTCGGAGTGGAAACACGGGGGCCGACAGTCCTCTTTTTTCTCCCTTCCCGTTTACCTCGTTGTGCTTTCTTTTATTTCACCCCGCTTTACTCTCTTTCTCTCTTTTCCTCGGCAGACAACTTTTCCTTTTCTCTCCCCTCCTTTCCGCTCCGTTTGAAGGTTTTAAAGCCCTGTCCACAAGCTCTAGTTATTTATTTATTTATTTATTCTTTCTTGTTTTATCAAAACGGAATAGGCAGTTATATATATATTTTTTAGATGTACCACAAATGAGAAGACGCAAAAGATGGAGCTGCACATTTTAGAGCACAGTTTAAAAGTAGCAAGTATAGCGAAAGAGGGCATCCAGATTTGCACTCACGGATTAATCAAACTAGCTTTCCTGCCCTCTAAAACAAGGTAAGTCGCTTCACGAATTAAGTTTGCCTTGTGGTAAACCTGCATGTACTGTCTACTTGAAGAATCTGACGCGGAATTACATTAGCTTACCGCTACGCACCTCTTACGTGAGGCAGATGCAGTTCCAGCACTTCTTTACGTTTTTTAATCCAAATATCTATTTGCTCCGCGTAAGAGGCGCATGACATCATCAAGCAAGCGGTCATGGGTGTTTTGTTTTGCGGCAATGATTGTCTGTGCTGTTGCCGAAGTTCATTCGACGGTAGAGGGGTGTGTTACGTGCTCGGGGTTGTTTTTCTTCTTGTGCGGCGGTATAAATATACGGAGGGGGATGTTGCTTTAAATCCCCCAGTCTGTGATGTTCAATGCACGATCACGTATTCAGCATCACGGCTTTGATACAGATGAAGGGGCCATCCTGATGACTTGACGTGAAGCTTATCCTTTCGCTGCTTTCATCAGAAACTGACCTGTTTTGATCAGTTTGACAGAGATCCGTTTAAGCTGCACGCGCTGGCGCTGGTGGAAACCTGTAAACAACTGGAAGAGGAGGGAAAAGTTGTGGCCTGAGCATGATTTGCATGCATTTGCTGCATAGGCTCACTGCCTGCGAACAGAAATGTGTTTTTGCCACCTTTTGTGTTTAGCAATGCACATTCATTCCTGCTCTATCTCATACTGATGCACCCTCAGATGATGGTCTTTGTGAAAGACCATCTATTCATAGCCTCAAATGCCCCCTTGCTGTGTTTGCGCACATCTCCAACCCGGCTCCGGAGTCTGAACCTCAGGGAGAAACATCCTGCTCGGTCATTTAGTCTCGTTAGACTGTGGACACACACGCACAGACACACACACACAGGCCTCTAGCAAGAGTTAAAGTGGTTAGTAAGGCAGAGTAGGTTGTTTTCATGTCTGTGTCTTGATTAAAAAATTCAGCGGTTTGAATCAGGGGCCTAATTCCCCTCAGGCCTCTTTTATTTTGCATGTTTACTTGCTCCTGCGTTCGGAAATCTCATTTTCCAGAATGCTTTATTGGTTCTATGCTTGTAATGGCTGTCATGTTCAGCGGATTGTTTTGAAAAGCTCTTGCTGCATTCAAGAGACTGCAATTAAGCAGTATCACACAAGTAAGCATGATAGCTATTGGTTTTGACAATTAAAACAAAACATCAGTCGACAACTGCAAGTTAGACATGTTTGAATAGGAAACTTTTCTTTGGAGATCAAAGCTGTTTTGTCATGACTCAGAGCCTGGAACAGCAATGATGACATCACCTCTGATCGAAAGGGAAAAATACTGAAATTCGCAAAGTAACGTCTCAGCAAAAGCATTCAAGGTCTGCCTGCAAATGCAGCGTTATTAATTTGCGAATTGAAATTTATCACAGTAAAAAGCTTTGCAGCTGGGCTGTTTTGAATATTCAGGTTGTGTTTGCAGTGAGCAGCATTTCTTCAGGGTTTTCTATTGTATCCAGGGCTGTATATCTTGCCCAGCAGGCCATGAAATCCGTTTTAAGAGCTTTTTTTTGGATATGAATGCAATTTCATGTAGAAACAGCATTTTTGATATGGCTTCTTTTCTGATTTTGAATCTTTAAATTGATTCTGACTTGGCAATCACTTTTATGCTGGGGGACGGGGGAAACACTTGTTTTTCTGTCACAGAGGCACAGCTTGAATCAACTTATTTAGTAGCTGTTTGTGAAGTGTCTCAGAGTGATGCAGAATGCGCACAACACGAGGGGAGCTCTGGAAATAGTTGCTTACAGTTAAAAACATTGTTGCCAGCTCTTGGGTTGTGCTGGCTCACTGTTTGTCCAGCAAGATATAGAGGAAGCAGTTTTTTTTTTCTCTCACTAAGTTAACCAAATGCAGTGTCACCATTAAAACTAAACAAAACAAAAAAGTCTTGTCTGAGTAATCTGTATCTGTCAGTGGGGTATGAAAAGATGTTTTCCCTTTTAATTAAGTGTACTTTCCTGGCTGCATTTCTATATTTTTTCTTGTTTTAATCATAAACTGACTTCATTTTGGTCAGTTTCTCAGAAAACAGGACTGGGGCATGTCAAGACATGTCATTTTCATTCTCAATGTATCTGGATTTAAGAACCATCAATAACATTTGCACTGAAAAACAAGACAAAATTACTAAGAAAGGACATCAGTTTTTGCAGTGATCATAAGGAACAGTGGAAATTATTTCCACGTTAAAGTGAAAGGTAATTGAGGTCCGTTGGGAGTTGTAATTTCAAATGTTAAAGTGTTGCTAAACTTATTGTCTGCTCCTTTGCTGAACACATAGGCATGTTCCCTTTCATTTATTGCTTAAATTGTTTTTACTTAAGCTTAAAAGGATTTAAAAGTTATACGTTTAACTTTAAAAGCTGCAGTAAGTCTAGTGTTTAAGCATTACAGCCAACATAAAAACATAAAAACTGACCCTATTTACTCTCATAATAGTTGCATTTGGTCTTTTTGTACAGAATACTTTGCACAATATTCCAAAGACAAAATGTCTTTGTAATGCTAAATTTAACTTTTAACTTTAAGTTTTAAATTTACCTTTAAAAACCTGCAGAAACCAGAAGCGTTACAGCCAACATACAAAATAAAAATTAAATAAAAACTGACTCTATTTACTTTCTTAATAGTTGCATTTAGGATTTTTGTACAGAATTCTTTGCACATTATTCCAAAGAAAAAATCAAGAGTATTAACTTGCTCTACCTTTAAAACTCCTTTTTGGCTGACGTCAACAAGATTGAATGTTTTTTAACTCCTCCAACCACCTGGCTCTCTTTGTAGTTTGTATCGTATAACAATGCAATCAATTCCCAGTGAATTAAATCAAGTACAGGGCTACATTCTTTTCATGTGTTTCAGAAATACATAATGATACAAGGAGTAAAATAGGTTGCAAATCATTTTGATTTAGTTTTTTCTTTGAATGTTGATTTTAAAGGATAGTTCATAGCACATAGGTTGGGTTTTTGTTAGTTTTTTTCCTTTTTTACTTCTTGAAATGCCTTCATTTGTGTTTTCCAGAAGAAAGAAAGTCTTACCGTTTTCAATCAACATGAGGGGGGGGGGGTTTTCAGTTTGGTGTGAACCAAATGCGCATGTTATGTTGTCTGTAATCATTAAAAAAAATTGCTCTTATGCTTCAGTGGCTTTCACTGGGTGATGTTATAGTGTGTTGTTTTTAGACTTCAGGTAAGCAGTCTTTATTTCTAGAAACATTACTGGATAAACAGGAACAGCCATGTAATAAATTCAGGGTTTTTTACCTAAATATGGAGTTAGGAAATGAAAAGGAAGCGGTGAATGTATTTTTAGATAAACTGCTGGAATCAATAATTATTTGGTTGTGCATTTGAAAATAAGATTCAATGCGTGTGTCCTTAGAGACCTCAGGAACGGTTGTTAGGAGCACATTTTTAAGCAAAGGCTCTGAGTGCGTGAGTCATAGCCTGTTGAAAATTTACAATGGAGATGTTTTGTTGCTCTGATTTAAGGGCATAAGACCTTCCTTTCCTCTATGATTATTGCTTTGCTTTTATTGCTCATCTCAGGACTCGAATTTATGTAGATCCATCACATCTCTCCTCGCTCGGTGACTCAAATTCAGCTCAAAGCTGAATAAATTCCTTGTCCTGCAAAAAGGTGGATGTTTGTGTAGAAAAAATTAGCAAGTCAATCCGTTGCGCAGCATCTGAGCGTTTTCTATTAGTGCTTTAAATAATAAAACAATTCAAGCAGTACTTCATTAATACTATACTCAGACGTCTACGCTTCAGATACCTTTCTGTACTGCAGTGCTATGTCATTTCACTTCTAGGCTCAAGGGGATTTTGAATGATCAAGTGACACAGCACCAGAAATGTCCGACAGCTTGCAAAAACCTTGAAAAAAAAATCACCCCCTTCCCCCCCAGCACCACTTCGGCAGTATCAGATAAGATGCTGCTTTCCAGAGTGAACAAGTCGCCTGCTTTCCCCCCAGAGGCAAAATGATACACTATGTGGGTGGACAGGCCCATAAATAAGGACTCCTCTTACCTGGTGTCTGGAGCCGTTTGGGGCGCACAAGCAGCGTTATGAGCCAGCTGAGGCTGCCTGGCATTTGTGCAGCAATGTATGTTGGCTTATGTTTGCACAGGAACATTCAGCACAGATATGTTTTTCCTGTTTTGTCATCTTTTGGGGAAGTGTGAGAAGCTGATAAAATCAGCATTTAGATGAATAATTTTATTCCTGAATGATTAATTTAAAGCATTTGATAAAAGCTTTTAATTTGATATGATTATGACATCAAGGTTACATCCTCCTAATCTCATACTAAAGAAAAAAAAAGTGTTTCTTGAAATGAAAACTACTTTAGATTTGGCATAATCCTTCGTTATTAATTCCTAGGGGGGGGAATTATTTTAACAGTATCTTATTAAAGCAAATAGGGTACGCTTTCTGCCGTCTAGGTCTCTAGCGTGTCAAAAAAAAAAATAAATAACCAAAACTCTGTTTGCCTCACGGACATGAAAAATATATCTATAGAAAATGTATACTTTTAAATGAACCAATTCAAATGGAAAACAAATATTTTCAGATTATGTAATCTGTATGAAATGTGCACGTCCAATGTGGAGATGATGAGTCAGTGTTATCGACTTCATCACTGCAGCTGAAAATATAGAAAATGCTCATCAATTAATTATAATAATGTTAAGGCAGTCTTCTTGCTGTTTGTTGGGAAAGAAATGCCAAATCATCACAGTAACTGACAGTTTCTGGAGGTAATTGACAAATATTGCCATGCCACCCCAGATAAGGTCATACGGTGCTACTCCTCAGAAACCTAATAATATTTATGAATTTATCATTCACAATATTTGCAAAAATATATATAAATATATTTTTTTAAATAATGATTAAGATATTTACAGTTACATATTTTAAGTGTAAGGAAACTTTTTATTTCATGGTTACACCACATGACATTTTAGAATAATTAAATTTAAACTTTTCTTGAAAGTTTATGTTTTGTCACAAGTTCTTTTTCTAAGTAGTTTTTTGGTTTCCTGCAGTTGGTCTTGGTTATTCTTCTGTCTTTCATGTCCATTCAAAAGCGGTGCACTAAAGTCTATAACTTCAAATCCCTAAGCCTGAGCAATTGACTATCTGATATTTATCAATGAATTGATATTTACAAAAATGACTTTTTCCCTTTAAATGAGACAAATACCTCTTTTTGCAAGATGTAATATAAGTCTCAGGTGTTCCCAGAATGTGTCTGTGAAGTTTCAGCTCAAAATACCCCAAAGTGTTTTGAGTAGAGGCAGAAACATGCCGTTTTCATGCATGTCTCTTTAAATGCAAATGAGCTGCTTCTCCCCGCCCCCTTTTTCAGAATAGGGCTGTGCCTTTACAGTTTGTAGCTCAGGTACTCTGCTAAAAAACATCAGTTTGGTTTTGATTATCTTTTCTATCACTCTGAAATCATGCTTTTTGTACTGAAATCAACCATAATAGTTTTAAACTTCTGATATAGGGTTTTCTGAGCGCACACATCCAAACAACACACACAGAAAGCTGCTGTCACATGGCATGTGAGTACTAAACAAAGTTCCTTTCATGTCTTATTGCGCTTAAACTGTCAAATACAGACAAGTTTGTTAAAAATACATATGAGTTACAAAAACAGTCGGTTATGTCTGTGAAGGTGAGCAGCTGAGGCTGGGACTCTGAATAGTGTTCTGTGCTTGTCTGTACACACCGTTGGCTGGAAATGTCAAGATTAATGGGCGGTAATATTATAGTAAGATCCCCTTACCACGTCACGAGGGGGGCACTGGGGACTTGACTGTAGCACTTAAGCACAGAAAAAGTCCAGTTTTTATGTATTCCAATTTTCGTGTATTCAAGGGTTGTGGAATTTTTTTTTTTAAGTTTCTACGATGTTCTGGTCCATAGATATGAATGTTGCTTGTTTTTTTTTTTAAGCTTACAAAAGTGATATCTCTCCCATTCATGTCTGTTCAATAATGCGTCAAAGTTTAATTCTTCAAATCCCTAAGCCTGAGCAATAGACGTGCATGCAGTCTGTGATCTCTGTGAAGCTGAGTAAATTGATGTTCATAGAAGCTTCTCAGGAATATGTTATTAACTTCTATTCATTACTCTGCTCCTTCTTGGCTCATAATTTCCATGTCTTTCTCTCTTTGCTCTCTCCAGATGTAAGTTCTTTAGTTTAACCGAAACTCCGGAGGATTACACCATTATTGTGGATGAAGATGGCTTTAAAGGTAGGTCTTGTGGTTACTCTTTTACTAAGAGTGCACTGGGTTTAGTGCAGCGAGGCAAGATTAAGTCATGTAAAGTATCACCGATTCTCTATAATTCCTTGTAGCTTGACTCACTGCCAATGTTTGACCACATATTGCTCCATCCGCCCCCCCCCCCACCCACATTTCCATTATGGGTTACTAGAGGGTAAGCTGTCAGTGGCTTTGGTTTTGTGGCTGATTGAGTGAATCCATGTCATTACACACTGGTTACCAAGGTGAAACCCGTTTGTAGCCATAGATACCAGAAGCTCTGTGTTGCGAAATGGGTACAGGTATTTTAAAATTCCTGAAAGTTTATGGGTTTGTTGACAGCTTTTCCAGCCATATTTCTTCTGGAGAATTATAAATCTGATACACTAAAGTGGTAGAACGTTTTTTTGATTGGATCTTCCCCAGAATTTCCATCAAAACCACCTGCAACAAATCATCAAATAGCAAATCACATCAATGAAGCCTATTGTTTTTTTTACAAATGCTCTTTAAAATGCACAGTCCTAACTTCCTGTTTCAGTAGCAACATTGACACAGGAAAGAAAGCTGTGTCATGATTTCATAGGGTCTGTAAATCCTTCATTTATCAAAGTAACTTTAGATAAGTTGAGCAAAGAGTGTTCAGAGTGTCTCATTCATTACTTCCATATTTTTTTACACTCTTGTTTTTCTGTTGTCTGTTTCAGAGCTGCCAGAGTCTGAGTATCTCAGTGTGGCTGATGCGACGTGGTTGGCTCTTAACGTGGTGTCCGGAGGAGGAAGCGCTACCAGCTCTCAGCCAATCGGAGTAACGAAAATAGCAAAATCAGTCATCGCCCCTCTGGCAGACCATAATATCTCAGTGTTCATGCTATCAACATACCAGACTGATTTTATATTGGTGAGTGTCACAGATGCTTAGGCTATCCACCTTATTTTCCCCATAAGAGTGGGTGCAGCCATTTGTAAATTTTATGGGTCTGGCGTCCAGCTGTTTTTATCTGTCCAAAATGCTTTGCTGCTTGATATTGCCAACTGGTGTGTCTTACCATATTATTTTAATGTATTATTTTAATTATGAACATACTGGTTTGTAGTGCAAACAGTTTTACCGTTTACTGCACATTGTTATTCTTCTCATTATTTCACTATAGCGGCTAATAAACCAGAAGTGTCACCCATAGGCTTACTTCCACGTTGAAAATAAGGTGGATAGACAGCAAGAAATGAATGCTTTATTATATTCCAGAATTGTGTACTGTTTGCATTTACACCAGAACTAAAGTTTACAAGGGTTTTTTTTATGGAAACATCATTTATATTTGCTCTACAAGACATAAAACATGCATAAACCTACTATTTTACAGTTTTTGCAGTTTTAGTGAACAGTGTGATCAAACATTACTGTAGAGCTGTTCACACCACAAGTGCTTAGGATTGTAATATTTTTATCTAGCTCCAGAATTGGTGCTTTTAAACCCTTTGCGTTCTGTGAACATTGGTTTTCTCCCCTGCTAAAAATGTAAAGCGTTGCACTAATGGTTTTGAAAAAAAAAAAAAAGTTATTTTAAAAACACTAGTGCAGAGACGCATGGATAAGCAGCATAAGAACTTGATCATTTTGTCTAAACACTGTAGAAATAAGAATGCAAAAATATAAAATGCATTTGACTCTGGCCATTTAACTAAATCAAGTTTGTGTCAAAAGTAATGGCACCTTTACACAATGTTTTTTCATCTGCATTTAAAATTATTTTAGCATGTTAAGAGCATTTTATCATGAACAGTCTTCTAACTGGAATTGATCCAGACCTGTTCCCAGAGGGCTAGTGTCCTGCAGAGTTTAGCTCCAGCCCTAATTAAAAACACCTGAACCAGCTAATCAGAATTTTTAGATTATGTTGGAGCTGGCTGAAGCTAAACTCTACAGGACGTTTGCCTTCCAAGGGTGAGATTGGACGCCCATGAATTTGATCATTGCTGGTGTAGATGGGCAAGAAAAGATACTTTGAATTTACTAGTAGTTAGGATGGTCATTTGGTTTCTGCTAATGCTAAAATGTTTTTTTTTTCCAGTGACCTTATGTGCTATACATATTGTAGGTGTCTGACTGTAAAAACAATATGCTAATAGTCTGATTAAACAGCAGATTTTACCTTTTAATATTCATATCAAATTTGACTCAACTTATGAAATATTTTGATGTTTTTTGGAGAAATAGTCTCAGACGCCACAGCTTTGGCTCAATAACTTAAAGGGAGAATTCACCCAAAAATGAAAATGCTGACATTAATTACTCACCATCATGTCGTTCCAAACCTGTAAGACCTTCATCTTCAGAACACAAATTAAGATATTTTTGATGAAATCTGAGAGCAACCGAAAGGTAGTACGGACATTGTTAAAATAGTCCATGTGACATCAGTGGCTCATCAACAGTGGTTGCATCAACAGCACCACATGCATGCGTTGTTGTACTCTCATGAACGTGCATCAAAGACTGGCACGGAAGAGAAGAAATTGTTGAATGAAGTTATTTTTGTTTTCTTTGTGGCTTCATAAAATTAACCACTAATGTCACATGGACTATTTTACCAATGTCCTTACTACCTTTCTGGGCTTTGAATGTGTCAGTTGCGATGCTGTGTATGCAGGGTCAGAAAGCTCTTGGATTTCAGAAAAAATATCTTAATTTGTGTTCTGAAGATGAATGAAGGTCTTATGGGTTTGGAACGACATGAAGGCGAGTCATTAAACACAGTATTTTCATTCTGGGGTGAACTATCCCTTTAATCCTTGATGACTATTTTGCGTTTTTCTTTTGTAAAGTACTACTGCTGTCCACATGGAAATGTATAACTTATAATTTCAAAAAAAATATTGTCCAGACTGGGATAGAAAATGCAGAGACTTTTGTCAATTTAATTGAACACCCCTGACCTAGATAAAGTCCGTGGGAAGAGTTTTGTTCGCTCTTGTGTGGTTCACTTCACTTTTGTCTAGTACGGCATTGCGTAGAATCAGCTCTGAATTATTCTGTAGTTCACACTTCCTTAGACAACCCTCATCACTTGAACTGTAGGAAATGATATGAATCCACACACAAAGAACTAAAAATCAATATAAGGATAAAAAAAAAAAGAATGCTATATCCTGAGAAAAAAAAAACGCAGAATATACATGACAAACACAAACCAGTCTATTATGAAAGCTTGTAAAAGAACAAGCCCTGTGATGTGTAGTCTGAGTAGGTGTCATATTAGTAAAGTACAGATTCACAGCATCTCCATTTCATTGTACGTTGAAACTGTCCTTTCATGGCATATGAAATTGTCTTGTTGTTGATCAAACAGCATAAGTTATACATACAGCAAATCCTGTACAAGTCATCACTTCTTCTTTCCTTTAACCAACCCATGTACCATAACCACAGCCAGCTGCTGTCATCTCAGCAAATTTCCACTTTGTGTGTGTTTGTTAATACATGCCTAGTCTATCATTGGTGGCACGGTCACCAGAGCTTGTTTATGAAAATAACAAGAAATGTGGGAGCGATGGTAATCTGGGGGTAGTTATGTAAAGAGGATCAAGCCTGTGGATCAGCAGCCGCTTGCTGGAATTTACCGGAAAGTTCACGTTCCACACCAGCTGCTCCCAGCCAGAGGAATAATCACAGAGCTTTATAGAAAGAGAGGAGATGACCTGCCTCCTGTGCTGGGCCACTGGAGAGGCCATTTCCTTCTCATCCTCACCCTGTCCTTTGCTCTTGGCCTGGTTACTCAAAACTTTAAGAGCGATTCAGAAATACCCGTCTGTATCCGGACCATCAGGCCTAGAGCACACAGATGTCTCCTTCATTTGGATTACTTAAAAAAAAAAAAAAAAAAAAAGAGAGAGAGAGTAAAAGAGAATATTGTCTTCCAGTAAAGTTGTTGTTGGGTTTAAACTTTCCAGCCTTGGGAAATACTCACTGTTGTGTAAGGCTGAGCTAAACAGTTTTAAAAATATGTCTAGATATTATATTTCATCCTCAGATATTCAATATCTAAATATTTTTATTTTATTTATTTTTTATTTATTATAAAAGTTTAATCATCATTTCAACCAAACAACCACTGTTACTTTATGCAAGAAATAAATGCAGCAAAAATATATTTTAAATATTCAAACAGTGTTTTCACTTAATGAACACTGAAATGATTTTTAATAACTTTTATAAATGCGCACAAATATATTTTTAATAAAATACTAACGTGAACGTTTTTGAGGAATGATGCAAACAAACTGTCGAATCAGTTGTCTTCAACAGGCAATTGAAGTGATTCACAAAAACGTCAAACTTATCAACTGCAGTGCTGTTTTTGTTACTTAAATTATTTTTTTTTACTAAATTAAAACAAGAAGTAATGATTTTTAATCATTTTTGTAAATGCTCACAAATATAAAAAAAGAACATGTAATGTACACTACCAGTCAAACGTTTTGGACAGTAAGATTTTTAATGTTTTTATTTGTTTGTTTGTTTGTTTGGTTTTTTTAGAAGTCTCTTCTGCTCACCAAGCCTGCATTTACTTAATCCAAAATACAGCAAAAGCAGTAAAAATGTGAAATATTTTTTACTATTTAAAATAACTCTTTTCTATTTGAATATATTTTAAAATGTAATTTATTCCTGTGATCAAAGCTAAAATTTCAGCATCATTACTTCAGTGTCACATGATCCTTCAGAAACCATTCTAATAGCTGATTTGCTGTTCAAGAAACATTTTTATTATTATTATTATTATTATCAATATTTAAAACAGCTAAGTACATTTTTTCAGATCCAAAAGATCAGCATTTATCTGAAGTAAAAAGCTTTTGTAACATTATACACTATACTGGAATGATAAAGAATAATAGAAATTAATACTTTTTATTTAGCAAGGATGCTTTAAGTGGATCAAAAGTGATGATAAAGACATTCATAATGTTACAAAAGATTTCTATCTTAGATAAATGCTGTTCTTCTGAACTTTCTATTCATCAAATAAACTTGAAAAAATTCTACTCTACTCAGCTCAACATAATAAATGTTTTAAATAAACTAATATTCTGATTTGCTGCCTTTATTTTTGAGTTCTGAAGGATCATGGGACTGGAGTAATGATCCTAAAAATTTAGGTTTGAAATCACAAGAATAATTTACATTTTAAAATAGCTGTTTTCTATTTGAATATATTTCAAATAGTAAAAATATTTTAAAATTTGACACTTTTTGCTGTACTTCGGACCAAATAAATGCAGGCTTGGTGAGCAGAAGAGACTTCTTTAAAAAACATTAAAACTCTTACTGTTCAAAAACTTTTGACTTTCTGATTCTCAGAACTCTAATTCTGTGTTTGATACTGAAGTTTAACTCAGACACACAGCATACAGCACACAGCATAAACCTAATAGCTGAATTACAAGCATATTAAAATAATAGCAATATTTGTGATTTGCTTACTTTTATGGTGCCAGCAAAATTAAATTGTACCTTATAAATTATAATTATGCTTATTATACAGTACATATTGTTATACACTGCCCTTGTATCTGTTTAAAATGTTTGCTCTTGTTAAACTATATTTAGTTTTCTGATGAGATTGTAATGGTTAGATGTAAACCTTGAAAATGTTTAAATTCTCCAGAGCTCTGGGGCTCGTAAAATAGTCCAAGGAAACTGTATATCCATGGATAGCTACCCTTGAAATGCTGTGCAGCGCTTATTTTGTGCACCCATCAGGGCCTCACTGAAACACTCTGAATTTCATCTTAATTGGTTGCTTAAGACGTTCTTATGTATTGTTTTCACTGTAATGTATTCTGGGTTTGGTAGTGGTGTTTGAAATGCAAATGAATGTTCATTTGTGATGTGTTTGAGTCAGCTGGTTTTGGTTACTGAAGAAAATGGCAGAAGCAGAGTCTAAATTAAGGGTTTCTACTTGTGCATGTTTGTGTTTCTGTAGATGAGCTGTATTGAGCATTCATACTGTTTTCATAAATTGAAACGTCTGAATGTCTCTGCCAGAAATGCAAAAACATAAGCTAGATAAGATTTGTGCCTGTACTCTGTTCAGTTCCTTACTGTAGAAGTAGCACATCCTGATAACTTGCTTGGTATTTCTCATCTGTGCTTCAGATACCACAGTACATCATGAGTGTGTGTTATCTAACAGGGTTTGGCAGTGTCCACAGACAATTTTAATGGTTTATGATTTTTGTTGTTTTTGTTTTTGTTTTGTTTTTTGTTTTTTTTTTCCCCCTCTTTGAACAGCTAGCTCACTTGTAGGTTTTTTTTTTTTTTTTAAATTTATTTATTTTATTTTATTTTTTTTTAACTAAATGAAAACTAACTTCTGCGTTCTGTCCATAGGTTCGAGAGAGGGATCTGCCCATGGTCATGCACACGCTGTCTTCAGAATTCACTCTCCTGAGGGTTGTCAATGGAGAAACTGTTGCTGCCAACAGTACTGGAGTCACCAATGGTTTTGTCAAGCCTAAACTGGGTAATCATCTGTCATTAGTCTGAGGGTGTGTCAACACATGGCATTTTATGCATTTGCAGTACCAAGTTGTTGAGCGGCTGGCCACACACTTGAAGAGATTAAAGGGGTCATCGAATGCCCATTTTCCACAAGCTGATATATTTCTTTAGGGTCTTAAATAAAAGTCTATAACATGCTTAGGTTAAATAGGCTGCGTGTTCCTTTAAATGCTAATGAGCTCTGCTCACTCTGCCCCTCTTTTCTGTGGGGTGACGGGCCGTAATGTTTAATTAGCCGCGAAACTTCAAAATTAACGCATTAACGCAGGCGATTAATTTTCCCATTTTAACGTGTTAAAAATATATAACACAATGAACGTTATACTGTGCTCGTAGCGCCTGTTCAAGTGCACGCACAAATATGCCGGTTCGCGCTGTGTTAGTCTATAGCCTATTAAAGAAGTCCACTTCCAAAGCAAAGATTCACATATAATGTACTCACGCCGTTGTCATCCAAGATGTTCATGTCTTTCTTTCTTCAGTCGTAAAGAAATTGTTTTTTGAGGAAAACATTTCAGGATTTTTCTTCATATAATGGACTGATATGGTGCCCCGATTTTGAATTTTCAAAATGCAGTTTAAATGCGGCTTCAACAATCCCAAATGCAGTTGTAAATGATCCCAGCCGAGGAAGAAGGGTCTTATCTAGTGAAACGATCGGTTATTTTCATTAAAAAAATACAATTTAAATACGTTTTAATTTCAAACGCTCGTCTTGTCTTGCTCTCCCTGAACTCTGTGTATTCTGCCTCAAGACAGTTAGCGTATGTCGAAAAACTCTGATTGTATTTTCTCCCTCAAATTCAAAAATCATTTCAAAATCATCCTACATCACTGCAGAAGTACTGACCCAGTCTATGCAAAGTGAACATGCAAAGAAGATCAAACACCCTTAACAAAAAAGGCAAAACAGTGATATAGGATGATTTTGAAGTTGAGGAAGAACATGAGATGGGAGTTCTTCAACACATACCCTAACTGTCATGAGCCGGAAAATAAAAGTCCAGGCAGAGTGAGACAAGACGAGCACTTGACATTAAAAAGTATGTAAATTGTATTATTTTTATGAAAATAACCGATCGGCTGGGATTGTTTACAACCGCATTTGGGATCATTTGAAGCCGCATTTAAACTGCATTTTGGAAGTTCAAAATCGGGGTACCATATCAGTCCATTATATGAAGAAAAATGCTAAAATGTTTTTCTCAAAAAACATAATTTCTTTACGACTGAAGAAGGAAAGACATGAACATCTTGGATGACAATGACAGTACATTATATGTGAATCTTTGTTTTGGAAGTGGACTTCTCCTTTAAAGTGCTGTATCATATTCGAACTCAAATAAAACTAGTAAAAAAGTATGTAGTTAGTCGTAGTTATGTCGTCAGTTAAGTCATGAAGTTACAAAAAAGGGGACTAAAGCTGCCCTAAAATTGTGCATGTAAGTGTTTATTGTTTAAGAGTCACATTTAAAGCAGTGTCAAATCTGGTTGAAGTTAACCAGAGGCAGATTTTAAAGTAACAGCAGCCAAAATATCCTAATAACCAGATGCTGTGATGTCTGTTAATCAAAGAACAAAATTTAAAAAAGAGGAAATCAATAACTTTTTTTTTATTTAATTTAGATTTTAGTGTTTGACAACTTTATTAAATTTGGCTATATTTTCCTGCTGAAGGGCATATAGCTATATGACAGTTATTATAATGGGTTTATGTGAAGATTGTTTTAAGTTCACTTAAATTACAAGTCTAATAAATGTTAAATCGAAAGCTCTCAATTCTACTGTAACGTTGAATGGCTGTAGTCAGTGGTTAAATATTAGGAAAAAATTCAGAGACAGAGACAGTTGGTATCAGTGATAATTTCCTTCAGTCATAAAGATGTCATTAAACAAATATCAAAAATATACTTCCTTTATGTTGTTTCTACATTAATTTGAAGATTGAATGTGAAATTGTTGCAATATGAAAGTATAATTAAAAAATGTTTGGTGGGATTAATTTCAGAAAAAATGTGCAATTTAATTAGTTCATTTTTTTTAAAATCGATTAACGCCACTCGTTCAAACAAGATGTAAAAGTGAATTTTGCACCCGATGACCCCTTTAGGACAGATTTTAAGCACGATTTGTGCATGTGAGCCGATTTGAGGCTTGTCACAAATTATCTTTTTTGTTCAAAAAATTCCGCTATTGTGTGGTGTCATTGAGATTATTTAACTGCTCCTAATCAAAACAGAGCGTCCCTGAACTGAAATAGTAAATATCAAACATGGCTGCAATTAATGTGATATCCAATGAGATTGAGGAAGTGTCACCTACCGGATGCTGCGTGCTTTTATAGCTGGAGCTGTCAGCCACAAACATGCCACTGATGTATTGACTGAGAAAGAACATTACCATATTCTTTTTCTCATATTTTCTTTTTCACTGTACAACAAAACACGTGCCAGGAAAGCCAGCTGACAACGTTGATTGTCCTCCACGTGTTTTTAGTCTCTAGTCACATTTGATCTTCTGAGTCTCCGTGAAATGTCGTATCACTGTGAAATAATTTCTACAATCAACAAGTGTGTGTGGTCTCGCTCTGTGGTCTAATCATCTAGTGTGCGCATTCCGATGATTATAAGGCTAAAAATCAGTTGAAACTGTCTGTGTGTCTGTGGTTTCCCATGGTTTTAAAATTGGTTAAGATTTGAAAATCGTCCAGGGACCCAAAAATGAAAATGTTTTCATCATTTACTCATCCTAATGTCATCACAAAACCTTCTGTGGAACATAAAAGATGATATTTTGAGAGGATTTTTTTTTTTCTTCCCCAATTCAATGGTCACTAAAACCATTTGGTTACCAACATTTTTTTAAAACCGAAAAAAAGAGAGAAAATTCAGGTTTGGAATAACTTGTGATGACGGCATTTTTTAAAAATATTTTTCTAACTTGAATGTGCGAGGCTTCCAGTGTCAGTCTTTTCCAATTATTTTACTTGTACAAAAAGAATCTTTTATGCTGGTTTATGTCACAAACTGGAGTTTATCATATTATTTATTTATCATAATCATGAACACACTGGTCTGTGGCACAGATAGTCTTACCATATACTGCGCCTTGTTATTCTTCTAGTTATTTACCAATAGCATGGTGGATCCATATAAAGACTTGAGACTTAGATTTATCACACTAGGCAATCCGATCTGTGCAACACCTGTTAAAAGTGTTTATGGTGTAGTTAAGCATCAGCCTCTGCCTGTCACATTTGACTCAATTATTGGTGAGCACTTTGAACATACTGTATAGACAGACTTTTTAATATTTTTCTGTACTCACTGGTATGTTCTGTATTCCAGTGTCAACATGCAACCGGTTTGACCCTTCCTTAATAGATGTTCCTGGTATTATTGTGCCTAAGTTGGCTGTAACCCCCATTCAGATCTGGCTTTCTGGGATAAAATGGCCACGTTTCATGATCCAATCAATTCCATATAAACTACCTGTCAAAATTTTTAAACTAAGATTTTTAATTTTTTTAAAGAAGTCCCTTCTGCTCACCAAGCCTGCATTTATTTGATCCATAGTACAGGAAAAACGGTCAAATTTTGAAATATTTTTACCATTTAAAATGACTGCTTTCTATTTGATTATTTTAAAATGTAATTTATTCTTCAGTGTCACAAGATCCTTCAGAAATCATTTGCTGTTCAAGAAACCTTTTTTATTATCAAAACAGTACATTTTTTCAGGATTATTTAATCAGTAGAAATATCTAGTATTATTTATATATATATATATATATATATATATATATATATATATATATAATTTATTTATTTATTTATTTATTTTGTAGAAATTAACTTGAAAAGATGCTTTAATTGATCAAAAGTGATTATAAAGACATTTATAATGTTACAAAATATTTCTATTTCAGATAAATGCTGTTCTTCTGAACTTTCTATAAAGAAAGCTGAAAAAATTCTACTCTGCTGTTTTCAACATAATAATAATCAACGTTTTTTGAGCAGCATATCAGAATATTAGAATGATTTCTGAAGGATCATGTGACTGGAGTAATGATGCTAAAAAAATCAGCTTTAAAGTCACGTGAATAAATTACATTTTAAGATGTATTTAAATGAAAAACAGTTAATTTAAATAGTAAAAATATTAAAAATTTTTACTGTTTTTGCTGTACTTTGGATCAAACTAATGCAGGCTTGGTAAGCAGACGACTTTAAAAATCTTCAGAAATCTTACTGTTTAAAAACTTTTGACTTTAAACAGCTTATAGATTCATTCCTTCATGAAACATCCTGACTGACAAAACCAGCTGAACATTTACAGCGTGTAATCAACTGTTTTTCTTTTTCTCAGTCCCCCGGCCAATCATTCACCCTCTCTCCAGCCCCAGTAACATGTTCTGCGTTACCAGCCTGGACCCCGACACGCTGCCCTCGGTGGCCACGCTGCTCATGGACGTTATGTTCTACTCGGGCGGGTAAGAGCTCCACGCCGGGCCTCTCCTCCTGGCTCACATATGGCAGTAACCAAGAGCCATCTGCCAGATCTATTAGAGAATGATGATAATACACACAGGTCGCTGTAGGGAGTGCATTATGTGACGACAGGGGAGAAAAGACTGTAAACAAAATGAGCAGTGTGTATTTGTACAATTTTCCTCATCCTTATAGTCGCTGAACTTGTTTACTGCTCAGACAACTGGCATCAGGCCAACAATTAGAGGGAAAGATCAGATCAGAGTTGCCCTTTATCATAGTCCACCTCCCATTTTTCACCATTCCTCGTGAAAGCATCAGCTGAGTTGAGCTGTAATGAAGCTTGTGTAATAACAAGAATCCTTGCTGCGCTTCATTACAGGGCGAAAGAGACTGGGGGGCAGACTGAGGATTCTGGACACATCCGCTTTTTCTCCTTCTCCTTGATCGAGGGCTACATCTCTCTAGTTATGGATGAGCAAACGACCCGGAGGTTAGACCACCCAGCCTTGCTTCTAACACTCTATTAATGTCAACATGAAAACACAATTAACCCCATTTACTTTCTCAATACACACCCCTGGTCTTGTGCATGAATCATCAGTGCATGCTATTACAAAGGAGAAAGGGTTTGTTTTTGAAACGGCTTTCATCAAAATATAATAACTTTCTTTCCTGTTTGGCTGACGTCACCTACTCCACTGTTATTTTCCAACCGATTTCTTCCAGCCACCTGTAACACTTGAAATACATTTTTTCCAAATACTCCCAGTTCATAAAATCTGGAAAAGTCACAGGGATAGTTCACCCAAAAATGAAAATTGTCATTGTTTACTCACCCTCATGTCATTACAAAGTGATCAGTGTTTAGATATGAATAAAAGCCCAAATTAAATCAGTTCATCATTTAAAGTGATCGCTACAGACTTTTTAAAGCATCAGAGTTTTGGTATTGTGGACTGAAATCTCTCAGGTTTCATTGAAAATATCTTCATTTTTGTTTGAAGACACAAAGAGCCGAAAATACATTGTTTAGGTCAAAATTATTATTTTCTTTTATGCCAAAAATCATTAGGATATTAAGTAAAAATCATGTTTCATGAAGATATTTTGTAAATTTACTAACGTAAATATATCAAAACTACACTTTTGATTAGTAATATGCATTGCTAAGAACTTTAATTTGGACAATTTATAGGCATTTTTTTTTTTTTTTTTTTTTTTTTTTGGAAGCCTTAGATTCCAGATTTTCAAATAATTGTATCATGGCCAAATACTGTCCTGTCCTAACAAACCATACATCACTGGAAAGCTTATTTATTCAGGTTACACATATGAAAGTATAAATATCAGTTTCAATTTGGTTTTGTGGTCCAGGGTCAGTCTTATGGGTTTGGAACAAAATGAGGGTGAGTAATCAATAACGATTTTAGTTTTTAGGTAAACAGTACGTTTAATAGAAGTACAATGGCTTGCAAACATATTTTCATGTTGACTTTAAGGAACTGAAACATTCATTTTGTTTATACACTGCAATATTAGACCCGCATGGGTTGAGAAGTGCATTTCTATTTTCTGACTCTGACACGTAAACTTTGTCCGTGGCGATTTTTCATCAGAATTTACCCACTATTTAAAAATACCACTGTCTTTTAGCTTGAAGCTTGTTGAATCATCATGTCTGTGTGGCTACAATGTAACTTGCCTGATGAAAAGATTCTGATTGCATGTAGAGTATCACAGTTTTGTTATCATTGCATATGGTTTACACACTGCTCTTTTTTTGATCAGGTTTCCAAACAACGTCCTCTTCACCAGCGCTTCAGGAGAGCTTTGGAAAATGGTCCGCATCGGAGGACAACCCTTAGGGTTTGGTGAGTTCAGGCTAGAGCTCTGTAAACAGCCTGCTGTTACTATGAAAACGAGGATGGCCACAATATCTAGGGAATAGAATTAAAATTTTCCTTAACTGTAAAAAGTTTAAAGGATTAGTTCACTCCAGAATAAAAAATTCCTGATAATTTATTCACCTCAGTGTCATCCAAGACGTTCATGTCCTTCTTCAGTCGAAAAGAAATTAAGGTTTTAAAGAAAAACATTTCTGGATTTTACTCCATTTGGTGGACCTCAATGAGGATCAGCAGGTTTAAGGTCCAAATTGCAGCTTTAAAGGGCTCTACACAATCCCAGCCAGGGATTAAGGGTCTTTTCTAGCGAAATGATCTGTTGTTTTCAAAGAATAAAAATGTATACTGTTTAAACAAATGCTCATTTTGGAATGATCACGCATGATGTAGGCAGAAGTACTGTCCCAGTGTTTACAAAGCGAACATGCAAATAAAGTCAAATGCCCTTTAAAAAAAAAAAAAAAAAGGTCAAACAACAATATCGAAGTTGGAGGAGAAAATGAGAAAATTTTTCACTGGGTCAATACGTCAATCTACACCACGCGTGACCTTTACAACGTGATTATGTAATGCATGAAGTCATAGATTCGAGTTAGAGCAAGTGCAAGACAAGCATTCGTGGTTAAAAAAATTATGTAAATTTTCTTTTTAGAAAATAACTGATCGTTTCACCAGATAAGACCCTTATTGTTCAGCTGGGATCATGTAGAGCAGTGTTTCCCAACCTTTTTTTCTGCTGCTGTCTTGATAAGTAAAAATCCCAAGGCACACCACTAAGGGGAAAAAAAATGGAAAAGGGGACTTTTTTTTTTTTTCCCCAATAATTAAACAATGCATCATCAGAGTTGGTATTTTGGCTTTATAAATGATCAGACACTTGCACTTAACATTTTCTGAAAATCCTACTCAAATGGAGTTAACAAGGTTTTTGATGAGCAGATGAAAGAGATATGTTTTTTCTTTTTTCTGTCATTAGAGTAGCCGCATCTGAGGCAGTAAATTAATCACATTTTCATCAATTTACAAAGTTTATTGTAGCAATATGGCCGCACAGTGTTTCTTGTTGTTTAATACTTTTGGCCAAAATCACATGGTATAAAGGATGAACTGCTATGCACAGGATATGGCACGTCACGGCACACTAGTAGGGAAACATTGGTGTAGAGCCCTTTGAAACTGCAATTTGGACCTTCAACCTGTTGGTCTCCATTGAAGTCCACTAGATGGAGAAAAATCCTGGAATGTTTTCCTCAACCTAAATTTCTTTTCAATTCAAGAAAGAAAGTCATAAACATTTTGGATGACATGGAAATGTTCATTCTGGAGTGAAATAATCCTTTAAGGCGCAGTCACATTTAACTAAATTTAGTGGATAAAAAACGATCCATTGTTTATTGTTGATAGTATAGTGTGATTCATAGTCACACAGAAGTCACTTTTAGACCAAGCAGTTGTCGGTTAGTCAGTGTGGCGAATATACATGGGGAAATGTTTTGCCTTCATGCGAAATTCCCTATCGTGTGGATTCCTTTTGAAATGACTGGATTTTACCTTTGAAAATTCACCAAACAACAGTAAATGTTACCTTAGAGGAGATGTTCACTTCCAGAACAAAAATGTACAGATTTATTCACCCCCTTGTCATCCAAGATGTTCATGTCTTTCTTTCTTCAGTCTTAAAAAAAAATTGTTTTTAGAGGAAAACATTTCTGGACTTCAGTGGGGCCTGCAAGTTTGAACTTCAAAAATGCAGTATAAATCCAGCTTCAAATGGCTCTAAACGATCCCAGATGAGGAAGAAGGGTCTTATCTAGTGGAACAATTGGTTATTTTATTTAAAAAAAAAAATAAATAAATAAATAAAATTACAATTTTTATGTACTTTTTAACCACAAACGCTCATTTGTCTACTCTCTGCGCCATGTATGCGAACTCTCGGGTCAGTGTCTAGGGTATGTAAACTTCTGCAGCGATGTAGGACAATTTTGAAGTTGGAGAAAATGAGATGGGAGTTTTTTGACATACCCTAACTGTATTGACCCAGATTACAGAGAGTTTGCATTTGCATCACATAGAATAGACAAGAAGAGCGTTTGAGGTTAAAAAGTTTATAAATTGTCAATTGTTTTATTTTATTTATTTATTCGTTTAATTATTTTTTTCTTTTTTTTTAAGAAAATAACCAATCTTTTCACTAGATAAGACCCTTCTTCCTCGGCTGGGATTGTTTAGAGCCCTTTGAAGCTACATTGAAACTACATTTTGAAACTTGTGGGCACCATAGTAAAATTATAGAATGTTTTCTTCAAGAAAGATAATTTCTTTACAACTGAAGAAAGAAAGACATGAACATCTTGGATGACAAGGGGGTGAGTAAATTACCTGTAAATTTTTGTTCTGGAAGTTCCAGAACTTCCACTTAAATGCACAAACTACCTCAGAAATTCAGCCACCACATCCTCAAGCTTGATTTGGTTTACTAAGTCCTCTGTCTTTCATCAGATGAATGTGGCATTGTGGCTCAGATATCTGAACCGCTGGCGACCGCTGACATTCCAGCCTATTATATCAGTACCTTCAAGTTCGACCACGCTCTGGTGAGTTTGAGCACCTAACACAATATCGCCAAATATTCATCTAGCAAAGGTAAAGTTTAACACCAGCAACATCTTGTGTCCACCCAGGTTCCTGAGGAGAACATCCAGAGCGTGATCGGAGCCTTGAGGACCAATGAGAGCACAGGACAGTGAGACTCCCTGCGATCAGATAGGAGTCCCTCGTCCCTGAAAACATTTAGATTTCTTATGTCAAACTCTTAAAAGTGCCAAGAGCTTACCTGAGGACAGCTTCTGGGGGGAGGAATTTGAAGGAGAATGGATAAATGAGGGGGGGGACTCTATTATTGCAGTCAGTATTGAGCGACAACATCACTTCCTGTCCGTATCTCGCAAAAAAGACAACCTAATCCCCTCCCACCTCTACAGGGACCGTGCGATGGTGTGAATCCAGTGTTTTTCTTCTCTTCTTTCTCCCCCACCCCTCTTATCCACTCCTCCTCCGCACATCATTTTACCATGGCAACAGGGCTTGGACTTTAGCTACCGATTCTTAAGACGTTGCAAATAACCATTATGTATTAGTGGCAGGTCCTCTTCCTAGAGGACACAGAATGTACTCCAATGTTTCTCGAGATTTATTGCTCCCCCTTCTCGTTTCCCTCGCAGTGCCAAGACTCGGGGCATAAACAGCCTCCTTGTCTAAAAACGTGATGTTTTTGGGATGCAATTTGATGGTTCAGGGTTGTTATTGTTTTTTTTTTTCAGCAAAATGGTCCAGTCACAAGTTCAGTCTGTGAAAGAAGCTTTTCACGCTCGTTCGGAAAGTTTCCCGTTTTTGTTTAGAGGTTTTGTTTCTTTCCCCTCACCTCAATCCTATATTCACGTTTTAATGCCAAGTCGCCTGGTAATGAATTAGTAGTTGTTGTTGCTGTTGTTGTTGTTTTTGCCTTCAGAGTACAATCAATGGTTTTTCTGTCCGCCTGGCAGAGTTGGCAACAAACGTGCGCGGAGATCAGAATGAAGGATTCAGGTGAGGTGAAACTGTTTTTGTTCACATGCACTTGTTCAGGTTCTACACACATACAAGTACATGAATCGTGCAGTTTACTGTATACTGTTTTTCAACTTGTTCCGGCGAGGACGTCGCTTTTTGTTTCTGCCCTCGCGATCGGATGAAATGTTTCTTTAGTCTTCACCACTACTCGCAACGCTGTCTCTTCATTCACAGAGGAACTGTTAGGGGAAACCTGTCGTTTGTTGAATGTTAGTTAAGGTCAGGTGTCGCAGACACTGGCGTTAGTTTAGGCCTTCAAGCTCCCCTCGTCTGCACTTTATTTAAGGTCTATCTTACAGATCTTACTCTTCTGATGTGAACTAGCGGGGATGAGTATCTTCCCCTTTGAAGGAGTCTCTTTTAGAAGGGGTCACTTGTTGCTCTTTATACAAGGATGGGTGTCTTTTTTCCGCAAGCTTTTCTTCTATCAGCTCTGAAGCAGAAAACCATATATTTATCAGTGTTAAGAAGGGGTGACCTGTTTGTTCTCTGACAATTAAAGACGTGAAACAATATATTTTTTCAGCTTAGTTTGTGTTTAGGTTTGATTTTTCAATTGTTACTTTTTTTTTTTCCACTGTTTGAACCATGTTTTCTTAAGCATACAGTGGGGGTTTACACCATGCGGATTGCTAGACCATGTGCCAATTGAGGATTTATCTACACAAGTTTATGAAGATATTTAGTCATATCTGTGATTTACAAATGATTTCTGTGGGATGATATTTGCTGAAGCTACTTCTAACTACCCGTACAAATGATTGATTTGGAGAATTTGTTGATTAAACCAGCTCAGACACCAGAAAAGGTCATGACTTGATTACTTTTGTTTTTACCACCATTTTTTCTTCCTGTTTCTTGACACTGTGTAGGTCAGAAACTGTCCCTTTATATTTGCACATTAAAGAGGGTGACTTTCAACTATTTCCTTCTTTTCCCTCAGAATGTATACTGCTTTATAATTGGTACTATAATCTTGTGATCTATAAATACAGTTTGGTACAAATAAAGCATGTACTTGATTCTGAAGGATACAGGAGTTTCAATATAACTTCAAACTTCATTTTCTCTCACCGAAGTGGCTCTGGGTTAGTTAGGCTAGTTCACCTAAAAATAAAAATTAGCCCATTATTTACCCACTCTGCAGGCATGCTTGGTGTATATGACTTCCTTCTTTCAGACGAATGCGTTGAATGCGTTATATTAAAAAAATTACCCAGGCGTTTCCAAGCGCTATCATGGCAATAGGCAAGTGTTTCTCTTCATCAGTCCAAAACAAGTCCAATAAAGGCCTCCTGTAGTGAATCAATGCGTTTTTATAAGAAAAATATCTGTATCTAAAACATAATCACTTTAATTTATACATGGAAGCTGCTCTGGAGGGATGACGTAGCACCAGTCAGTCTCGCACAAACCAATGTTTGTTTACAGGAGCAAAGGAAGCAAACTTTCTTTACTTCAGCAAAGAAAGAAGTGGTGTATATCAAAATCCTGACATTTTTTCTTTACAAATTCTCGTTCTGAACTTCTAATTTGTGACCGGCGCTTTGTTTACCTTTCTACATCTGACGTCATACATCATCCACCCAGCGCTGCTTCTGTATACGATCAGTTGGCGCAAGCTAGATTAAAGTGATTCTTGCGTTTAAACGTGGATATTTTTCTTACAACAACACATCGATTCACTTCAGGAGGCCTTTATTCAAGTCTGTTTTTGCATGTCTTCATTTAATGCAGCCAAAAACAGATATTTTTAAAATGATCCATTAATGGGTTACTCCACCCATTAAAAATAAAAATGTCAATCACTTAACCCCATATCGTTCCAAACCAATAAAAGCTTTGTTTGTCTTCAGAACACAATTTAAGATAATTTGGATGAAAACCGGGAGACTTTTGACTGTCCCATTGACTGCCAAGTAAATACCACTGTCAAGGCCCAGAAAAGTATGAAAGACATTGTCTCAGATGGACTATTTTGACGATGTCTTTCCATACCTTTCTGGGCCTTGATAGTGGTATTTACGTGGCAGTCAATGGGACAGTCAAAAGCCTCCTGGTTCTTATCCAAAAGATCTTAAATTGTGTTCCAAAGATGAAGCTGTTACTGGTTTGGTAAGTGATTAATGACATTAATTTGATTAACTGACATTAACTGATTAATTTTTTTTTTAGGCCACCTGAAAATATGAAGATAATTGTTGAGATGCTCAATTAACATAAAACTTCCATCAACAGCCATCTTGTTCTTTAGAGTCAGTTATTCAGCAAATTTCAGGTTTATCAATTTTTATAATAAATACATTTATTGTTGTTTTTAGTGGGATAGTTCACCCAAAAATGAAAATTCTGTCATTAATTACTCATTCTCATGTCATTACAAATCTGTAAGACCTTTGTTCATCTTTGGAACACAAATTAAGTACTAAAACTGACACAGAAGAAAAAAAAAAATTGTTCAATGAAATTATTTTTTTTGTTTGTGCACTAAAAGTACACTTGTACCTTCATAACATGTACTGATGTCACATGGACTATTGTAATGATGTCCTTACTACCTTTTTAGGCCTTAAATGTGTCAGTTGCGTTGCTGCAAGATCAGAAAGCTCTCGGATTTCATCAAAAATATCTCAATTTGTGTTCCAAAGATGACTTGCGGGTTTGTAATGACATGAAGGTGAGTAACTAATGACAGAATTTTCATTTTTGGGTGAACTATCCCTTTAATTCAATACCTATACCTATACATACCTGTAAATGTCAAAAACCTCTGCTACAGCACAGTAAAGCCAGATGCATTTTAATTTAAATACACTTTTCATGTAGCTATACTTGTAGTTTTCAGATCCAATTTTTTTTTTTCTATTGACAATTCAGTTTGCTTTTAACAAGAAAAGCAGATCCAGAAACAGCCCAGATAATGTGGCTTTGGACATCCAGTGTTCACCTCAGGCAAGGTACCAATACATTTAGAGCACACCTCCAAAATGTCCAGTTGGCCAACATAAGAACTCAAGAGGTCTTAAGTTATTTAGGAGTCACACTCATGTCTATTTTTGAGGTCAGGGCTGTAAACAGCAGAGGAGGTGTCACATTTCCATGTTACCTTAAGTACAGTCTTGGCTTGCTTGATCCAGTGTGACAAGTAGACTCCTTAGTGAGGGCATTCAACAAGTCCAACGGTTCTGGAGAAGTAATGAAATGTGGCATGCTGATGGTGTTCGCTTGGAAATAAATAAGAGCACAGATTTGCCATGAAACTTTCATATGATTGATTTGACCAACGCCACCATGTGGTCAACTCCACAGGCAACATCCGTCACGTGGCCTGGCACTGTCACCTAAAACAAATGACAATCATTAGCATTAAGAAAACAGAGTAACACTTTAGTATAGGGGACAAGTCTCACTATTAACTAGTTACTTATTAGCATGCCTATTATTAACATACTGGCTGTTTATTAGTACTTATAAAGCACCTATTCTACATGACCATAATCCTACCCAATACCTGAACTTAACAACTACCTTACTAACTAATAAGCAGTGGGAGTTTAAGGCAAAAGCCGTAGTAAATGGTTTGTTAATAGCGAGAAGTTAAATAAAAGTATATCTTTTTAATGTTATCTGCTGTAAAAGTGCAACAGGTTGAAATTATGTTCATATGACAGCTTTTCTCAGCAAATATTGTTATGTGTGATTAGCCGGGATTCATTTGAATAATCAAACAGCATTTTACATAATTGCATTGGTCAAAAAACTATTTGCAAAACCAACTGACAAGCTCTGAAACCCACACTTTTTTTACGGTAAACGAAAGAATGCATCGTTGTTGGCCGCTTACCCTCCATGGAAAATACTGGTCATCATGTTTCCCAATGCCGAGACATCCTCTCACATTCTTACCCCAAACAAACAGCTCACCTCGATCTGAGAACAATATTCATGTTGCAAATAACTCAGCCTTCTATTTACATGGATGTTGGCCAGGAAACAGGCTGGATTTAATACCAACATGGTTATGCAAGCATTTGTAGCAGGTGTTTTCAGGAGAAAGAACATTAACAGTTTGTACACTGTTTGAGAGCACATTTAAAATCTACATTTAATATCTTGAGTGAATGTGCATGCAAAGTAATACCGTTTACCTGTGATGGCTGCAAAGTGATTAAGTCCACAGCGGATGGACAAAACCTTCACTGAAGGGTTGAACTCTGACCTCCCAAAAAACGTGGCTGGCACTCTTTCTGGGATTGCAGACTCAGAAAGTTTCGGCCCTTTTCCCAGGATTCCAAAACCCCAAACAAACACTTCTCCTTCCTCTAAAGAGATTGAATTTGTTAATTCTTTACATAACAAGCACTGCAAAGAAGAGATCATTCAAAGCAACTACTTGTGATTTTTCAACAGTTGTATACAAGGTAGAATTCAACAATTATACATTTAAATATTAAAGGGATAGTTTCCAAAAATGAAAATTCTGTTAATTATTTACCCTCATGTCATTCCAAACCTGTAAGACTGTTTAATCGTCAGAATACAAAATAAAAAAAATTGATGAGCTTGAGAGCTTTCTGACCCTGCATAGACAGCAATGCAACTACCATGTTCAAGGCCCAGACAGGCAGTAAGGACATCATTAAAATAGTCCATGTGACATCAGTGGTTCAACCGTAATGTTATGAAGGTACAAGAATACTTTTTGTGCACAACGAAAACAAAAATAACTTCATTCAACAATTTATTCTCTTCTGTAGCAGTCTTTGTAAAGATTCTTCATAAAATTGCAGTTGAACCACTGATGTCACATGCACTGTTTTAACAATGTCTTACTACCTTTCTGGGAAATGTATACATTTAAGTTGCATTGTTGTCTATGGAAAGCTCTTGGGTTTCATCAGAAATATCTTAATTTGTGTTCTGAAGATGAACAAAGGTCTTACAGGTTTGCAACGACATGGGGGTGAGTAATTGACAGAATTTTCATTTTTGGATGAACTATCCCTTTAAAGGAGAAGTCCACTTCTAGAACAACAATTTACAAATAATTTACTCACCCCTTGTCATCCAAGATGTTTATGTCTTTCTTTCTTCAATCATAAAGAAATTATGTTTTTTGAGGAAAACATTTCATATAATGGACTGATATGGTGCCCTGATTTTGAACTTTCAAAATGCAGTTTAAATGCAGCTTCAAACAATCCCAAATATGGTTGTAAATGAACCCAGCCAAGGAAGAAGGGTCTTATCTAGTGAAACGATTGGTTATTTTCATGAAAAAAAATACAATTTAAATACTTTTTAACGCTCGTCTTGCCTTTCTCTCGTTGAACTCTGTGTATTCTCACTCAAGACAGTTAGGGTATGTCGAAAAACATCGTATTTTCTCCCTCAACTTCAAAAATCATTTCAAAATCATCCTACATCGCTGCAGAAGTACCGACACAGTGTTTGCAACGTGAACATGCAAAGAAGATCAAACACCCTTAACAAAAAAGATAAAACATATAGGACGATTTTGAAGTTGAGGGAGAACATGAGATGGGAGTTTTTTGACACATACCCTAACTGTCATGAGTCAGAATACACAGAGTTCAGGGAGAGTAAGACAAGACGAGCATTTGACATTAAAAAGTATATAAATTGTATTCTTTTTATTAAAATAACCGATCGTTACACTACATAAGACCCTTCTTTCTTGGCTGGGATCATTTACAACTGCATTTGGGATCGTTTGAAGCCGCATTTAAACTGCATTTTGGAAGTTCAAAATCGGGGCAGCATATCAGTCTATTATATATAGAAAAATCCTGAAATGTTGTCTTTAAAAAACATAATTTCTTTACGACTGAAGAAAGAAAGACATGAACATCTTGGATGACAAGGGGGTGAGTAAATTATTTGTAAATTGTTTTTCTGAAAGTGGACTTCTTTAAGTGCACTAAATTGTTCCAGCCAACTCCAATATTGTTTGCCTCAATAAGACTGTAATCTTACCGTTCAGTACAGCCACCTGTGTTCCTCCGCATGCTGCCTGTCTGACTCGACCCACACCCCTCAGGGGCAGCAGCCGTGGAGAACTAATCTAAAAATCAGACTTAAATGAACTGCACAGCCTGCCATTGTGGCACTCATTGGCCTTTTTATTACATATACAGTGGGTAAAATAAGTATTGAACACGTCACCATTTTTCCCGTGCTGTTGACATGAAATTTTCACCAGATGTCGATAAAAATGTACAACGTAACAAATAAAGCAAATAATTTTAGAAATTAAGTTATGTGTAATAAAATGGAACGACACGGGGAAAAGGTACTGAACTAAAAACATTCATATAATACTTTGTACAAAAGCCTGTGTTGTTAATGACAGCTGCAAGATGCCTCCTATATGGAGAAACTAGTCACATGTATTGCTCAGGTGTGATTTTGACTCATTCTTCCACAGTAGTCAAATCCTAAAGGTTCTGTGGGCCTCTTCTATGAACTCTGATCTTTAGTTCTTACTTTCTATTGGATTCAAGTCAGGTGATTGGCTGCGCCATTCTAGCAGCTTTATTTTCTTTTTCTGAAACCAACTGAGAGTTTCCTTGGTTGTGTTTGGGATCATTGTCTTGCTGAAATGTCCACCCTTGTTTCATCTTTATCATCCTGGTACTGAAGGTGTTGGGACTGAACCAGCTAATATTAATTTCCACTGACAGGGGACAGGATTTTGTTTTGGATGTATGGATTACTTGGGTTGTTATCGACATTTGGTGACAATTTCAAATCAACAGCACCTTTAGAAATATATTTACTGAGAAAAATGGTGACGTGTTCATAACTTATTTTAACCGCATATAAAACCTATAAAATTTGTATAAAATACATATAAAATTCGTGTTAATTCAAAGATATTTATGTATACAGTTGTGCTCTTTACCTGTGTGGCCTCAGTGACAGAGGCTAACTGCAGGTACTCTGAGTTTCCCCAACCAAAAACCTGGCCATCCGTGGACACGGCCAAACTACAGTCTCCATACGTGGCCACCTGCTGAACTTTGACCCCAGCCAGATCTCCTCCGACGGGCACTGGACAGGAGGCCTTGTTGTGATGGCCCAGACCTTAAAATACATTCCAGAGGCATTAATCCTGATGGAAAGGTCACATGGTTTGATGTGTACACGTATCAGTCGTGAGTCACCGAGTGTTGTCTAGATGCATTTTTTGAAAAATGCCTTGAAGCAGGTTTCATAATGGAGTGGAACAAAGAGAGGGACCGAAAGAAAAGAGACAAAGATAATGACAGACGGATGGTGAAACAAACCTGTTTGTCCATCTGCCCCCCACCCACAGGCATACACTGAGCCACTGTCTGTTAGAAACAGACTGTGATCCTGCCCACAAGCCACCTACAGGACGAGAGAAGCAGGACAGATGGAGTGAGACTCACTAAAAAAGGTCCAGGTAGTATTTCATCCCAAAGGGAAAACAAAATAACAATAAATCATATTTTACATAAAGAAAATGTAAATTTTTAGACCATAAATACTTTTGCATTGCGACAACATTATTTTCATGGTAATTATTTAAAATAATTAAACATATTTAACCCCAAATACTCATTAACATAATGCTAGGAAATAAATCCTGTTCATTTTCTTAAAAATAAATTACTATAAAATGCAGTAAAACAAATAAATAATAGTAACAACATTATAAATAAATAAATAAATAAAATACAAACAATACCATGTTATACTTCCTTTCTTTTTTTTTTACATTACAGTAATTATACTTGCAGTAATTGTTTTTTATATTAAAATAGGAGTCACAATGCACAAAAAATAAGTAGTAGTAAGGTTTTTAGTAATATTTAGTAAGATTTATATATATATATATATATATATATATATATATATATATATATATATATATATATATATATATATACATACATATATATATTTTTTTTTTTCTTCTTTTTTTAAAGGCACACATACATATATACACTGCCGCTCAAAAGTTTGGGATCAGAATTGTAATTTTTTTTTAAAGAAGTCTCTTATGCTCTTCAAGACAGCATTTATTTGATCATAAATACAGGGGGGAAAAATTATATTGTGAAATATTATTACGATGTAAAACAACATTCTTCTATTTTAATATACATTAAAAATCTAATTTATTCCTGTGATCAAAGCTGAATTTTTCAACATTATTACTCCAGTATTCAGTGTCACATGATCCTTCAGCTGATGAAAATTCAGCTTTGCATTACAGAAATAAATTATATTTTAAAGTATATTCAAATAAAAATCATTATTTTAAATTGTTTTTTTTTTCTGTATTTTTAATCAAATAAATGCAGCCATGATGAGCATAAATATATATATATATATATATATATATATATATAGATAGATAGATAGATAAATAGATATAGATATATTTGAAAACCTTTGAAAGTCATATTTCAGCCCAAAATCAAAGGGACAAAAACCTTGAAGTTTTTGTCCCTTTGATTTTGACCTGAAATATGACACAATATGACTTCTGAGACTTAACTTTAGACCTGTGAATTTCCATCAAAAGAATGCGACTATACATTTCAGTTAGATTAAATTAAAGATTAGATCAGATCAGATTAATTAAAAGTATTATATTATATTATACTAAGGATGTCGAGCCTGTAAACAACATATTTAAATGTTAAAATTGTTGCATTGTTGCATCAGATATAAATTAATCAATCTACTGTATCATCCTAAAGTAACAATGTCATAACATACCTGGGTGACTTGACTGTCAAAGCCCTCGATTTTGTGAACAACATGACTGCCGCTGCAGGGAACAGTTAAAATGGGATACAGTGAGATAAATTGTTTTGCTTTAGCTACCAGTACATAATGTAAAACAGAGTCACTTGGTGAAAAATACTGGACTCATTTGCTGAAGGACAAACCTGTACACTTCATCCTCCACAATCTTCCTCCCACACTGCCCGTAAGCATTATTACCCATGCTGAAAACTAATGAGAGAGAAAGAGAGACACGAAGGACTCATCACAATAGAGCACAATGATTTGATTTTATTCAAAATAGAAATCTAACGCAGTTTAATGTCTGGAGAATTTTCCTTCCGATTCATCTACTGTATATAGAATCTGAGCACCTATAATTACAGCTTTAATACTTTTGAGAAGTAACACCATAGAAAAGTGCTTTATAATGACAAGACATCTAAGCAATGTTATATGACAAAGCAGACAGTGTTTGCTGACCTCCCTCAGAGTCTGTGAGCACCAGTGAGTGCGCACGTCCACAGGAGACCTGCAGCACTCGTGTCTCCTGAGGGTTCACCAGCGGAAGAGACACTGGAGACGGTTCCAAGACATAGTCGTAACTCTTATCTGCAAGCACAAGACATAGCAGTTGATTTAGGAATGCGCTTGAGGAAAAGGCTGGTTATTGATACTTGTAATGGTTCCAGTAAATTTGACGAAGGTTGGCAGCTCATTCCTTCAAAGAGGAACTGAGTGGATCATCAACATCAGCCACTATATGAGTCTTTCTATAGTCAATAGGAAGTGCTGAAGAACACTTTCACATTAGCATCAGAGAAGAAAAACTTTACTGTAACAACCTACTTCCCCAACAAAAAAGTGTCAGGGAACTGAAGTGTTTTCTGAAGTACCTTGGAGTACCTGGCAATTAATGTGAAAATTATATAAAAACACTGGAAATTGTGTGTTAGGGTGGTTTTTACCAGGAGCACATGAGTTACAGACAGGATCGCGAAGGTATTTTGGTATTTCTTACGTCGGTCGTGTTGAGTACGTTGAAAGCCCAGCTGGGAGTCTTTGTTAAGGCCCATGCCCCACAGTTTGGTCAGATCTTTACTATTACACGCCAGTACGGTGAAACCATATCCACAGGCTGCTGAGGAAATCTACAAAGAAACAAACATATCACATAATATTCAGCCAAGACACACTGAATTGATCAAGAGCGACAGTAAAGACATATATTAAACAGCACAACTGTTTAAACCATTGATATTAATGTTTCTTTAAAAGAAAAAAAACAGCGTATTTGAATCATTTTGAAGGATCATGTGACTCTAAAGAATGAAGTAATGTCATCACAATATATATTACATTTTAAAACACTAAAATAGAAAACTGCTTCTTTAAATTGTAATAATATTTCATAATAATACTGTTTTACTGTATTTTTTTAACAAATAAATGATTTTTTGGCGAGCTTAAAAGTCTTCTTTTAAAATATTAAACAGATATTAAAGTTCACTTCTAGACTACAAAATTTACTCACCATCCAAGATGTTCATGTCTTTCTTTTTTTAGAAAATGACCAATCGTATCGTATTCCTTGTGTAGAGGATTGTGTAGAGCCCTTTGAATCTGAACTGAAACTGCAATTTGGACCTTCAACCCACTGGCTACCATTGAAGTCCACTATATGGAAAATCCTGGAATGTTTTCCTCAAAAACATTCCTCAATTTTTATTTTAATTACTAAAGGAAGAAAGACATGAACATCTTGGATGACATGGGGGTGAGTAAATTATCAGGAAATTTTTATTCTGATAGTGAACTAATCCTAAAACCTCAAACCTTTGAACAGTAGGTATTGCTCTTTTTTTTGTTGTTAAAGTTAGCATAGATCTTCACCTTCTGTTCAGTATCCAGGCGGTAAGGTGTCAGCTGGTACTTCCTGGGCTTTTTTCTGCCACTGTCTGGCACTACAAAGCTTGGGATTCCTAAGGCTCCAGTGTAGCTGAAGCCCCACACAAACACCTTCCCTTGGGGCTTCCTGTGTTGTCCTACATACTGGAACACGGGTGTGTCATCTTGCTGGTCCCGCTTCTTTGGGGTGCCAACTGGTCGGGTGGCATAAGCACGAATACCCAAATGAAAACCATGACGACCACAGGAGCGAATGTTGACTAAAGCCATTTTGACAGTCACCTGCATAAAATATAAAATAACATAACATAAAATCTGATACACTTATGATACACTTATAATACACTTAACAATGGTTAAATTAGGAGGATTATCTAACACTAACATAAAGTACCATGGTATAAACAGTGTTGGGGGTAATGCATTACAAGTAACACAAGTTACGTAATAATATTACTTTTTCAAGCAACTAGTAAAGTAACGCATTGCTTTTAAATTTCTAAGAAAATATCAGTTACTTTTTCAAATAAGTAACGCCAGTTAATTTTTTCCCCATTTATTGATTGACAAATCTCCTGTCAGGAAATTGGGAGTAAACATGATGTTACTGTATTCTAGACTAAATGTGAACATGAATTAATCTCACTCACAAAAAACAGATTCAGTATTCCTCAAAATGGATAAAAAAAAAGTGAAATGCAAGAATACTCAGAATATGATGCAACCCTACAATAATCAAATATGTTCAATAAAACAAATATCCTTTATGTGTTTAATCCCATTTTTTTAACCAGTGTTTTTGCTGCTGACCTTCGATGATGCAATTCAACCATATTAACAAGCAAAAATTACTTTAGATAAACTAACATCTGTGCTTCATTTTTTATAGCTGAAGAGTGATCTCCTGCATAAATGTACTTTTCTTTCAGCCTGAGGTGAATTCATTTCACTTTTGGTGTAAAAGGGCTTCTACATTAGAATTGTTTTATATTAAAAACAAAGAAGCAAGCCCTGCCCAGATTTTCAAAATAACGCAAAATTAACGTAACACATTACTTTCCACAATAAGTAACTAAGTAACGTTATTTGTTACTTTTTCAGGGAGTAACGCAAAATTGTAATGCTTTACTTTTAAAAGTAACTTTCCCCAACACTGGGAATAAAAATTATTTATTTATGTATGTAGCATTTATCATGGTAGTTCTATGTCTGGTATTTTCTTAAATACCTTGAAGCAGCATGCATATACCATAATAATCACATCTATAAAGTCGAACTAACATGACTTTTTGAAAACAGTACCACTTTGCGTTTTCATAGTGCACATTATAAATACCATATTACATGAATATGCTAATATATCAAGTACATTGTATTACTATGTGATATCAGAACATTCTATAGTCTGTATTTTGTTTGGAAGTGAACTCAATACTCACCCTTAATGTTCGAAAAATCCTCTCAAATATATTTGTCAAACCGTTCCAAATTCTTGCTATCACACAATATAATTCACACATTCACGCATTTCCGTAACTCTGCAAACTACCTCGACGTCTGAAATGAAACATATACAGTAATATATTGTGAAATAAATCTACTCCGTGTTTCATGCCGCTCTGACATGTTTTCTGTGGAGGCAGCCATGACAGCTCACCGCGTTAACTGTGACGTACGACGTGTGACGCATGACGTACGCACAAACAAGTAGTGTAATGATCGAAATAACCAGTAGGGGACGAACGTTTCACGTGTTTTCAAATTGAATATATTCGAGTAAATTCTATTTTCCGTTCATTTCTTCCCTGTACACAAGTAAAAGTTTAGCTAATCATTGTTTAATACATTGAAAGTTAGTACAAAAAAAGTTGAGTACACTGCCACTACCGCGTTGTTGTAGACCTTCACCACAGCCTTTTAAAATATCTTTTGGTACAGAAAGTACCAAAAGCTCCATGCCACTGCTGGGTTTTTGGACAGATACTTTAGTGGTACTTTGGAAATACCATCTGATGCCATGGTACTGCCCACAGAACATTTTATAGGAAGTTAAAATGTGTGAATATGTTAATCGTGTATTGTGATATTACCATCTGACCATCTCACAGCACTAAGTACATAAATATATATACATGTTATATATCAAGTACATTGTATTACTATGATACCAGAGCTTTCACTACTTTATTTTGTCATTGACATCGGTCAATGATCAAAAAATCCTCTATAATATATTTGACAAACCGTTTCAAATACTTCCTATCACATAATATGTGACCCTGGACCACAAAACCGGGCTTAAAGGTAAATTTTTTGAAATATATTTTGAGATTTAAAGCTTTCCACTGATGTATGGTTTGCTAGGATAGGACAATATTTGGCCGAGATACAATTATTTGAAAATCTGGAATCTGAGGGTGCAAAAAAATCTAATTACTGAGAAAATTGCCTTTAAAGTTGTTCAAATTAAGTTATTAGAAATGCATATTACTAATCAAAAATTAAGTTTTGATACATTTAAGGTAGGAAACTTACAAAATATCTTTATGGAACATGATTTTAGCTAATATCCTTATGATTTTTGGCATAAAAGAAAAATCTGTACTTTTGACACATACAGTGTATTCTTGGCTTTTGCTACAACTACAATTAGTAACTCTGCACACTGGTTCGGTGGCTGAAATGAAACATATAGGGCCTAATATATCGTAAAATACATCTACTCTGTGTTTTATACTGCTCTGACATGTTTTCATGTTTTCTTCTTGACATCATATCACCATGCATTTGATTTGCAAATTATTATTTATTTACTTATGTGTCACTGTTTACAAAAACATCACAAATATGGACAAACACAGCAAGTCATAAAAATGCATACTGTTTGGAATATAGCTGGTTGGCATGTAGACATAAACGTTACACGTATTAATTGTCTAACACACGTAGCTTATAACAGGTTCTGGCCTGAGCAGGAATAATCAGAGCATATACAAGTATATAAGTCAACATTTAACACATTATCACTTCATAACTGAAGCGCTTCAGTTGGCCTCATGTATGCTGACTCTCTTGCATGTGTTTTCTGTGCAGCGCTCCAGAATGAGCTGAGGACTGGGCCGAGGAGGAATGACGGGAATACTTTTATCCAGATCTTCTTCTTGAGGAGAGCCTGATTTTGCAATGTTCTCTACATAAACAGAAACATAAGCAAAGCGTAAGCAAAAACATATCCTGGTCTGTAAAACTAATGTTTTAATGTTACAACCACATTAAGAAACAACGTAAACAGTAACTATATGAGGAAGCAATGGACAAAATTTCTTTCTTTATGACATATTTCGATATTTAGAATACACACCTCTGTTCGTCTTCCTCTCCTGCAGTGGAGATCGTGTCACATTCCTGGATTGGGAGTTTAGTCTGCCTCGCTGCTGTAAGAACCGTCGACTCTGTCTTCGATAGGTGTCCTGACTGATTCGCTGACGTCCCTTAGAATGGATGCTCTGAGCATTGCGTATGGTAGACCTGTTGGCCAGAATGATTGAAAAAAGTTTGAATCTGATATTTTGTGATCAACCAAAGTGTTCGGTTTTTGTAATCTCAGTACGTGTTTGAGTTTTATACACATATTTCTCTACCTTCTGGGTGGTGGTGTTGCTCTTCTGACCACATCCTTCTCTGCATCCACTTCTTTCCTCTCTCCCGTCCTGCACAGGAACATAGATGGGTAGAAGCCTGTATCTTCTCCTTTCCTGTATGTGACATTTGGGAATCTGATTCAGTTATGACTCATCAAATGACTGTAAACATTTCGATTGTTTCAAAACACCATCAAGTTAAATTTAGAGAGGCTGACTCATACCTGACCACCCACCACCCATCAAGAAGTTTATGGATGACCTCAATCGTCTCTCCTGCCTCGAGAGTCAACTCATCCTCTTCCACGGCTTTATACCCTTTGGTGGTTTTATAGAGCTCTCCTGTTGTGGGTAAATATCATCAGCACAATCCAAACAGCACAATCAATCACTCCCAAAATACTGTTCGGGTGTCATATCAGAGGTAGCGTACACACTAACCTGCATAATTAGGCTCTGGCTCTTCTGATTCATCTGCTCCATCCAGAGGCTCTAAGTATGAAGCTGGCACCCAGCCTCTTCTGGACTCGCACTGACAAAACCACCAGCCTGTAAACATCAGATCACATCACACATCAGTTCTGCTTTACCCTTTACTGTTATGTGAAATATGTGGAAAGAGAGCTAAGTGTAAGTAGGCGGTTTGAGTGGTTACGCAATATAAGAGTTGTTCTTGTAATTTAAAATATGTGACCCTGAACCAAAAACCAGTCATAACGGTCAGTTTTTTGAAAATGAGATTTATACATCATGTGAAAGCTTAAAAAAATAAGCTTTCCATTGATGTATGGTTGTTGGGATAGGACAGTATTTGGCCCGAGATAATGAAAATCTGGAATCTGAGGGTGCAAAAAAAAAAATAAAAATACTGAGAAAATCACCTTTAATGTTTTTAGCAATGCATATTACTAATCAAAAATTAAGTTTTCATATATTTACGGTAAGATATTTACAAGATATCTTTATGGAACATGTTCTTTACATAATATCCTAATGTTTTTGGTATAAAAGAAAAGATCATTTTGACCCATACAATTAATTACTGCCCATTGCTACAAATATACCCATGCTACTTATGACTGGTTTTGTGCTCCAGGGTCACACATATATTATATATTATAATATTATTATATTATTAATATATATTATATTATATATTATATATATATTATTATAGAATATTAATATTAATAATATTGTTCACAAATTTGGAGTTTTTGGAGATTTCTGGTAACACTTTACAATAAGGTGTCATTTGTTAACATTAGTCAATGTATTAACTAACATGAACAAACAAACAATATATTTATTACACTATTTATTCATGTTTGTTAGTTAATAAAAACAGTTGTTCATTGTTTGTTCAATGGACAATTTGTGATTTTAATAATGCATTAGTAAATGCTGAAATAAACATTAACTAAGATTAATAAATGCTGGCTATAGAAGTGTTGTTCATTCTTAGTTCATGTTAACTAATGTAGCTAACTAATATTAACTAATGAACCTTATTGTAATATGTTACCAATTTTTTATGTTTTATGCTCACCAAGGCTGCATTTATTTGATCAAAAATACAGTAAAAAAAAATGAATATTATTATATTTTAAATAACTGTTTTCTATTTTATTATATTTTAAAGTGTAATTTATTTCTGTGATGGCAAATCTAAAAACCTTTTTTATAATAATCAATTTTGAAAACAGCTGTGCTGCTTAATATTTTTGTGGAGTAAACATTTTTATCATATTTTGATTAATAGAATGTTTAAAAATAGAATTTAATAGAAATGACATTTTGCATAAATGATTTCACTGTCACTTTTGATATTTGTTTTTGCTAATTAAAAGTGTAACAGTATTAATTTCTTGGTAAGACTTTACAGTAAGTCTCATTAGTTACCATTGGTCAACTTCAAACATGAACTAAGAATGAACAATATTTCAACAGCTTAGTTAATGTTACTTTCACATTGACTAATGCATTATTAAAATCAGTAGTTGTAGTAGCTGTTAACAATTAACAACTAACTTTAGCAAAGATGAATAAATACTGTAATGTATTGTTCATTGTTTGTTCATGTTATTTACATTAACTAATGGAACCTTATTGTAAAGTGTAACCAATTTCTGTATATATAATAATGTATACAGTAATTATATTATTGTATATATTTTACAATTAAATTTTCATTGTATTTAATAAAAGAAGTATTACTTTGCATTAAAAATGTTAATAAAATATAATAAATAAAATATAAAATACATTTTAATACTATATTTGACATCCTGCTCACCATTTGGGCTTTTTTCCACAATGTCCACCATGTCTCCCATCTTTAGAGACAGCTCATACTTTGAGCTCTTGCTGTAGTCTGCGATCACCCTGTAGCTTTCAAGCATGATGGGCCCTGTGATTTCTGCACAAAGTACAACAGCTATAAAAACCTGTCTGAAAATGGCACAAGACATCTGTAGATCAGTTATATCAAGAAGAGAATTTGATCTTACCTGATGTGGTGTTGCTCCGTGCTCTGCTTGTGGACATAATGAAGGTCTCATTTCTTTTGTATCTATAAAAAGATAAAAAATGTTGTTTATAAATACTGTATTTTGTAGTAAAAAAGCACAGTTATAGTTTTGGCCTTTTTAATTTATAGTAGGGACATGAGCAGTGAACATCATGAGCAGCGTTTGAACATGAACTGTCATAACCTCTATGGTGTAACGCATCAGAGCATGTGCATAACCACTAAGCCACGGCTCCAGCTAACTGTTTCCAGACTTACGGGTGCGGTGCTGGTGGAGTTTCATCTTCAGGCCGCATTTTGAAGAAGTCACATACAAGCTGACAGCGGGAGATCTTCGCAGGCAAGTTGAGAAGAGAGCGAAAGTATTCAGCAAGAGTCGCCTGTCTCGTCTCTGTTGTTTTCTGATTGTCAAGCCATTTAGGAGCTGAGAGAGATTTAAGTACAGATCGTCAGATGGAACATTTCACTTGTATTGAGTTGTGTCACAAATCAGTTCACAGTGTGAGAAATCCTTCTCTCTACTTATAGACAACTCTGTAGTATGGTCATGCTGCACAAACTCTTTTGACCTCATGGTTAAAGTATCTATCTACCTTGCCTGCAATGCTGGAAAGTCCAAAAAAAAAAAATACAGCTGATCAGCATCAGCCATTGGAAATCATTTGCAGAACTGAAACTCCTGCTCAACAAACCCAAAACAAGAAGGCATGTCAATGCATGACATGCAAATAGAATTGTTTTAACATGACGTTCCAGGCACCTTTCACGACCTCTAAATTAATAAACGGCTATATCTGATATGCTTGACATCAAGCAGGTGTTTCCTCTTTTCAAAGGAATGTTGAAAAACCTATTTCTGTATTGTCTGAAAAATGAAACTACCATATTTATTGCTTGCCGTAAATCTGCAGATGCTGTTACCTTAGTAAATCATTTATGATACGTCATTTTGTCCTTCCTAGTCAAAAGATCTAACATTTGTGCTTTAATCACACAAGCCTTTACCTGGTAATGTGGGAATGATTCTGTCTTTTGCATCAATGTCTCCTGCCTCAATAGGGAACATTTCCTTCAAAACTTTCTGTTAAAAAAAATCATGTTGCAGACTGATTGTATGTTACAGAAGATCATGTTATACAAATACGACAGCGTGATTAGAAATACAGGAAATGCTTGCAGCGAGGGAAATGTAACACTCTACTACACTTTCAATTGTAAAGAATTAAAAACGAGACTTACATGAAATGTGTGGATTTCTGGATAGCGTCTGTACACCAGCTTTTCAGATTGATCACTCCATTTAACCAGGAGCATGTACACCTTTAGTGTATGAAATAAAAAGGAACAATTTTATTTAAAACATAATTCAAACCATCGAAACACATTACTTGTTTATAGTATACAGTATCAGTACTTATCTTGATATTTCACAATTTTTGCAGTAGCTTACTTACATAGTGCTGGCTGGGAAAGAATCTTTTCTCAAAGCCTAACATTTCCACATGTCGCACGTAAGACTCGGCCATCCTGCACAACAGAAGTCTGACCACGAGCTGAAGGGATGTAAGAGAGTGTTATGATCACCTGTGGCTTACAGAGTTATTATAGACTATGACAATGGGAGGGGCGACCGCTCCAGCACTTCCTATTTCACTCCTAGTCATCACAAGTTGATGATGAAATATATATATAGGAAACTCCAGAATTAGCCATGTGTAAAATTTTACAGTAAGTGTGTTTAACTTAAATTACGTGTGATAACTGACATATTTTAGCTGCTAAAGAATATGTTTACACTATGACATTTTGCATAATACGCTATAGTACATATTTTGATTAATAAATGTGATGGAAAATATATAATTACATTTAATCAATAAATCAATCAATCAATGTAAGAACACTAGACAGGTCAAGAAAAGTAAAGATCCCCAAGCAAAGCCTTAAAACAGAACAAGATTTGGTGACAAATATTTTTTATAAATAAACAACAACACTTTTAATCCTAATTAAGTAACTTGATAGAGACAAAATGTTTGTTTTGCTAGCCAAAAATGAAAAGTCTGTCATCATGTATTCACCCTCATATTGTTTTAAACCTATATGTGACCATGGACCACAAAACCAAGTCGCTGGGGCATTTTTGTAGCAATAGCCAAAAATATGGGTCAAAATTATAGATTTTTCTTTTATGCCAAAAAACATCAGGAAATTAAGAAAAGAGCATGTTCCATGAAGATATTTAGTAAAATTCCTACTGTAAATATATCAAAACTTAATTTTTGATTACTAATATGCATTGCTAAAAACTTTTTGTGCAACTTTAAAGGTGATTTTCTCAATATTTTGATATTTTGATTTTTTTTTGCATCCTCAGATTCCATATATTCAAATAGTTGTACCATGGCCAAATATTGTCCTATCCTAACAAACTTATTTATTCAGCTTTCAGATGATGTATAAATCTCAAAAAAAGGACCCTTATGACTGGTTTTGTGGTCCAAGGTCACATATGTGTTTCTTTCTTCTGTTAAACATAAAATCTTGAAGAAAGTTCATGAACAATTGCTGGTATAGCCATAGACTCAACCAAACGTACCTATATGTACGAATCACTGCCGTTTCCAGTTCAAATGAACGCTAGAAGCAGTAAAACTATTATTACTTTTCACACATAGTATGATTTACACACAGAGTTTTGATTAATAAAGCCTACTTTTCAGACAATTACTACTGCTGAATATTGTATTATGGTTTTAAAACTATTTTAACATCCTGCGCAATTTGAAAATTGATACTTTTGAACGTTGTCATCACATACACAGCTTCATATACATGAGATTTCTAACGCAGTCAGTTTGTTCGGTAGCTCATGCCATATGGCCTTGTACTTCTGTAATGAACAGCTCCGGGTTTGACAAAACAGCTCAAATCTGCACGGCTGCATCACAAAATGCATTTTTTAATCAGTTTTGCATTTGTTAACACTATCTGTTAGGTTTAGGGTTTGGTTTGGTGTAGGGGATATTTCAAATAAGACAGAGCATTAACCTTTAGCGACACTCCCCGGATATTTGAATTCTGAACAGCTGCAATAAGTACCTCAAGCAGCATAACAAAAATGCAGCAATACGTGCCTGTGCCAACGTAATAAAAACGTGCCAATGTCATTGTTATGAATCTGGTCGGTGACTTGCGTCTATGTAAGTACTGGTACTTCTGATTGGGCTGAGGCTGGAATTTAGCGAGTTTGAAGTAAAAGTATTTGAAGAACATATACTGTGTGTCATAAGCAGATTCATAACAATGTTATGAAGTCACCGACCAGATTCATAACAATGACACTGGCACGTTTTTATTACGAGCCCGTGCACAAAATGGCGACGAAAACGGAGCTCCGTCACTTCACAGCTGCCATACCCGAGTCCAGTCAAGTTGCAGCTGCGTTTCCTGAGTCAAGTCAAGTTGCAGCTGTGTTTCCTGAGTCAAGTCAAGTTTCCAAGTCCAGTCAAGTTGCAGCTGCGTTTCCTGAGTCAAATCAAGTTTCCGAGTCCAGTCAAGTCGCAGCTGTGTTTCCTGAGTCAAGTCAAGTTTCAGAGTCCAGTCAAGTCGCAGCTGGGTTTCCCGAGTCAAGTCAAGTTTCCAAGTCCAGTCAAGTTGCGGCTGTGATTCCTGAGTCAAGTCAAGTTTCCGAGTCCAGTCAAGTTGCAGCTGTTGTTCCCAGGTCAAGTGAAGCTTCTAAGTCAAGTCAAGCTACAGCTGCTGTTCCTGAGTCTAGTCAAGATATGGCTGCCACTCCAGAGTCAAGCAAGATTACAGCAGTCGTTCCTGTATCAAGTCAGGTTAGAGCTGTGTTTCCTGCGTCAAGTCAGAGCTGCTTTTCCTAAGTCAAGTCAAGCTACAGCTGTATTTCCTCTGTCAAGTCAAGTCACCATTGTATTTCCAGTGTCAAGTCAAGCTACAGCTGTGTTTCCAGGGTCAGATCGAGTTAAAGCTGGGTTTTCTGTGTCAAGGCAAGTCAAAGCTGCTTTCCCTAAGTCAAGTCAAGCTACAGCTGTATTTCCTCTGTCAAGTCGAGTCACAGTTGTACCTCCAGTGTCAAGTCAAGTTACAGCCGTGTTCCCAAGGTCAAGTAAAGCTACAGCTGTCATTCCTGAGTCAAGCCAAGTCAGAGCTGTCGTTCCGGAGTCAAGTAAAGTTACAGCTGGTCTCTATGAGCCAAGTCAAGTTATTGCCGTTGTTCCAGAGCCAAGTCACGTCTCGTCTGACAGCCTAGAGCCTCGCCATGTCTCGTCTGTTTGTCCAGAGCCAAGTCACATCACGTCAGACCCCCCAGAGCCCCGTCTCAGCTCCACTGTCTGTCCAAAGTTTCGTCACGACATGCCTGATCATCAAGAATCCTGTCAAGTCTCGTCCGACCTCCCAGAGCCTTGTTACGTTATGTCTGCCAGTGTGATGGCGATCACCATTCTCAGTATATGGGTTGCACACTACGCTCCTGAGGTCACGTCTGTTCACAAATCTGCCCCTGAGGTCACGTCCGTTCACAAGTCTGCTCCTGAGGTCACGTCCGGTCTCAAGTCTGCTCCAGAGGTCCCATCTGGTCTCAAGTCTGCTCCAGGGGTCCCGTCTGGTCTCAAGTCTGCTCCAGAGGCCTCTTCCGTCAGAGGAGCTGCGCCCATGTCTCCTGAGGTGTCGGCATTCGCCGTAGAACCTCCTAGGGAGGCGGCGTTAACCTGTGCACTCTCTGCTTCTCCCCTTATTCTGTCTGCCTCCTCTGTCCCTGTTCTCCCCAGGTCCCAGCCTATGACGCGGGTTCCTGCTCTGCCCTGGAGGGCCCCGGCGCCTCCTGCTCTGCCCTGGAGGGCCCCGGTGCCTCCTGCTCTGCCTCCTGTTCCGCCCTGGAGGGCTCTTGCGCCTCCTGCTCTGCCTCCGCCCTGGAGGGCTCCTGCGCCTCCTGCTCTGCCTCCTGCTCCACCCTGGAGGGCCCCGGCGCCTCCTGCTCTGCCCTGGAGGGCCCCGGCGCCTCCTGCTCTGCCTCCTGTTCCACCCTGGAGGGCCCCGGCGCCTCCTGCTCTGCCTCCTGTTCCACCCTGGAGGGCTCCTGCGCCTCCTGCTCGGCCTCCGGCTCCGCCCTGGAGGGCCCCTGCACCTCCTGCTCTGCCTCCTGTTCCGCCCTCGGCCTCCGGCTCCGCCCTGGAGGGCTCCTGCTCCCCCTCCGGCTCCGCCCTGGAGGGTTCCTGCTCCACCAGTCCTGCCTCAATCACCGGGCCCTCCACATGGACCTGGTCCTCCAGCCCTCGCCCTGTCTCGCTCCCGCCCCACTGCTCCCCTGGACTGTTGTTCTGTTGGAGCGTCTGGAAGCCGCTCTTTGGGGGGGGGGCTATGTTATGAATCTGGTCGGTGACTTGCGGCCCGCTCACCAGCAGATGTCGCTCTCACTCTTTCAAATCATACAGACTGTTGCATTACACCCTGGACTACATCTCCCACAATCCACCACGCTGATTGCGCCAGACACCTCTGGCCAATCAGCAGCCCTATAAAAGCCCTGGACTTTCACTCGGCAAGCACCGAGTATTGTGGAGTGTTAATGTGGAGAACTGTGACAGTAGCGTTTAGTACTCTCCTAGTGCTAGCACTGTTTCCTTAGTTTCCTAGTATCTGTATTTCCTGTGTTCCCTAGTTTTCTAAGTTTCCTAGTTCCGAGTTCTTATTTTCCTGTGTTTCCTTGTATCCTGAGTTCCTGGTTTCCTGAGTTTAGTATTCTCGGCTGGCCTTCTCGTTTCATCTGTCTCGCCGCCTGCCTTCTGGACTCTCGCTCGTTTTAAGGATTATTCTTCTGGCTCGCGTTATGGATTATGTTCGCCGTTGATCGACCCACGCCAGCCTCACAGACTTCTCTTGTGCCTCCCTCCGCTATACCTGTTTGCTATTGTTCTGACCCTGCCTGTCTGACCATGTATTTGTCTCGTCCCATAAATAAAAGCTCGCATATGGATCCCCTCGCCTCTCGTCTCCCTCTCCACATTACAGTCATGTATTGAACATGTGTTTTAGTGCCACTCTCTGGGCATTTCACTTTGAAACTGCCGCGAAACCTACAGTAAGGTACCTAAGTTGCAGAGATATATATAAAGGCACGTATTTCCATTGAGTCTAAGTTGCAACGACTTCCACAGTATGGGAAAAATACTATGGAAGTCAATGGGAACCAGATACTGTTTGGTTGCACACATTCTTCAAAATATCATCTTTTATGTTCGAAACTCATACAGGTTTGGAACAACATGAGGGTGAGTAAATGATAACAGATGTTTCATTTTTGGGTGAATTCCAGAAATCCCTTTAAAATTATTGCGTTAGTTAAAGACATATTTCAACACATATAAATATGTATATATATTGTTTGCAATGTTGGAGAGTAACTAGTTACATGTATGAGTTACATAATTTAATTACAAAATAAATATAACTGTAGTCTGTTACAGTTACTGAGGGGAAAAGTGTAATTGAATTACAGTTGAATATGTTAATAATTACAAAGGGGATTACATCTGAATATTTTCACACTCTCTCTCTCTCTCTCTCTCTCACACACACACACACACACAGATTTAATTGATTTCTTTCCCAAATTGCATTGACTGCTCTAAAATATAGGACACCAATGTTTCAGAAGTTTAGGACACAAATAGGACACATGCTTATTTGATTGTTTGGTTTTCTTGGATTTATGTAAATGCTTTATTTATTTTAAGATTTAGTTTTTGCATTTTTGCAAGGCATTGTTAGAAACCAGTGTTTCCTGTCATAAATATGCAAAGCTCTGATTTTAAAAACAGTATCATAGCTATTAAACTCTGTCTTGTTATGCTTTTAAATCTGTATTTAACCTTAGAACGGTCTCAAAGTAAAAAGAGGTGTTAAAGTCTGCTTTTATGGTGGCTGTTGTATAAAATTAAAACATTATAATCTTAATTCAAGCGATGAAGGATTTTGAGAAGTCTGACAGTAATCAGTGTTAAGTACTGCTGTAAGGTTAAACCTGCCTACTTTGTTAGAAAATGATTAACAGTTAAAAACAATGTAATCAAATAGTAATCAAATGTAATTACTTTTATTATTTTAATAAAGTAATTGAAATAGTCACTACTCATTACATTTCAAATAGGGTAACTGTAATCTGTAACCTATTACATTTGCAAAGTAACCTTCCCAACACTGCACTGGTATGTGATTATGTTATTATATATATTATACTTTATAGAGAGCTGGCATAACTTCTTGGAATATGTCATTGTTAATGTTATTGTTGGCTTACAGGTAATGCAGACATTCTCTACGAGCCGTTCCTCACGTTCACATCTTTGTCTTTAGAGGTCCTTGTTTACTGAAAAAGAGAAGGAAGTCCATGTAAAAACAAACTCTTTTTTTATGTGGTCGTTGCCTTTTATGGCTTATTCCTCTTTTTGATCATCACCAAATTGCTTTGTAGTCAGATATCATTAAATATTGCTGAAAACAGACATGACTCTTATGTTAATGATACACCACATTACTTCTTAACCCTTTGAGCGGTACGGTCCCACATATGGGATTCTATTTTCTGTGCCCCTGGGAGTACGGTCCCACATATGGGATTTAGAACGTTCGGTGACGTCACGCAACTGCCAAATTCAAACTGTGTTTTCGCGAGTTGGCTGGCGCTGAGCCAGAGAGAGACCCTTGCTGCGCTTGTCATATAATCACAATTGAGCAGTGTTTTCAACGACTTAACGTTTATTTTAGGTTTCAGGAATTTAAATACACATAATTACTAGTAAAACAATACATTTAGAGTTTGTAAAATACACACGGATGTCTATGGAAGCAGCAATAACAATCCATTCAAGTATAATTTGCCGACGTGTTTGATTTATATCAGATACACATAATGTAAGTAATGATATAATTCACTCCAGTCCTTTCCCACTTCACCAGCTACTTACTTGCATGTATTTCGGGAGAAACTGGTGAATTTACGTGCTGTAAATCCGGCTGACAGGACTCTCTGAAGGGCAGCGCGAACAAACATGGCGGCGCCCATCTCACGTTATAGATCACGATCCAGATCATTTATAAAGATTTTAAAACGGCAAAATACACTCACTTACACGTATTCGTGAATCGGAATATCAGATAGTTGAAAACATGGTAAGCAACTGTGTGAATATTTTGAATAAAAAAGGAAAAACGAAATAAAAGCGATACGTCTGTCCTACAGCGCTATAGTGGCTGCGGTGTCAATCATGATGCGTCGCCATGGAAACAATAAAGTGAACGTTCTAAAATAACGGTCGCGTAAAAAAAACTCACTCTGGGGGGGTCCAATAGAATATTTTAAACTCACCAGTGAAAGGGTTAAGTCATTTTATAAAAGCTTTATCATCATTTTCACATTTCATTTCCTAGAGTGACAGAGTTTCTCAAGCTAGAGAATTTCACAGGGGGTTTTGGAAGATTTGTGACGAAATATGTAACCACAAACCAACACAAACACACACATAAAAAAAGTGAAGAGGTCAGATGCAAAAGCATCTAAATTTATCTGATGTATTTCTTTGAAATTAGCATTTTTTTCTGCCGACTTTGTATAGGTTTCTATGTAAGTACTGGTACTTCTGATTGGGCTGAGGCTGGAATTTAGCGAGTTTGAAGTAAAAGTATTTGAAAAACATATACTGTGTGTCAGGAGCATTTACTCAGTAACATCATCTCATTTTTGACCGGGATGGCTTTTAGCTGGTTTTGCATCTGAACTCTTCAAGTCTTTAAAGTTATTCAAAAAAAATATAGAGCGTTGTTGAAGGTAGCAATACATATCAGTTCACTGGTCTGATATTGTGAAAAGTGCTGCATAAATTAATTGCATTTACTCTAATAGTAGCTTAATACAAAGTACTAATAAAATGTAATATTTAACTAAATTAAAATTTAATACACACTGTAAAAAACAATTTGTTCAGTCAACTTAAAATAATTCGTAACCTGGCTGCCTTAAAATTTTAAGTTCAGTCAACTCAAAAAAAGTTTATTCAACTTGAAATGTTAAATTATACTAAGTGACAACTTAGATATTTGAGTTGAATCAACTTTAAATTTTAAGACAGCTGGGTTACTTACCCATCTGTTAAGTTTAGCAAACACAAATATCTAAGTTGTTACTTAGTACAACTTAACATTTCAAGTTGAATAAACTTATTTTAGTTGATTCAACTTAAATTTTTAGTGGGAGCAGGGTAACAAATTATTTTAAGTTGACTCAACAAACTGTGTTTTTTATTTTTTTACAGTGCAGTATAGTAATTGTATAAAAGCAGACTCACATACTTAAGTCTTCATACATAAAATAATATTGCTGCATTTATATATTTGTAAGTGGGTCCCTCACAAAGTGATAATTTGGGTGTCATTAGCAACAGTTTAAAAACACCTAAACTACACTATAGATATCAATTTGTCACTGTAGTTATTATTTTTTATATATTAAGAATTACAGTACCATATTGTAACTACAGACTATTTATTTGTTTGCAAATATACAGTCATTTCAAGTAATGTTCAGCTTTTGAGACACAATACAATACAAAAAAAATAAAACATAAATAAAAGTAATGCTACTCATGAACAGCCTTACATAAGATTTCTTGTGTAAAGATAATGACCTTTTTAAAAAGGCGTGTTGCCACATTAACAAAATAATAAAAAAATAAGAGTTCTGCTCTGAGTCATTATTGAAATCTCACCAAATGTGGCAGAAGTGAAGAAATTTGCGAAAGACTCATGGTCAGCATGACTTCTTTATGGCTTTTCTTCTTTTTTTCCACACTAGAGATACTCCCGTACATAAACACACACCCACTTCTTTTGCTTCTTTGAATGTTGTCTGGACTGTTCGTCCTCTAACTTCTCATTTCCCTTTTTTCCCCAAACATTTTCCTTTTTTCATGTGACTTTGTCAGAGTGATAACTCATCTAAATGTCATTTACTATGACATCAATTTGTTGATTTACATTTATTTTATGATAACAACTCAATCTTCATACATTTATACAGTCTCCTTCTGATATAATATGGCAGCTGAGTTATAGCTATTAACTATGGAAACAAGTAAATGGGCAAATTATGAAGCAAATACCTCACTACTTTAGTGTTTTCCGGCCTAGACACTGTAACTAGATAGTGCTTGCATTGCTACTTTTCATTGATTACTGTAAAGAATGACTAATAACCTCTAGGAGGACTGTTGTGCTTTAATGACAAAATTCCAAGCAGAATGTCCATTATCTCATTTCCTCAGAGGACACTTTCCGAATTGCCAAATCACAGTTTATATTTTACTCATCCTCACCATGGGGAAACAAATTGAAAAATGTGTGAATCATATGTTAAAATTAAAAACAATATGTAAAAACAATTCAAAAATTCAAAAGGTCATGACAGCAAGTTGGAAAAAGAGATCCGGTCATGTCTGTGGGTGAGGTTTTCTCCATTGCAAATACAATATATGTGACCAAAATAGGTAAATTATTCATTTAAAACTTTGATTGTTCCACAACCCTAATATTTAGCATTCAATTTTGTTTTCACTGAAAAAACAGATGTTAAAAAAACCCTCTTAAGAAAAATAGCTCTAAATGGTACCAAATTATGGTTCTTCAGCTTATAACAATAGCAGAACTATTTTTGGTGCTAAATAGAACCATTTTAGAATGTTTGGAAGTGCTATAGAACCTTAGTAGTGTTATAAAGAAATTGTAAAAATTTAAAATGAAGCTTTATTAAATATTAATTATTAATGTTGTTTTTATCTATCTGCCTGGTCTTATATAATAAATATAGCACATATTTACTGTTGTGGTGTGAATAATAGAACAAACGCTTAAACTGCATGCATGTTAGGCTACACATAATTATAGAAATAAATGCTAAAAATTAAAAAGGCATTGAGAACGCTTCAGATAAATCAACTGACAGAGCAACTGAATGCAATTGAATGCTTCAGATAAAGTTTTAGGCTGCTAATGATATCTTCACATTCATGTGAAATTGAAGTACTATGACATCTTTCTGTGATTTGTCTGAATTTAAATGTTTAATGTAAGTCCACACTTGCACCACATATACTATGATAAATATAAATATTTTAGAGGTGTATTTTTAAATTGTTTCAACAGTAAGAGTGAGTGATTTCTATTGAAAGCCAGCTGACAGTTTTGACACCTGTGTGTTGCTGTAACCCGTTTCCAACTTTCAAGTTGGACTTTCCTGTAAAAACCACATCATGAGATTCATTTCAGCTAGGCCACTAATCATGCACAGGCGACTGGTGCTTAGACCCAGATGATCGCTGTTTGCGGCTATATTTTGTTTTTATTTATAGTATAGAGGTTGTATAGATGACCAAAGCTTATTTGCTTTGGTGTTGCCACCCCTCACAGTCCTCATCCAACCACCTTGCCACCCTAAACATTATTTTGTAGATCTGCCCCTGCTTAGTGGAAAAGAGGAAAGAAGCATTCTCAACTAAACATTGTTACAAATAAATACAGTATCTCACAAAAGTGAGAACACCCCTCACATTTCAGCAATCATTTTAATGCATCTTCTCAAGGGACAATGCTATAGAAATGAAACTTGGATATATTTTAGAGTAGTCAGTGTGCAGCTTGTATAGCAGTGTATATTTACTGTCCCCTAAAAATAACTCAACATACAGCCATTATTGTCAAAACAGCTGGCAACAAAAGTGAGTACACCCTAAGTGATAACAGCACTATGTCATTTAACCATGCAAAGCCACATGTCCTATTCATCATGTTTTTGTTTTTGTCTTCTTGACAGGACCATACAAAGTTGTGTATCTTGCATTAGATATCATCAATTTTTTGTTTGAGTACAATTCTCTCATACTGACCACTGGATGTTCAACAAGGCACCTCATGACAAACAACTCTCTGAAGATTTGAGAATTAGAATTGTGGCTCTCCACAAAGATGGCCTAGGCTATAAGAGGTTCAGTAACAACCTGAAACTGAGTTACAGTACTGTGGCCAGGGTCATACAGAGGTTTTCCAAGAGGGGTTTCATTCAAAATAGGCCTTGCAAGGGTCGATCAACAAAGTTGAGTGCTCGTTCTGTGCGTCAGGTGCAGAACCTGGCTTCAAAAAACAGATGCACGAGTGCTTCCAGAGATTGCAGAAGTAGAAGGTCAGCTTGTCAGTGCTCAGACCATACACTACACACTGCAACAAGTCAGTTTGCACTGGCGTCATCCGAGAAGGAAGCCTCTTCAGGAACTGGCTTACAAGAAAGCCCGCAAACAGTTTGCTGAAGACAACCTGAATTACTGGAACCATGTCCTGTGGTCTGATAAGACTAAGATAAACTTGTTTGGCTCAGATGGTGTCCAGCATGTGTGTTGATGCCCTGGTGAGGAGTACAAAGACAATTGTGTCTCTCCTACAGTCAAGCATCATGGTCTGGGGCTGCATAAGTGCTGCTGGTAGTGGCGAGCTGCGGTTCAATGAGGGAAACATGGATTCCATTATGTACTGTACATTTCTGAAGCAGAACATGATGTCTTCCCTTCAGAAACGGGGCCAAATAGCAGTTTTCCAACATGATAAACACACCACCAAGATGACAACTGCCTTGCTGAGGAAGGTGCAGGTGAAGGTGATCTGACCTGAACCCTACTGAGCACCTGTGGGGCATCCTCAAACAGAACGTGAAGAAGCATCATGTGTCTAACATCCAGCAGCTCCATGATGTCATTATAGAGGATTTGAAGAGGATCCCAGCAACAACCTGTGCAGCTCTGGTGAATTCCATGCCCATAATGATTAAGGCAGTGCTAGATAACAATGGTGCTAACACAAAATATTGACACTTTGGACAGTTTTGACAAGTTCACTTAGGGTGTACTCACTTTTGTTGCCAGCTGTTTTGACAATAATGGCTGTATGTTGAGTTATTTTTAGGGGACAGTAAATAAACACTGCTATACAAGCTGCACATTGACAACTCTAAAATATATCCAAGTTTCATTTCTATAGTAGTGTCTTTGAGAAGATATATTACAAGAATTGCTGAAATGTGAGGGGTGTTCTCACTTTTGTGAGATACTGTACATACATAAATAGAAAAACACAAGACTGATAGGAAAAGTTACATTTATAGACATTTTAAGGATTACATTATTTACCTGATGAGAGCGTGTTGACAGTCTGTGTGCTTGGATGGCTGAACCCCAGAAAATCAGTAATGAGGTGCTTTAACACTGCAGATTTGAAAAACAAATAGAGTGTTTTCATGACGCGTCATCAATCGCTCATATTGGCGGCACCGAATGTAAACAATGGCTGTGTCCGAAATTTCTAAAATGCTGCCTTCGGAGGCAGCATTCCAAGGCAGGAAGGCATCAAGGCACGTTTGAATCCAAATTCTGCTTCACTTCCTGTCTCTGGAGTTAACTTCTTCTGATTGAATTTTAAAGGCAGCACAGATGTATCCTTCACTGCCTTCGATTTCCCACAAACCCGTGCTTTCCATTCCATGACGGTTGAGCCGAAACAAAAAAAAAAGATGGCATCTGAAAGTTGCATTTGTTGGTCAGCTTTTGTGTAAATGTATATTTCCGACTAACTTTTTGCACTTTTGATGTTATTTTCAGTATTATAGTAACTAAATATTCATTCATTTATCATCAAAACTCATTGTTTTTTTTGTAGATCATTAAACTGTTGTGCTGCCTCAGAAGCATGTCCGAAATCAGTTTCATGTGGTGCCTTCGCTGCCTGCAAAGTCATTGCCTGCAGTGTTGCCAACTAATTTTCAGAAGAAGTTGCTAAAGGAAGGTCGATTTGTTGCTAAAAGTTGCTAAATGATGTTGTGACATCACAACGCAAAGTTGTCACAACATCAAATCTCAACAACAACAAGAACAAAAAAAGTAAAATAATATGCGTAATATAATGTCAACATATAAATAACTGTATTTTTAAATACACTGAATTATTGAACACACATTTTTGAATGATTACAATTTAAGTTTTTTCTTCTAATAGTAAACTAATAATACTACAAGTTCTCAATAATTCTGCTTTAAGCAGTGTATTAGTAGTTAGTTAGTTTGCTACACTCTAAGAAAAATCTGTAAAATAGGGCACAATCTACTATGTTAATATGAAATAATTTTTTTTTTGTATTTTTTTTTTTTTTTAATAATTATGCATGGTGGTTATAGGGTTCCAATGGATAATGGATAATGTCCTGGAAAATTACCAGTATATTTTCCATTTTTCTTACAGTGTATTAACTGATCAACAATCGCAGGTACAAGAATACTAACAAAGTGTATCATAAATGAACAATTATTATTATTATTATTAAATTGAACAATTGCAAAGAGCAGCAAAGTCGCGTGATGTGTGTACTGCTAGGCATCTTTAGTTTCCTCTTTCTGTGTAATTTTAATGGAAAATATGTGCCTTTTTATTGTCTAAGTCACTTACCAAAAGTTGCTAAAAGTTGCCAAATAAATTTAAAAAATTGCTAAATTTATTGCTAGGTGCTGTTGGAAGGAAAAGTTGCTAGGGTAGTCTGAAAAGTTGCTAAATTTAGCAACAAAATTGCTAGGTTGGCAACACTGATTGCCTGATAAGGCAGCGAGGCAGCAAGTCAGCTGTCGAGCCTTTAGGGTGCAGCCAATGCCACTGAACCGAAAGGAACTCACAGACTTTGCTGATTATTGTTGCTGAAATTGTCAAATTATTGTCATGTTTTAGGGTTGTACTAATTGGTCAGACCAGGAAAACATTTGGAGTACTATAGACTGCCAAATGTTATAACAAATCAAGGAGAAGAGTGCAAAAAAACTGTCTATGAAATCTTTACCACCTATTAGCTTTAGTCTGTCAAAATATTGCCCCTTTCCTGCTTGCTAAGTCCTTCTCTATATAATTTAGCAGCTTCCACACTTTCCCCCTTTGATTTAAACAGCATAAATTAGCAGAACAACGTATTCAGTGGTACATTAACCATGCAATCAGTGCTGTTGTTCTTCAATATAGCTTCGCATCCGGGTAACTGACCAAACCGTGACATAAGTGCAAACCCTCCATAAAGAACCCTAAACTGGAACACAAAGAACAATTTCAGCATTTTCAGTTGTTACATCGTGTAAAGAACCTTTAAAAAAAAAACATATTTTTAAAACTGTAGAACGTACAAAGAAATGTAAAATATATACATAATTAGAGCTTTTAAAACATTACTATGCTAATTCAGCATCTTATAATAACATTGTAATTTGGTGAGAAATAAGTCAAAATTAGGTTTATTTTTCTACCATTTCGACTTAATAATTAAGAAAAGTAGATGTACACGTGCGACACCTTTGTGTCAGTGTGTTGAAAACTATAAAATGTAGAATATATTTAGCATAAGCATTGTACTCACTTTTGTTGCCAGCTGTTTTGACAATAATGGCTGTATGTTGAGTTATTTTTAGGGGACAGTAAATATACACTGCTATACAAGCTGCACACTGACTACTCTAAAATATATCCAAGTTTCATTTCTATAGCATTGTCCCTTGAGAAGATGCATTAAAATGATTGCTGAAATGTGAGGGGTGTTCTCACTTTTGTGAGATACTGTATTTATTTGTAACAATGTTTAGTTGAGAATGCTTCTTTCCTCTTTTCCACTAAGCAGGGGCAGATCTACAAAATAATGTTTAGGGTGGCAAGGTGGTTGGATGAGGACTGTGAGGGGTGGCAACACCAAAGCAAATAAGCTTTGGTCATCTATACAACCTCTATACTATAAATAAAAACAAAATATAGCCGCAAACAGCGATCATCTGGGTCTAAGCACCAGTCGCCTGTGCATGATTAGTGGCCTAGCTGAAATGAATCTCATGATGTGGTTTTTACAGGAAAGTCCAACTTGAAAGTTGGAAACGGGTTACAGCAACACACAGGTGTCAAAACTGTCAGCTGGCTTTCAATAGAAATCACTCACTCTTACTGTTGAAACAATTTAAAAATACACCTCTAAAATATTTATATTTATCATAGTATATGTGGTGCAAGTGTGGACTTACATTAAACATTTAAATTCAGACAAATCACAGAAAGATGTCATAGTACTTCAATTTCACATGAATGTGAAGATATCATTAGCAGCCTAAAACTTTATCTGAAGCATTCAATTGCATTCAGTTGCTCTGTCAGTTGATTTATCTGAAGCGTTCTCAATGCCTTTTTAATTTTTAGCATTTATTTCTATAATTATGTGTAGCCTAACATGCATGCAGTTTAAGCGTTTGTTCTATTATTCACACCACAACAGTAAATATGTGCTATATTTATTATATAAGACCAGGCAGATAGATAAAAACAACATTAATAATTAATATTTAATAAAGCTTCATTTTAAATTTTTACAATTTCTTTATAACACTACTAAGGTTCTATAGCACTTCCAAACATTCTAAAATGGTTCTATTTAGCACCAAAAATAGTTCTGCTATTGTTATAAGCTGAAGAACCATAATTTGGTACCATTTAGAGCTATTTTTCTTAAGAGGGTTTTTTTAACATCTGTTTTTTCAGTGAAAACAAAATTGAATGCTAAATATTAGGGTTGTGGAACAATCAAAGTTTTAAATGAATAATTTACCTATTTTGGTCACATATATTGTATTTGCAATGGAGAAAACCTCACCCACAGACATGACCGGATCTCTTTTTCCAACTTGCTGTCATGACCTTTTGAATTTTTGAATTGTTTTTACATATTGTTTTTAATTTTAACATATGATTCACACATTTTTCAATTTGTTTCCCCATGGTGAGGATGAGTAAAATATAAACTGTGATTTGGCAATTCGGAAAGTGTCCTCTGAGGAAATGAGATAATGGACATTCTGCTTGGAATTTTGTCATTAAAGCACAACAGTCCTCCTAGAGGTTATTAGTCATTCTTTACAGTAATCAACATTGTTTTTTTTGTAGATCATTAAACTGTTGTGCTGCCTCAGAAGCATGTCCGAAATCAGTTTCATGTGGTGCCTTCGCTGCCTGCAAAGTCATTGCCTGCAGTGTTGCCAACTAATTTTCAGAAGAAGTTGCTAAAGGAAGGTCGATTTGTTGCTAAAAGTTGCTAAATGATGTTGTGACATCACAACGCAAAGTTGTCACAACATCAAATCTCAACAACAACAAGAACAAAAAAAGTAAAATAATATGCGTAATATAATGTCAACATATAAATAACTGTATTTTTAAATACACTGAATTATTGAACACACATTTTTGAATGATTACAATTTAAGTTTTTTCTTCTAATAGTAAACTAATAATACTACAAGTTCTCAATAATTCTGCTTTAAGCAGTGTATTAGTAGTTAGTTAGTTTGCTACACTCTAAGAAAAATCTGTAAAATAGGGCACAATCTACTATGTTAATATGAAATAATTTTTTTGTATTGTTTTTTTTTTTTTTTTAATTATGCATGGTGGTTATAGGGTTCCAATGGATAATGGATAATGTCCTGGAAAATTACCAGTATATTTTCCATTTTTCTTACAGTGTATTAACTGATCAACAATCGCAGGTACAAGAATACTAACAAAGTGTATCATAAATGAACAATTATTATTATTATTATTAAATTGAACAATTGCAAAGAGCAGCAAAGTCGCGTGATGTGTGTACTGCTAGGCATCTTTAGTTTCCTCTTTCTGTGTAATTTTAATGGAAAATATGTGCCTTTTTATTGTCTAAGTCACTTACCAAAAGTTGCTAAAAGTTGCCAAATAAATTTAAAAAATTGCTAAATTTATTGCTAGGTGCTGTTGGAAGGAAAAGTTGCTAGGGTAGTCTGAAAAGTTGCTAAATTTAGCAACAAAATTGCTAGGTTGGCAACACTGATTGCCTGATAAGGCAGCGAGGCAGCAAGTCAGCTGTCGAGCCTTTAGGGTGCAGCCAATGCCACTGAACCGAAAGGAACTCACAGACTTTGCTGATTATTGTTGCTGAAATTGTCAAATTATTGTCATGTTTTAGGGTTGTACTAATTGGTCAGACCAGGAAAACATTTGGAGTACTATAGACTGCCAAATGTTATAACAAATCAAGGAGAAGAGTGCAAAAAAACTGTCTATGAAATCTTTACCACCTATTAGCTTTAGTCTGTCAAAATATTGCCCCTTTCCTGCTTGCTAAGTCCTTCTCTATATAATTTAGCAGCTTCCACACTTTCCCCCTTTGATTTAAACAGCATAAATTAGCAGAACAACGTATTCAGTGGTACATTAACCATGCAATCAGTGCTGTTGTTCTTCAATATAGCTTCGCATCCGGGTAACTGACCAAACCGTGACATAAGTGCAAACCCTCCATAAAGAACCCTAAACTGGAACACAAAGAACAATTTCAGCATTTTCAGTTGTTACATCGTGTAAAGAACCTTTAAAAAAAAAACATATTTTTAAAACTGTAGAACGTACAAAGAAATGTAAAATATATACATAATTAGAGCTTTTAAAACATTACTATGCTAATTCAGCATCTTATAATAACATTGTAATTTGGTGAGAAATAAGTCAAAATTAGGTTTATTTTTCTACCATTTCGACTTAATAATTAAGAAAAGTAGATGTACACGTGCGACACCTTTGTGTCAGTGTGTTGAAAACTATAAAATGTAGAATATATTTAGCATAAGCATTTTTCACAAGTAATTCATCTACAGCCCATCGCTGTCCTCTACCGATCTTCACACAACACTGCACTTTAAAAATGACAATTTCACGTCGTGTAGTGCGCATGCGTAGTACAGTGTGCGTCCATTAGCATCAGCGCTGCTGGGTTTCAAACAGGATGAACGCGCCACCGGCATTTGAGTCGTTTTTACTATTCGAGGGAGAAAAGAAGTAAGTGCAGTACAACACAGATTTAACTATTAAGTGATAATAACTGAACTAACTAAAACCTGTAATGAAACAAAGTCAGTCAGCTGGAATACAGCAGTTAGCTTGCAAAGTGTTTAGCTTGTTGGCTAACAACAGTAGTAAGTCCATCTGTAAAATAGAATGTGTTTAATTATAAATCTGACTAGTTTTTGTACTCATTACATGACCAAATGGATAACTCACTGTTTTTTTTTTCTTTTCATGTTTGAAAGGTTATACACTAGACACAAATGTATATCATATTTTTCTTATGTTCTCTCTCCCTCTGTGTCTATCTCTCTACATACACACCAACACACAAACGTTTTTGATACCGTGAGATTTTTAGTATACCATGTAAATAACTATAGTGTATATCTTAAAGGCACCATATTATTAATATGATTGTACTATGGTGTTCTCACAGTACTGTTTGTAAAGGGAAGCAATCACCTAATATTCCTGTTCAACTTCTTTTTACAGGATCACAATAGTAAAAGACACTAAGGTGCCAAATGCATGTCTGTTTACGCTGAATAAAGAGGATCACACACTGGGGAACATCATCCGGTCGTAAGTGCACAAGCATCTGATGAACAAACATTTCTGAGTCATTGTTATCACTTTTTGGGTGTATGTGTATTTAGCCTATGATGTTTCCACAAGGCAACTGCTGAAGGACCCACAGGTGCTGTTTGCTGGATATAAGGTTCCTCATCCTTTGGAGCACAAGATCGTGATCCGTGTGCAGACGACACCAGACTACAGTCCCCAGGAAGCCTTCACTAATGCCATTACTGATCTGATCAGTGAACTGTCCCTGCTGGAGGAGCGATTCAGGGTATGTGACATGTACATAGCAATCTGCTTCAGTTTCGTGAGGGATGATGTGATTTGATTAGTTAGTGGTGTTTGCTAAAGCAAGTATCACTGTTACTAATGCTCAAACAAATATAGTTGAAGTCAAAAATTTACATACACTTTGCAGAATCTGCAAGATGTTAATTATTGAGTCCCTTGTTTGTCCTGAACAGTTAAACTGCCTGCTGTTCTTTAGAAAAATCCTTCAGGTCCCACAAATTCTTTGGGCTTTCAGCATTTTTGTGTATTTGAACCCTTTCTAACAGTGACTGTATGCTTTTAAGATCCATCTTTTCACACTGAGGACAACTGAGGGACTCATATGCAACTATTACAGAAGGTTCAAACACTCACTGATGCTCCAGAAGGAAATATGATGCCTTACTTGGGGGTGTAAACTTTTGAATGGAATGAGGATGTGTACATTTTTCTTATTTTGTCTAAAAAAATCATTCTGCCCTTCAGAAGCTACAGAAGATACTTGCATGTTTCACAGAAGACAAAATAAGTTAAATTTACCCTGATCTTCAAATTCAGAAAGTCCCCCCCGGCTCTTAATGCATAGTTTTTACTTCTGGAGCGTCAGTGAGCGTTTGAACCTTCTGTAGTAGTTGCATATGAGTCCCTCAGTTGTCCTCAGTGTAAAAAGATGAATCTCAAAATTATACAGTCATTTGTTGGAAAGGGTTTGAATACATGCAAATGCTGGAAAACCAAACAATTTGTGGGACCAGAAGGATTTTTCTAAAGAACAGCAGGCAGTTTAACTGTTCAGGACAAACAAGGGACTCATGAGCAACTACCACTAAACAAAAAAACAGCTGTGGCTCATTCAGGTAACAACACAGTATTAAGAATCAAGCTTATGCAAACTTTTGAACAGGGTCAGTTATTATTTTCTCTTGTGGACTATATGTAAACATCTTTTTTTGTGAAATATCTCATTCAGTTCAGTACTGAATAAAAATAACTTTCATTTTGTTTGATCCCTCTAATTTTGGTAAAATAATTAACATTTTGGAGATTCTGCAAGGTGTATTAAAGCAATAAACCCCAAGAAGCCATGGTTTACAGTGAATTTATAACAGCTAAGGGGCATTGTTAGGCACAACATTATAAATTCACTGTAAACCATGACTTCACAGGGCTTATTGCTTTTATAAAATGGTTATTCCAAGTAAGGTTTCACCTTAAAATTCACCTTAAAAAAACAGAGCAAACAAAGTGTAAAGATATTAATAAAAACATTATTCTTCTGCCAAACAATATAGTTCCTCAGAAACGGTTGTGGTTGCAACAAACTGGTTGCCAAGTAACACACAGTTGTAAGCAAAGGTGTATGTTTGTAGCATAATTTACAACAGCTTTGAGTGCGGCTCAACCAATCAGAATCAAGGCTTGGAACTATCCGTTTTATAAGTAAACTTTTGACTTCAACTGTAGTAAGGGATTTGAACAACCTATAACTACAAGTATAAAACTTTGTTTTAATTGTATTTTTCTTTTATTGTAGGTTGCCATCAAAGACAAGCAAGAGGGAATAGAATGAAGACTATCACACTCCACTGGAAAACAACAGCTAATTCACAATGGACTGATTTGTCACTCTTAAACTGGGTTTCTAAAATGGGCTACAGTACTCCCATTTATTTATTTTCATGAAATATTATGAGATCAGTTGACAAGCTCTCATAATAAAAAATAATAGATCTTTAACAGCCTCTAAAAACAATGAGGTCAAGATCTTTGGAGTTTCTCCTATAATACTGATTTCCCAACAAAGCATGTTGATATACTAAAATGCTCAAATCTTGAACGTTCTTTGAAAATATTTCATCATGCATCAAATGTATGTACAAGGAAATCATTTCCTCTTCAGTGTCCCACTCATTTGTGATGTAGATTATTTTTTGTTATTAATAAATGGACTTTTGTAATGAAATGCATTAACTTGTGTTTATTTGAATCTTAACATTGTGGCTTTAGTGTTTCATGGATTTGTCAAACTCGTGGCTTTCAATATGGGAACTGGTTGGGACCTTCAGTTGTTTCGAAGGGGACGCATTAAAATGATGCACAAATGTGACTTGATGGCTGCTGGAGAGATGCAAAGTGTTAACTGTGGTTGTAAAGGAATAAGGACATGTCTGAGATGCGAGGCTGAGAAGTCTAAACGACATTTACTACAGAAGAATGAGCTGGTGAGTCGTAAACATTACGTTGAAAAGCGTCTTAACGCCATTTTTGCGCTTAAATGAGCCGACGTTGCATTATTGTTATCAGCAATAGAATAGAGAGTTCAACACGGTTCTCCATTCAATTAAATTCTCTCAAAATTGTGCTATAAGCTTAAACACTACCTTTTAAGAATTTGCTGAGTCATATTGTTTTTGAAATAATAATTTAATGCTCACCAAGGCTGCGTATTTGATCAGAAATACAGTAAATATTACAATTACTTTTCTATTTTAATTTAATATTTATTAAAATGTAATTTATTCCTGTGATGCAAAGCCAAATTTTCAGCATCATTACTCCAGTCTTCAGTGTCACATGATCCTTCAGAAATCATTCTAATGTGCTGATTTGCTGCTCAAGAAACACATTTCTTATGTTGAAAACATTTCTGCTGCTTAATGTTTGTGACTAGACTATACTTAGTATTTTCTGTATTCTGTTGCAGATACATTATGATTTCACTTATGATCCATTGTCGAAGTCTGCGGTCCAGGAGGACAAATGTGGCACTAAACAGTCTTTTGCATTTCCTGGAATATTTTTGTGGGAGAATTTTGTGTCAGAAGATGAAGAGAGGGAACTGATTGCCAGAATGGATCAAGATGTCTGGAGAGAATCTCAATCAGGCCGTCGAAAACAGGTGAATGAGGGAAAAAAAACTGTGAGCGAATGAACTACTGAATACATTTCTTTAACCTTTTATTCTTCAGCAGCAGTTATGGAAGCTTGTTTCCACCACGGGATAAAAGTAAATGATTAAAAAGGTGACTTTTTATTGCACTTCTGAGTTTATACATTACTATTCTGACTTTTTGTATCACAATTCTGAGTTCATAACTCACAGTTTTTTATTATTATTTTAAATGAATTCTGCATTACTCTCTTTCACAATTTAGACTTTTTTTTTTTTTTCAAAATTGTGAGTCGATATAATTCTATGGAAGCTTGTTTCCGCCACTGAATTTAAAAAAAAAAATGCAACTTTATATCTCACAATTCTGACTTTTTTTCTCAAAATAAACTCACAATTCTGAAAAATGAAGTCATTTAAACTTGTAATTGCAAGTTAGAAATTCAGAATTGTGAGACATAAAGTTGCATTTTTGAGAAATAAAGTCAGAATTGCAACAAACTTACATCTTTATATGAAGTTATATCTCGCAATTCTGACTTTATAACATGCAACTGTAAATTAAGTCAGAATTGTGACATACTGTGAGTTTATATCCCCTTTCTGACTTTATTTCTCGCAATTGTGAGTTTATATCATGCAATTCTGAATATAACTCACAATTGTAAGTTTATATTATGAACTTCTGAGCAAACATTTTATATCTCACAATTCTGAATTTATAACATGCAATTGCAAATTATTAAGTCAGAATCATGCGAGATAAACAAATTCTGAGAACATATCTTGTCGACATGTCTCCTTCCCCCTTAAATTTTATAACTTGCGCTTGTGAGTTTTTATCATGCAATTCTGAATATAACAGTATGAATTACAAGTTTTTATCTCACAATTCTGACTTTATAACTCATATATCATGCAATTCTGAATATAACTCACAATTGTGAGTTTATATCTCACGATTTTGACTTTATTTCTCGCAATTGTGAGTTTATATCACAAAAATCTGAGTAAAAAGTTTATATTTCGCAATTTTGAATTTCTAACATGCAGTTGCAAATTAAGTCAGAATCGTGTAAGATAAACAATTCTGAGAACATATCTTGTCGACATGTCTCCTTCCCCCTTAAAATTGGGTTTTATAATTTGCAATTGCGAGTTTTTATAATGCAATTCTGGAAAAAAAAGTATGAATTACAAGTTTTTATCTCACAATTCTGACTTTATAACTCATATATCATGCAATTCTGAATATAACTCACAATTGTGAGTTTATATCTCACAATTCTGACTTTATTTCTCACAATTGTGAGTTTATATCACAAAAATCAGAGTAAAAAGTTTATATCTCGCAATTTTGAATTTCTAACATGCAATTGCAAATTAAGTCAGAATCGTGCGAGATAAACAATTCTGAGAACATATCTTGTCGACATGTCTCTTTCCCCCTTTAAAATTGGGTTTTATAACTTGCAATTGCGCATTTATATCACGCAATTCTGAAAAAAGTACGAATTGCAAGTTTTTATCTCACAATTCTGACTTTATAACTCACAAACGTGCGTTTATGTCATGCAATTCTAAATATAACTCACAACTGCGAGTTTATATCACACAATTCTGACTTTATTTCTCGCAAATGCAAGTTAATGTCACACAGTTCTGACTTTATAACTCATAGTTGCGAGTTTATATCTCGCAATTCTGAGGAAAAAGTCAAAATTGTGACAAAAGGTTGCAATTACCTTTGTAATTGTTTTATCTAGTGGCAGAAATAAGCTATCATAGGTAGAAGACATTTTGGGAAAGGTTTTAGTTGTTGTTGTTTTTTATTACTTTTAAATCACATTTTAGGATGTTAAATAATACAAAAATTAATTTAGTTTAAACTAGTACTATTGCAGTAACATCCAAATAACAATATATATATCCACAGGACTTTGGGCCAAAGGTGAACTTCAAGAAGCGCCGTGTCCGTGTGGGAAACTTCACTGGCCTGCCTGCTATCAGTCGTCACCTGGTGGACAGGATGTCAGAGGCACCTCAGTTAGCCTCCTTCAAACCAGTAGAACAGTGCAACCTAGACTATGATCCCCTCAGAGGCTCTGCGATTGACCCTCACTTAGATGATAGTTGGCTGTGGGGAGAGCACCTGGTCACTATTAACCTGCTCTCAGACACAGTTCTTACGATGAGTTTGGATCAAGGCTGGGGAGACATGGATGATGGGGAGGTGCGAGTAGCTGTGCATGTACCACGCAGATCACTGATTGTAGTTTATGGAGAGGCACGTCACAGGTGGAAACATGCCATCCACAGGAAAGACATTCACAGGCGCAGAGTGTGCAGCACCTTCAGGGAGCTGTCTGAGGAGTTTCTACAGGGAGGAGAGCAGGAGAAACTGGGCTCAGAGTTGCTAGATATAGCACTGAGCTTTAACGGTGTACCTTTATAAGTCTCCTTTATTTAGATATGTGAATATTTGTACTGATTTCTGTACACACAAATGTAAAGTGATTATTTTTAACTCTTAATTTAAATAAATGCATATTCTTTTTATTCTGTGTTGTTATTTTGTGAATGAAAAATGAATTTGATAGGCCTATGACAACAACATTAAAATAGTGTAGATTAGTGTACAATGTTTTATATTTATTTTATAGTTATATTAAAATTAGATTTTTTACTTTGCCTGGTAATTAGTTACTTTTATAATGATGTAACTCAGTTACTATTTGTGAGAAGTAACTAGTAACAATAACTAATTACTTTTTTAAAGGTACGTGCCCAACACTGCCTATGAACTGCAATGATGTCAGAACTACACTACCAGTCAAAAGTTTTTGAACATAAGATTTTCTTTTTGCTTTTTAAAGAAGTCTCTTTTGCTCACCAAACCTGCATTTATTTGATACAAAGTACAGCAAAAACAGTAAAATTTTGTAACATTTTTACTATTTAAAATAACTGCTTTCTATTTAAATATATTTTAAAATGTAATTTATTCCTGTGTGATTTCAAAGCTGAATTTTTAGCATCATTACTCCAGTCTTCAGTGTCACATGATCCTTCAGAAATCATTCTAATATGCTGATTTGCTGTTCAAGAAACATTTTTATTATTATTATCAATATTTAAAACAGTTGAGTACATTTTTTAGGATTCTTTGATGAATAGAAAGATCCAAAGATCAGCATTTATCTGAAATAAAAAAGCTTTTGTAACATTATACACTACGTCATTCAAAAACTTGGAGTCAGTATAATTTATTTAATTAAAAATAATAATAATTAGTATTTTTATTTAGCAAGGATGCTTTTTAAATTGATCAAAAGTGATGGAAAAGACATTTATAATGTTAAAAAAGATTTCTATTTCAGATAAATGCCGTTCTTCTGAACTTTCTATTCATTAAAGAAACCTGAAAAAATTCTACTCAGCTGTTTTCAACATTATCGTAATAATAATAATAATAAATGTTTTTTGAGCAGCAAATCAGAATATTAGAATGATTTTTTGAAGGATCATGTGACTGGAATAATAATATTAAAAATTCAGCTTTGAAATCACTGGAATAAATAAGATTTTAAAATATATTCAAATAGAAAACAGGTATTTTAAATAGTAAAACTATTTCAAAATAGTACTGTTTTTGCTGTATTTTGGATCAAATAAATGCAGGCTTGGTGAACAGAAGAGACTGCATTAAAAATCTTACTGTTCAAAAACGTTTGACTGGTAGTGTATCTTTTATCATTAAATATATATCCATGATTTAATGATTGCCTAATATATTTAGAGCAAACTGCAATTGTTTTATGCTTTATTATTGTAGGGAGTTGGTAAAAACATGATTATGAAACCATGTCCTTCATAATGTAATCCAAGAGGTCTTATGACTATAATTGATTTAAAACTTACGATTTGATTTGGTATCAGTGCTTCTCAACCTTTTTGACTCCAGTATTTGAAGGCCTGTCCTGTCAAAGCTGATATGTACCTCTGCTTTTTCTATAGTAACAAAAACAAAACCTCAAAATATGCCATGTGGTGCATCTTACTTTTGTCAGCATTTTTATTTTAGATTAGATTTTTTTAATAAAACTACATTGAAATAACTTAAGATTTATCCGGGCCCCTCGGAAATGTGCCCACTGGTTGAAAATCACTGGTTAATGCTTGAAATATATCCTTTTTTTCCCAGTCATAACTGCACCCTCAGATTTTCTGACTACAGTGCCACACTCAAGATGGCGGGATGGTGACGCCAAAACCAAACTACACGTCAAAACTGGTCAAAGTTCATTTGTATTTTCCCGGGAAAACGATCTGCCGTGCTAACCCACGTGATTCTGAGTATTGTATATTTAAACAGATCTGGTCCCGCGTTGCATTAAAGGTAAGCTGTGTAATACAATTGTCTGTAAAACCTACATTGATAATAAAAAAAAGCAACCGCACAATGAACATGCTATAAAACATGCAGTCACAAATGTAGCCGTGGATTGTCTTAAGCATTTAATAAACACGTTATTAAGAAAATATACACAGCGTGTAAACACCTTCCTCATTGTACTAAGTTTTTATTAATTTATAATTTGTAAAAAATGATTTCGAAACTATAACGCCACATTTTCTTTGTTTAAGTTACTTAGTCTTTTCAGTATTTAAGTACAGGATGCAAATGATGTTTCTTTCTAGTCTCTTAAGTTTCACGGCAATCTCCTGTGTTCAGAGCCCCCATAGGGCGTGAATAGGCCACTTGTCTTGTATCATTACATAACAATACCAGATGTATTGTGGTTCTGACACCTAAACATCCAATAGCAAGAGTTTTACTTCGTCTCTGAAACCTGTTATCATTACAGCCCACCTTTATAAGGTTTGATTAGACACAATACTCACAGTTTCACTGTGCAGCCATGGAGAAGATAACAGAGAAGATACTGCTGGAGAAAAGCTCTCCAAAAACAAACAAACTGGAACAGATCAAGAGCCTCAAGTAAGAAAGTTATTGTTGTGTTTCCTAGGCAAACTGTGATGTGTTATGGTTTATTAAAGAATAAAAAGTCTACTTAAATTCGTGTTAAAAACTGAATTGTTTACAATATTTGATCTTCTCCCTTCTGTACAGTTTCTCACGCATGGGTCTGAAGAGCAAGGATCTGTCTGTGCCTCTGCTATCTAAACTGTGTAGTCTGGAGCAGTTGGATTTGTCTGGGAACATGCTGCAGGAGATTCCTAAAGGCCTCTGTCTGCCCTGCCTGAAGATCCTTAACTGCTCAAACAATGAAATGGAGGACGTAGAGTCGCTGGAAGCCCTGGGAAACATAGAGGAACTTAGACTGGAGGACAACTTTTACCTCACAGTAAGAATCATGCTTTGAAATTCAACCCTCACATTTAAACACGTCAAAAGTCTTTTTTTTATCCACAGCATAATTAGTGCTGTATTAGACACTATAGATCTTGTTCTGACTATGAATTGTTTAATGTGTTTTTTTAGGTCAATGATGAACACAAAGTGATCTTTCTGTTACCAAAGCTGAGGATGTTTAATGGGAAGGATATCAGCTCTACGGCCCATCATATTCGCCATGGCAGCAGTGAGATTCTCAGGAAAAGGGTGAGAACTGACTCCATATATCACTTTCAACCTTTTTAAATGATCATAATGAAAACAGTTTATCTATGCGATATTTCCTAAATATGCTTTTTTGTAACCTTTAGGTGATTGGCGTATGGGAACGAAGCTTCGGTCTTCCTGATCCCATTACAGCACAAAGTCTGGCTGCTGTGGAGAAGCGCTTTGTTAATGCTGCCTGCACCCAAATCAAATATGGCCCGAATTCCCTGAGCGAATACACAAAGTGGAGGGTGGGTACTCTAGCACGAATATTGTATTTACTGGTCCTAACACAGATTTTGAATTCATAAATCATCAAAATTGTGACCATATATCTTGGTTTTTCCCCAGACATATCCTGGCCCAGATTTATAAACTGCCCAAAATGTCAGGGTTTTGGCTTTTTTTCCCTATTTACATGTTCTCTACAGCCATTTTCTTTAGATCATTCTCTGTTTTGGATGCCACGATTGCTTGCTTATGTACAATGCCTGCGCACTTTTGGTTAAACTGTTTCTAGACCTACAGCAAAATTGTAAACACAGCCAAAACCTGAATTTTCTTAGGCAATTTTGAAATCCTGTCCAGGATATGTGGTCATTCTAATTCACTGTGGTTGCATTTCACCTCATCCCATTTATGCTTGTTTTAGGTTGAAATGATTGCAAAGGAATATTTGAAGTCACTGACGTGCAGTGAAGAAGAAGGCAAAGTCACAGACACAACTCCAACAAAAGAGAATGAGGTAAACCATCAGCATCATTTTGTTGAGTGTCATATTTATTACATCAGGCTTGTATGGCTCATGTAGTATGATATAAGACTTAATAACTTGGAGGTCATACTCTATAGGGGAAAAATACTATAATTTTGTTCAGTGGACCAAACTGAGCAAAAATTTGTAATTTGGTGCAGTCTCTTCAGCACAAACAAGGGTCTCATGAATAACTATCTCACAAAAAAAAAACACAACTGTTTATCATTCAGGAAACAAAACAGTATTAAGAATCAAGCCTATATATAAATTAAACTATTATTTTCTCTTATGGACTATATGCAAACGCCTTTTATGTAAAATATCTTATTCAGGTCAGTACTAAATAAAAAATACCATGCATTTTGTTTGATCCCTCTTATTTTGGTCAAATATTTAACATTTTGCAGATTCTGCAAGGTGTATGTAAACTTTTGACTTCAACTGTGTATGTCTGAAAAGCATGATAAAGTAATGAAAAACAATGTGACCTTTATAAGAACACAGCAGATAACTTGCATAAAATGCATATAAATATTAGTTGTCACTCTAAATTTCCCAGAGATGTCCTAGTAAGAATATTTAAATGCTTAGTTTTATGATCTAAGCTTATTGTGGGGGCAAAATATAAAATGCACTGTAATACAGTATTGATTGAGAGATGCATGATTAAACATTCTTCAAAACATTCTTGATTTATCATATTGAATGCTCACATTTTAACTTGGTTGTTCAAAAATATTGTGTTAAACCTAAATTGCTTCAGTCCAGTAAGTGTTCATCTTAAAATATTACTCATAGCTTACTTTATAACAATCAGTAACGATTTTACAGCAAATAGACACATGAATAACAACTTGAAGGAAGATTTTTTTAGAATTAAAGTAAAAGCTCTAAAAAAGTATAAAATTTTAATCAGAAGGCATGTAGAAGATTGTGTTTTAGTGTAGAATTTTGCGTGAGTTATGATACATACGATTCATACGATTAAAATGCGTTCTCCCATCCAAGCTTAATGCTGTGTCGAGAGAACCTTTTGAAAACATTTGTGACTCTAATTGCTCTAATAAGTCATTATTAAATTTTTTTTATACAACACAGACTCCTGCAGAGAGAAGATCTTGTGATCTTGGTGGTAACAGTATCACAAGTCCTCAGAAAAGAACCAGAAACAATTCTGAGGCGGCCGCAGAGGCCAGTCCACGAAAGTCGAGTCGCTTAGCGAGTGCAGTTCCGGTTGAGGCTAGCCCGCGAAAATCCACACGAGTGACGAGCACTCCACAGAAAACTGACCCTACACTGTCCAGCCCCAGAAAGCACACCCGAATGACCAATGTAGACACCTCAGAGGGTAGTCCGAGGAAATCAAGCCGCCTGGAAAATATTTCTCAGAAAGATGCTAGCAAAACTGAAAGCCCCAGAAAGGCAGCAAAGCCAATCATCTCTACGCCAACATCAAGACCAGCTAAATGTGATACCCCAAAGAAAACAGCTAAGGATCAGACTACAGCTCAACAGAGCAAACAGAAGACCGCCAAAACAGAAAACAACACACCTCGGAAAACTGCCGGTGTCAAACGCAAAATTCCTCAGGTGAGTCAAAGACATGAGGATTTGTTGAATCAGAAATGTATTGACAATACACACAGTGACTTGAATATACATCTGTGCTAAGGAACTAAAAACGCAAGTTCATGTTCATTTTGATATTTTTTTTGGAGGCATAAAATTAAGAAAGTCATAATGCAGAAAAAAAGTCGTAAAAGGATAGTTGTGTGTCTAAACAGTTTCCTTATTTTGCCTGATCATTGTATTTGCATGTGAATTGTCACAGACTCACTATTAAATTGTGTATTCCTGCATTTGTATTCAGATTAGAGTTGATTGCTCGTTACACAGTCAATAGCACATTGTTAATGGGCGTCTCTCTCCCCTGCTGTTACAGGAGCCGGTGAGTCTGCAGCCGTTCCATGTCTTGCAGTGTCACAGTCGACAGGACAGTCCCGACGACTTCAGCACTCAGCTTTGGGCCTGTGCCTTTGAGCCCCCACAGGAAGGCAGCAATGCTGGTGAGCACTATCAAGTGATTCAGTTAAATTAAATCATTTGTATGCTTGAACATGTTTTTGATCTTATATGTCTGGCATTGTTGTTAATCTGTTAGGTGTCAGTGGTGGGTCTCGGACGGTCGCCACATGTGGAGGGGAAACTTTGTGTGTGATTGACTGTGAGACAGGACACGTGCTGAAGAAATACAAGGTTCCTGGTGAGGTGAGTGCAAAAAAGTTCTGTCCAATACCATCTCTGGCCACTAGGTGGCTTAGTTATATAGGCCAATCAGTTTTTTGTCTCACCTAAATGATACATGGAATACACTGTTTATTCAGAAAATCATACTTCTATAGTTCTACTATTCATAGTTATACTACTTTCATAGTTCTACTATTTCTGCAGGTCCTCCAAAAGTTTGGAAAAAGTGGGGTTTTGGACAATATTGGCATAAATCCTTTTTAATTTGTGATAATTTTGCACTGCTAAGGGACAACACAAAATATGAAAACATATTTTATTACATAGACAGTTTATACATAGAAAAAACTTATTTTCTATTCATCAAAATATCCACCATTAGCAGCTATTACAGCTCTGCATAATCTGGGCCTAAATTCATTGTATTCTAAACTTAATTGGGAATCAGTTGTTGAAGCTAATAAGGTGTGCTGACCCAAAAATCTTTTAAAAACCTGGGCCAAGTTTAGACCAGTAACCAGGCATCACAGCTGGCAAAGGGGCATGTCTGACTTTGACATGTATATATTGCCATTATTATGTAATCAAAATGAAAATTATTAATGCTGGTCTTCAATGATAATGTCAAGTTACTTTTATGTATTTGCACCAAAAAATGATAAGGATTTATGCTGATATTGTCCAAAACCACACTTTGCCAGGGGTGTTTCCAAACTTTTGGAGGGCAGTGTATGTAGCTATGCATAGTATGCAAATATTCATATGGATTGAATACCCAAATTACCCAACATTTGCCAAAAAGTGCAGAAAAATAAAATTAACAACAATAAAATTAACAGCACGCAGAGAGACAAATAACAAGTCTATCAACTTTGCATAAACGTAATCATTCATTTTAAAGTACAGTTTAAAATAAAGGTTAAAGTGTTGTTTATTAGGCAACAGAGGCAACAGGTTCACTGGAATAGTTATAAATTGTCAGAAAAATAACAAACAAAACAGTAAATACATTGCTTTAGAGTCTATTAAGAATGGCATATTAGCAGAATTATTAATATTATGATGGTGGGAAGCTCCACAAGTGACATGTGGGTAAAAATGATATATTTTGGCCACATTTTAAGAATTTGTTCCCTTGTCTAGTAAATTATGGCCATGTTTTACTAAAAAAAAATGAAAAGAAACGGTTTGTCATGGAAGCAAATTTATCATTTGTGGTCTCAATTTAATTAAAATGAGGGGGGAAATTCTCAATTTGTGCAATTTCTGAAACAGTGGTTTTGACATACTGTAAAAACATACACGGTGTATTCTGAACAACTACTGATGCCACAGAATCCAACATAGCCTGTTTTGCAAAAGTTAGTAGTTCACTTCCAGAACAAAAAATTACAGATAATTTATTCACCCCTGTGCCATCCAAGATGTTCATGTCTTTCTTTCTTCAGTCGTAAAGAAATCGTTTTTTGAGGAAAAATTTTCACGAATGTTCTCTACACTCTTAAAAATAAAGGTGCTTCACAATGCCATAGAAGAACCTTTTTTGTCTAAATGGTTCAAAAAAAGAACCTTTAACATCTGAAGAACCGTTCTGTTTCACAAAAGGTTCTTTGTGGCAAAAGAAGGTTCTTCAAATTATAAAAAGGTAAGAAAGAGATGATTCTTCAAAGAACGTTTGAGTGAAAGGTTCTAGAAATGGTTCTTCTGTGGCATCACTGTGAAGAACCTTTTAAACCGTCTTTATTTTTAAGAGTGTGTGTAGTGGACTTCTGTGGTGTCTGCGAGTTTGAACCTCCAAAATGCAGTTTAAATGCAGCTTCAATGGGCTCCCAAACGACCCCAGCCGAGGAAGAAGGGTCTTAACCAGCAAAACAATCTGTTAATTTCTAAAAAACAAATGTTCAATTTATACACTTTTTAACCTCAAATGCTCGTCTTGTCTAGCTCTGTGTGAACTCTTTGTATTCAGTTTATGACAGTTAGGGTATGTTGAAAAACTCCTCCAACTTCAAAATCATCTTACATCGCTGTTTTTTTGTAAAGGGTGTTTGACCCTCCTTGCGCGTTCACTTTGTAAACACTGAGTCTGTGCTTCTGCAGTGATGTAGGATGGTTTTGAAGTTGGAGGAGAAAATGAGATGGGAGTTTTTCGACATACATGAGCCGGATTACACAGAGTTCGCATGCAAATGGCAGAGCTATACAAGATGAGCATTGGAGGTTAAAAAGTATATAAATTGTATTTATTTATTTATTCCTGAAATCTATTATTCTTGAAATGTTTGCCTCAAAAATTTAAATTTCTTTATGACTGAAGAAAGAAAGACATAAATATCTTGGATGACAAGGGGGTGAGTAAATTATCTGTAAATTTTTGTTCTGGAAGTGGACTTCTCCTTTAAAACCAAACAGGCTGCGTTTTACAGTGCTTGTAAATTTAATGTTGCCTCCACTGTTGTCTTGTAGGAGTTCTTCTCACTAGCATGGTCCACGGTGCTGATGTCCAGGACAGGTGGCTCCACCCGTCCCTGCAGTATCCTGGCTGCTGGGGGTAAGAGGGGTCTGGTGAAGCTTATCCATCCCCGAGTCAACCTGGCATTTGGGGAGTTTCGTGTCAGTCGACGTGCCATTTCCATTATGCGCTTCAGTCCACGGAACGCTACCTTTCTCTTCAGTGAGTTAAACAAAGACTAAATGACTAAATAATAACTTCAGCTATATAGCTGTAACTAAAAAACACTTTATTTCTATTTACAGCTGGGACGTATGAAAATAAGATCTTTTTGTGGGATATTGGAGGACTGGATCGTGATTACAACTTCAAAATAAGGTTATTTATTATTTATTGCGCAGTCATTTTTTATCACTTAATTTAGAAATGTTGTTGTAAACATTTACATTTATACAAACTTTTCCATAACTGTTTTATTTCTTATTTTTCTCACAGTAAGCTGCTAGTCCTGGAAACGGGCTCCACTCCTCTGCATCTCTCTCTGCTCCCCACATCTCCAGACACGCACCTCCTCTCGGGCTGTGATGATGGGCTGCGTATCTTTGACATCCAGCTCAGTAAAAACATACAGAAAAGGTTTGAATTCTACATCAGTTCAGAAATGATCATCATCCCTATGCTGATTAATCTATGTGTGTGTTGTTAAAGAAAATGTTTCTTTATTGTACTTTACATGGTTTTTCAGAAATGAAGAGATGGAGATTGTGTTTCCAGTTTACAAGAAAAAGGACAAGAAGAACACCTACCGGACTATTGACGGACTGAGCTTCCTCACAGATGATATAGTGGGTGAGTAAGCAGTAAGAAAAATTTAGGTCTAGTTGACCAAATAACATATTTAATATATGTTTTCTGTATTGGCCAAGGATCAGCAATCTCCATGCAAAACTGATTGTGCAGACCAAACTGTAAGTCGTAGCATCTTGAAACTTTGAGGGATGGTAGAACTCGCACCGACTACAACCTCACTTGCAAGACTTGCAATCAGAGCTACGAAATTACTCATAACTCCTAAGTCGTCAGTCGCAGGCTCAAGTGGCTTATGTCGTTGGAATCCTTGGCTCACGATGGACAAAACACACGCCTCTGATGCAATCATGAGCCTGGCAAAATGTTTGGTATTTTTGCAAACTAATCCTTTCGCGAACTAAAATAGGTTTTTCGCCCAATTAAAACCAAACCAATGCAGATTCTCTGGAGAGCGAATATCAATAATTATCAAAAAAAATGTTTGACTCACTGTCGCAAAGGGACGCCAAAACGTTCAAAAGGGGTAGGGCCACTTCTAGTAGGGCCCCAAAGGTCTGTGAGAAATTTGAAAGAAATCGTTACTGGAGGGGGATGGGATGATGTCGCATTTTTCAAGGGTGTAAATGATACAAAAAAATCATAAATAGTATGTCGTGCAATATTCATATCACATGATAGAACTCCTCATTCCGACAACTTTGCCTTTAGAACCACTGCTGTCAATCAAATTGTTTGTTAAGTTATTGAGAAGATGTGAAAAACCTACTTTTGCAAACTAGTCCTAGGTTTTTTGCTCAATCTGGAAAAAAACACTGCAGTGCAATTCTCTGGACTCTTTAGGTCAATAATTATCAAAAAATGTTGAAATGTACCCTTTGGAAAGCTATAACGGGGTAGGGCTGGTTATCAAGTTTGATACTTTTTAGGCACAGACCAAAATGCCTCAATACCATCGAGGATCAAAAAAACCTCTTGTCATTCGGTACCAAACTTCGATACCTAAGGGGTTAATCTCGTGAACGTCAGTGTGCCAGTAAGCCTGCAGCACTAGGTGTGTTAAACTAGAAGCGGTGCCACGCAGATCAGCAGCTTTCACACTAAATGCAAAATGCGCAGCCTTTCAGAGCAAGTTTGAGCGAGGCTTGTGCGCCAGTGGCAACAAACCGTCCTCGCACGTCGCATCCGTAACAGCAATCCGAAAGCATACGAAGCAGTCTGCTCTCTATAGCTCTCTTGATCCTGTGCAGAGCCGCGACAAAGTCGAACACACCTGCTAGTTTACACCAGTTACACTGTGGCACACACGGGAGGCTGTAGCGTTAAAGCATTAACGTACAACCCCCTTAGATATAAGGCTACGTTTACACTGGTGCGTTTTTGTTTAAAAAATCCATACTGGCATACTCATCCATACTGGCATTTCAGAAAATATATCTCTCCATACTACACGACACGAAAGTGAGCGTTACGTGATCATTCACGGACACTGTAGCATGATGCTACAAGGTATAGGTATCAGCATCGATATCGAAGATATTTGAACGATACCCAGCCCTATAACAGGGTCATCTAGAAAAGGGGCCTGTCCAAATTTACCCAAAATCCTATAAAGCCTAAATGAAAACTCAAAACTTCATGAAACCTGCTGAGCACATGCGACAGGTGATTCTAAACAAGCATGCAAAGTTTTAAGGGGATCGGACCACAGCTGGCGCTATAACAGTCATAACTGTTTAAAACATCATTAAATTACCTGGATTTGCCAAAAATGCTTTTTAAATCATTAGGTCATTAATGGCTTGCTAAATAATTTATTTTTTTCATATGTGCTTGCATGCCTTTAAGCACTTGAACCCTGGTAATAGCTGCTTGCAGCTATGTATATTATTATATTTACTTGTAAAAAAAGTTTGTACTAATCATTTCTTCACTGTTGTCTTGTTTTGTTTGTTTTTTTGCTAGTTTTGCACCTTAATTTTCCATTTAAACTCGTTCCTAGCATAAATTTAAGCTTACTCTCTATTAAATTTATTTTTAGCACACAGTATGGCCAGTTCTGTCTGATATTGAAGGCAATAATGATGATTGCAATTTTTCCTCCCAGCATCCAAGAGCCACATGCAGGGCTCTATCTACCTGTGGAGCTGGAGTGCCACACGGGCATCTTGGAATGGCAGAAAGAACGAGGTCCCAGCTGTTGTGTTGGCAGAGCTGCAATGGTCCAGTACTGACATCCCATACCTGTCTCTAGGCACCTGTCCAGGTATTCATGATATGTGTATGAAATGTCATATATGGTAGGGGTGCACACTAAATGTTATTTTTTTATTTTTGGCTTTTTTATGCCTTTATTTAGATAGGATAGTATAGGTAAGACAGGAAGCAAAGCGGGAGAGAGAGAAGGGGGTGGGATCAGGAAAGATCCACGAGCCTGGATTCGAACTCGGGACGCCCACAGCGCCACAAGACTATTTGCACAGACAATAAATGTTATTTTAATTGTGATCATAACTTCTGCTTTTCCCAGTTAATTAAGCATTGTCATCTGCAATATGTGCCTGCTGAAAATGTTCATACAACATATGCTGGATGTGTGAGTAAACCTGATCTGAAAAGTCTAAATGCACAATGGATGTGTGATTGTCTTTCTTGTAGGCTATGGTTATGTGGTGTGTGGGGATGAGCAAGGCAGGCTATGGATGTACCATATCACAGACACCATGATGGAAAACTTCAAGAGTGGAAAACCAATCTCAGCCACTGAGGTAAGTTAATCATTGCTGGGTGAGAGATGCGGTTAGGGTTAATGTAAGATCTCGGATTGGGAATTAATGATCTTACATGTGCCAAATAAAAGATGGCATGTTTCACAGTTTTGTTTTGTTTATTTAGAAATGCAGAACAGATGATAATCCACTCCAAATAATCCGGCATTATCTTATACTACAACAATCCTATTAGCTACAGTATAGACGCATTAAATCCTTTAAGAAGGTATCCTATTGTTTCAACATGATTAACTCTTGAGGAGTGGTTGCTGTTGATGTTTAAATACAGAGCTCCTGGATCTCATTTTCTTTTTTTGCCCATATTATTTCAGGTGCTGGAGTGGCCTTCACCGGTTAGAGCTGGAAAGGGTGCATTAGAGGGGCCGTCTATTAACAGCATTGCCATGGATCCTGATCTACATTACTTGGTTGCCCTTACTGACAAGAACATGGCTGTGGTTTGGAAGAGAGAGAGTCGATGAGCACAAAGAAATGTTCAGTTGCTGGCAGTATTTTTCCTTATTGTTTTGCATTTCTGGACTCGATTTGAATTGAGTTCATGATTCTGTGAGAAAAGAGGTTAAAAAGGAATTCAAACACCTTACTTCATCTATGTTAAAGACTTATTGTCTCAAAGAGACAGAGAAAACCAATGTACCCATCATGTCAATTTGTTCCGATTTGACTGTGACTACTTTTAGTAGGTGTAAGGCAATTGTTATTTTAACCTCTTTCATAATTTTAAGTTTTTTTCTTGTTTGTTTTAGTTTTTTAAACATTGTTTTTAAAATATATTTCAGAGATTGTCAAAAAAAGAATTGTTCAAAACATGACTTCTTATGTTTTTGTTTTAATAAAATGGTGTCATACACCATTTTCTTATTTAAATGATTCTCATAAACGCCTCACTTTTGGTTGTAAATGTAAAGTGTCAAAAAAACAAAACAAAAAAAACAAACAAATATTGTATATCCTGTGTGCCTGTGCCTCATTTCATTTGTTATCCCGTTTTTGTAAATGTACTGCAGTTTTTAGTAGTTAGTAGTACATTAAAACTTGTTTGCTACAAATGTGTGTTTAACATATAGATAAGACTGCAACCCGCTGTTGTTGATTACTTGGTAACGCTTTATTTTACTGTGTCCTTTTTAGACGTTACATGTACTTACTATTATAATAACAATAAATTATGCATAATTACATGCAAGTAAATCTAAGCCATATCCTAACCCTAACTATATAGTAAGTACATGCAGTTAATTAATATTGCTCAGTACTTAAATGTATAATTACACTGTAACAAGGACACTTAAAATAAAGTGTAACCAATTACTTCTTTAGGGTTACATTTTCCTGGATTTAAAGGGGTCATTGGATGCCCATTTTCCACAAGTTGATATGATTCTTTAGGGTCTTAATGAAAAGTCTATAATATACTTTGGTTAAAAATTTGTCAATGGTAGTGTAAAACAACACGCTTTTTACCTTGCAAAAATCATCCTGTTCTGGTCAAGGTTGCTTTAAATGTTAATGAGCTCTGCTCGTCCCGCCCCTCTCTTCTCTCTTTGGAGTGACAAGCCTGTTTACTTTAGCCACTAAACTTGCTAACTAGCAGGTTATTAGGAAAGGCGATCACAAAGATTCATTAAAAAACTCTTATACTCACTTCTACTGTAAGTGAAGCTGGATCACGAATGATTCAAGTGAACATAGATGGATATATGTAGATCGGGAGGTGCATTCTATTCACAAACAAACGCAATCCACTGCATCTTCAGCAGCTCAGATGTCGGGAGTAAATGATGACCATTATGTTCATTATTACATCCAGCAACACAACACCTCAATCACTCAATCAGAGATGTTGTCTAACTTACATCCCTGCTCCGGCATCGAAACAATGGAGGTCGGACTGTTACAGCTGATTTAAGGTGGGTCTGAGGTAAGACGCTCATGTCAATCAACTATCATGGGAGCGGTGTCACACCGACAGGCATCTGAGAATCCCTCTTACATTTGAGCCATCAGTGCATTATACTTGAGTGTTCGCATCATCTCCTCATGGTTAGTGGGTCCAGATGCAGCCAAAAGCCCAGAAGTCCATGTTGTATCTAAGGGGATGACAGACCAAGGTGGAGCTGTAGAGACGGGGGACCCCAGCAGAGCCTGAGGTCCATGTTGGAACCAGGGGGGCGACAGACCAAGGCGAAGCCAAATGACAAGCCATCTTTTGTTTTTGAGTCATCTGCGCTTCATACTTGCGTGTACGCTACATCTCCTTCCATTTCTTGTGTTCGTCTCATGTGCATTTTCTTATGTTGAATTTTCCTGCATCATCTTATGCTCACATCGCTCCAAGATTTTTCTCGCTCTCATGCTTGAGTCATCAGTGCTTTATACTTGCACATTCATGAATGAGCCTTCATGTGGAGTTCATGTGGAGTGGAGCCAAAGGAATCAACGAGCATTTTGTTATTTTGCATCATCTTTGGCTCAATGTGCTTGGCTTACATCAGCGCAACAGAGTTCTCCCTCTCGTGTTTGAGTTACTAGTGCTTTTAACTTTTGCGTCAGTTCCTCATGTTATGGAGGGACTCCAGTGGAGCCAAAAGGTTGGAGGGTCCAGATGTAGCCAAAAGACCAGAAGTCCATGATGGAACCAGGAGGACGACAGACCAAGGCAAAGCCGTAGAGACAAAGGACCCCAGCAAAGCCAGAGGAATCGACAAGCCATCTTTTGTCTCTCATCTTTGAGTCATGTGAGCTTCATACTTGCGTTTTCGCTTCGTCTTCCATTTCTTGTCTTCGACTAGTTCACGTTTTCCTTTTTTGAGTGTTCTGGCTGTGAGGTTGTTCTCCTTTTCACGTTTGAGTCATCATTGCTTTATACTTGCATGTTCGCATCATCTCCTCATGGTTAGTGGGTCCAGATGCAGCCAAAAACCCAGAAGTCCATGTTGGATCCAAAAGGAAGACAGAGCAAGGCAAAACTGTAGAGACGAGGGACCCAGGGATCGACGAGCGATCTGCGTTTGTATTTGGCTCACATAGGAGCAAGATGTTAAGTTAGCAGTGCCTTATACTTGCGCATTGGCTTATTTGCAATTTTATTTTACATTTTTAAATGTGCCGGCCAGAGGAGGATGGGAACCCCCTGCTGAGTCTTGGTTCCTCTCAAGGTTTCTTCCTATGTATACTACTCGTTGTACCAAAGGGAGTTTTTCCTTGCCACTGTCGCCTTTAGCTTGCTCGCAGGGGGTGCGAAGGCACTGTAAAGCTGTTCTGTAATATTTTGATACAAATGCGAACCTTTGGCTTGGTTGAAAAGATAATCAAGCATAAACAAGCGTCATCTTTGGCTCACATCAGGGCGTGATAGTTCTTCCTCTCATGTTTGAGTATTCTCTGTTTTTTTTTACTGGCGTGTTCATGTTGTCATCTCATATTATGAAGGACCCCAGTAGGACCAAAATGTTGGAGGGTCCATGTGTGGCCAAAGGCCCAGAAGTCCATGTTGGAGCCAGAGGGGTGACAGACCAAAGCAGAGCCAGAGAAATCGACAAGCCATTTTTTTTAAATCTTTGAGTCATTCTTCATACTTGCATTGTCTTGTTGTCATGTTACAGTTATTGATCAGTACTTTATACTTGCGCGTTTGCACTCATCTCCTCATATTATGGAGGACCCCAGTGGAGCCAAAGGGTTGAAGGATCCAGATGCAGCCAAAGGCCCAGTGGGGAGCTACAGACCAAGGTGGTGGAGCCATAGAGACAATGGACCCCAACAGAAATTACAGAAATTCTTATAACTGCTGTCTTTCTGGATTCTTGGTATTTACAAAAATCTCATGAGTCTATTGTGAGCAGTTATGGTCATATTTCATTAAAACTCACTCATCTTATTCTGCCTCATCTGAAAATACAACATAATCACAGGAGAGCCAAGTTCCACACACATGAATATTTTGTAGTTTAAGAGCAAATGGAAAGGATGGCAACTGCAGTTATGATCAGTACAGCAGTAAAGTTTGAATCCATTGTTCTGCTGTGCTTGCTGCTATGATACATCCTATAACATTTATGTGGTGTGTGGGCAACGATAATTTAAAAATAAAAGAATTAAATGAATTATTTTGACAAAATAAAAATGATTAATTATTAATTACATTATACCATATCCAGTATTTTTTTTTTTTTTTTTTTTTTTTTTCAGAAGAGCTCCTAAAAGCATAAAATGATAAAAATACATATGCAACTTGAGAGATACTTGGACCACATCAAATAATGGCACACAGAACTTTTAAAATTCAAAACACAAGCACTTTGAATTTTGACTGAGAATTTTACGAGCTGTGGAGGAATTCAGGACAAGAATAATTCCATGACAATTCCAAGAATTCCCTGTCACATAAAACAAAACCTTAATCTAGCTTAATTTTTGTCATGTGACCATCAGAAAACAAAAACTCATTATATGCAGCTGTCTAATTGAAAGATGTTAAAATATATATATATATATATATATATATATATATATATATATGAAAAATGTTGATTTTTCTTTACTCTCTTTAAATATTCTGGGCATTATATCTTTCCTTAAAGGGATACTCCACACAAAAATAAAAATTCTCTTATTTACTCACCCCCTGACCCAGATCTGACTTTCTTAAGATGAACACAAATTAAGATTTTTTAGGAAAATTATGTCTGTGAGTCCATAATGTAAATGAATGGAAATGTAAACAATGTACACCAAAAATAGACTTAATCCCTAATGATTCAACTTTAGCCCTTTATGTGAGGGAAATGTCACTGGACTACATTTTGGACTACAGAAGTGCTAAGTGTCCTATGATATAAATGCTTCTTTTAATTTTAATTAGGAGTGTTGGTTTTACTTGTGAACAATTTGTAAAATTGTGTTACACTTACACTTAACACGTAATGACAATGACTGACAGCCTCAGTCACCATTCACTTTCATTGCATATTTTTCATACAATGGAAGTAAATGGTGACTGTTATGTTTCATTGGCATTCGACGAAAGAAAGTAAAAGAAGAAATTAATTAAATTTTTGAATGAACTATTGCTTTAAGCAAAGCGTGGCACTGTTTAACCCACTCTCCACTGCTTGCTAATGGGTGTTGATCATTTGAACAGAAACTTGAATTTATAACAACATACAAAGCACAATATATAAGACAGTCTTGCTTTTTAATGTTGGTTTATTTTTAACACGGCACATTTTATAACGTAATCTTTGAATGTATGTGGTGTTATTCAAAGAAAGTACACGCTGTTCCCAATGCCGGCCGCACTGTCTGTCTGTCTCTCATTGTCCTTGCTGCGCCGTGACTCATTGGCTTTCCGTTGCTGCTGAGGTCGTGATGACCGAAAAGCCCCGCCTCCTCTGATCGCTGATTGGCTGACCGCTAGACTCTTCAGATAAACACCAGAAGAAACGGCAGTTTTCACATCTAGCGATGTGATGGTGCTAGAGACGTGCCTTTGTGCACGAATGAACTCGCTCTGTTGGATGGCGAGGTAGACGGATTTTAAATCTAAAGAAGAAGGATTGATTTTTTCGTTGTTTGCGTAGTTAAAGTGTAAAAATGCGCGGACGTGTGACAGGCCAGGCCATGGAGCTGCTGGGCAGCGGCGCCTCCAGGATCAGCGTGGCCAGGCTCTTTCTATCCACATCAGCCAAAGCGACCGCTCCGCAATCGACCGACAAAAGATTTCGGTCTACATCGTCCGTGTCCAGTTACACTGAGCTGGCTCGGGAACGGTCCAAAACCGTTACGTCTTTTTACAATCAGTCTGCCATCGACGCATCTGCCGAGAAGGTCAGTCATCATTTCCCGACAAGTTTTCACTAATGTTAACCGTTGTCTCTTTACCCCCACGATGGAGGTCGATACTCTTGGTCTCCATCCATTTGGATGGCCTAATTAGCCCACTTTTGTGGGATACTCGTGTTGTCATGACACTGACCACGAGCCTCAACTAACTTAGGCTTCAAGTTTTTTTTTTTTTTTTTACGTTAATCAGTCTCGGATGTTTCATTTTAGTGGTCCAAAGGGTAAGTTAATATTCACAGTCACATGTAAGATGCTGTATTTAGCTCTTTAGCTGCTAATAATCTCTGACAAAAACCCCTGTAACAAAACCTAAAAGCCAGTAACCATAAAAACAGAATACAGTGGCCTCAAAAATAATTTAACTTTTAGATTTTCATTGCGTTTAATAAAGTATCAAACTTCACTTTCTGAGTCATTTTTCCAATTACCAGCTAGATGACTTAAGTGCTCACTAAATAGAAAATGAGTTACTTTTTTGTCTTTTTTAGCAAAATGACACTTAATACTAAGATTATTTGTAATTTATTTATTATATTATTTTTGGTTATTTTGTAGTGAATGCTTAAGCTGTGTGTTGATTGCTGTATCTTACATAAAGGCAGATAAACATCTACTATTAGGTGTCAGTAGTTAAAGAGCCAAGAGTCACGGGTCACACCAAGGGCAGCAGGCTTCATAAATGTACCATTCATTTAACAAATGCATTTCATTATTTCAAACTGTTGGTGTTATATTAAACATGCATCATGGTGTCATAAGTCATGCTGGTGTGCACTGTATCCTTATGTAACCTGGCCTACTTTGAGCATCTCACTTGGGACTGTTTGTGACTCAACAAAACCCAATGTGATTACCACTCTGCCACTGCTCCTTTTGTACTAATAGGTCATTACGAACGTTTCTATAATTTAATCAATACATGAAACATTAACTCTGTAAAAGCTTTAATGGCCTATATAGTGAGAATATGAGGTTCATAGTAAGATTATATTTAAATGCTTTGTTTTATGATCAAAGCTCTGTAGTTTTAGAATTATACTGAATGCTTTTTCTTTGTTAAAAACTATGAACTACAACGTCAAGCAGAGGTTAAAAAGCATGTAGCAGATTGTGTACAACAGGTCCATAAGCCTTCTGAAGCCCTATCATAGTTTAATGTGAGGAAAAGAATGTAATCTAAATGGTTATTCATTTAAATCTACTTCATTTTTCCATGTGATTAAAAAGCACACAAGAACCAATGGTGTTATGCATGGTTAACCTTGTGAATTGAAAATATTAAATTTAGATTTGTCCTTTGCTGCCGAACTTTCATGCACTCTGTTCACTTACACAGAGGCCTATTAATAAGTGTAACTGTACCCATGAATCACTCCACGAATAATCACGTTTATGAGACACAGACATAGACATATCCTATACAACTAAATGGAAAAGTTAACATTTCTTTAACTTTTTCAAAACGGGCTGAAACTTTGATTCATAGGCTATTCAAGTGAGTGAACACTGTTATTTTTATATGCTATTTTTAACAGCAATGTTCTCTTCACAGCCTTCTGTCAGACTGACACCAGCCACTATGCTGTATGCAGGGAAGTCTCCTGATGGACAACATATCTTGGTAATTACACACTCCTGTCTGGTGCCCTACATTTATCCCAACCCACAATGGTGCCTGTCTTTTAAATAGTAGTCGTTTCAAGCCATTTGTCAGCGCACACACTGTGCTTTGTGTCTGTTTAGCATAATTATGCAAATTCATTGGATTCATCTTATTTATATTACAAGTAGTGGTGGTACCATGATACAGTTATGGTGTAATACTTTGATATGTGCAGCACTGCACATAATTAACATTTTCATCTACCATGCATGGGATAAACATGGCACCCATCCCGCTCCATAAAGTCCTTTAAACTTGCGGCTGGAGAAATGTTTAATCTGTTTCATTATGAGAATTAATATTGAGTTCTAATGAAGCTGTGTGTGATTTGATTCAATGCAGAGCAGTGCCAAGTATCTACACAAAGAGCTGCCTGTCCGTATCGCCCATCGCATAAAGGGCTTCCGTAGCCTGCCCTTCATTATTGGCTGCAACCCAACCATTCTCCAAGTGGTGAGTTCCCTTACGTCTCGGCAGGATTTCTCTGTTATCATACATTGTTGTGACGGATAGTGTTACCGTCTCCCTTACAAGTTGTTTTGTTGGAAAAGCTCCCCCCTGATACTCTCACAGGGGATATTAGGTGATGAGGAGCTGGGGCTGGTTTAGTTCTGGCACAGTGTTCAGACAGAGAACTGAATTGACCATGTTCGATCAAACCACTAGTGTTCTGCAGTGACGTCTTGCTGAATGTGACTTAGCTTAGATCTCTCAAGCAGAGCCTGGTATTGATTTTGATGGACAGAAAAAGTGCTTTATCAATATGGGTTTTATTTGGTGCAGAAAAATCAGCTTTACTTCTCTATTTTTATTTCATAAAAGCACACTACCATTCAGGTTTGGTGTTTTTTTTTGGTAAGAAATCAAAACTTTTATATTTTTATTCAGCAAGGACACATTAAATTAATCAAAAATGACAGTGAATACATGTTACATAATATTTATATTTCACATAAATCCTGTTGTTTTGAACTCTCTATTGATAAAAATATTAAGCAGCAACATAGAGTAGAATGTACTTTTTTGTCCCATTTCTGAAAAAATTCATCTTGGACAACCATGACATGACCAGTACATAACATTAACTCACATATCACATTACAACACAATAAATTACACATACCAAATATATTACAAGGCTACAAAATGCCAAACAAACCTCTCGTTTTAAATAGTTTTAACAGCAGTTGGCACAAAATAATTGTTGTAGGGATTTGATTTGAACATCAAGTCCTCAATTGTTTCCCTGAGGGTAACATTAAAATTCTCATGTAAAACGTGTGTATCATCAGCAACAGTTTTCTTAGCTTGTATTAATACAGCTACCTCATACATCTCTTGAATAGGTCATTTCACTTCCCAACCTACAATTTTTAAAGCAGTCTGTACAAGTCGAGCAAGTTTCGATTTTGACTGGACAGTCAGATTTCCATACCATGCTGTAATGCAATATCTGATTAAACTCTCGAAAACACACTTCGCAAAAAAATAGCCTCTGCTGTAGTCTAAATATTTAGAAATCACTATAATAGTATGATTTCTGAAGGATTATGTAACACTGAAATTTGAGTACTTGCTTTGTCATTACAGGAATAAATTACATTAAAAAAATGTATGAAATAGCAGTTATTTAAAATTGTAATGCATTTGTTCAGCTGTGTTCAGCTGGAGCGGCAATGAGTAAACAGAGCCGTAAATCATTGACAAGCTATGCAAAATTGCGCTCATAATCGAATGCGATTCATCTGCGATTATGAACGCGATATTGCGTAGCTTGTCAGTGATTTATTGCTCTGTGCATTAATTGCTGCTCCAGCTGAACGCACGTGATGGAGATTTACTACTAATCACAGAACTGGCTTCACTGAGGAGATGCGCATGACAGTCGCATGCGATTTATCGTGCAGCCCCTACTTGTACGGTAGTTTTAACTGTATTATTGATCTAATAAATGCAGCCTATGTAATTCAGTAAAATAAAATAAAAAATCTTACAGATGCTAATTTTTGAATGGTAGTGTATTGCAGTCTGGTCCATGACATGTTCTGAAACAATATCATTTTTAATTCATGTTGCCATGCTTAACCGTATTGTTACTACTTTGGTGCTGTTCTTCAAGTTGACTGTAAACTTGCTTTGCTGAACAAGCAGTTGGAGTCCTTCTGTGTAGTCTTGTTTATAGTACAAACAGCAAATAAAGTCTTGTTTTATTTGTACTATTCCAAAGTTGGGGTCCAAAAATCAGATAGCACTAGTTAAAAGGCTTCTATTATTCGCATATTAAATAAGTTTATGTTTGCCTAATATATGTATGTGTGCTGTGTGTAATTTTTTGTATATACATACACACAAATTAATCTATACATTTAAGAGAAATATGTCATTTGTGTACAAAATATTTTTATATATATCTAATATAAATTATATAAAAATTATAATAAATACATATACTTGTAAATATTTCTTAAATGTATACATGAATGTTTATATTTATATATGAAGAGTTCAGATGCAAAAACAGCTAAAAGACATTTTGGTCAAAAATGAGATAATGATACTGAGTGAATGCTCCTGACACATAGTATGCGTCCATCAAATACTCACTAAATACCAGCCTCAGCCCAATCAGAAGTACCAGTACTTACATAGAAACCTATACAAAGTAGACAGAAAGAAATGCTCGTTTTAAAGAAACACGTCAGATGGATTTAGAGGCTTTTGCATCTGTGCTCTTTATATACATAATAATTACACACAGTACACACACACATATTAGGCAAACTCAAACTTGCACTGTGTGTGATTAATTGTTTGACAGCCCTTAATTGTATTATTTTTGTTTTGAAAATTTTTGTTCTCCAGCATCCATGATGTCCTAGCCTTCTTGAACTGTTCAAAAACACGGCACGCTAACCGACAAAACAAACAGACAATTGCTAAGTAATATGCAGAAAGCGAAAACAGGTCCCCTCCCTGTGCTCCTCCTTGTTTACTTCCTTTAGCAAGTCCTCCTCCTCCTGTGAACTTTTACCCACATCTGCCACAGAAAAGTGTGTCGTCTATAGCTTGTTTTGTTTTCTTTGAGGAAGATGAACTGGACAGTTGAGCTCAGAGGTGTTTAGAACAATTCAGTCTGCAGTCTTAAACGAAATACTGCACTGCAAAAATCAGTTTCTTAATTTAGTTTTGTTTGTTGGTTTTTTTCCTCAACACCTTTAGGTCATATGTCTTCTTAACCTACACTACCATTCAAATGTTTGGGGTCAGCAATACCCTTATTCAGCATGGATGCATAAAAATGACCAAAAGTAACAGTAAAGATATTTAGAATGTTACAAAAGATTTTAAACAAGTGATATAGTTTTTGTAGAAAACATAAAAAACATATTGAAAAAGAAATTGTTTTGCAGTGTTTATCATCAAAACCTTTGAACTGTTGAAAGTGAAAATTGGCTACAAGTCAGCTGCCCTCTCTAACATCATCCAAAACATTCAGCATATCTGTGTGTTTCCCAATCACTGCTTCTTCCTAATTTCTCCTTGAATCCATAAAAGAATGTAAGCCATGTGCTTTTGGAGTGTTGGTGAGAGGCCAGGAATGGGTTTCGTGGAAGGCTGGGAACACCAGCTCCGGGAACTGCACTAGCACATTTGTTACCCATATATTGTACTCATTCATTCTCTCTCCCTCTCTTTCTCTCTTTCTCTCTTTTTCTCTCTCCACAGCACGAGCTTTATATCAGGGCCTACCACATGCTGAGCGACTTCCCGGCTGTAAGTGCAAGTTGACCAAACCTGACCATATGAATTCATACACAGCCTAGACCAGCTTACAAATTTCCATGATTAATTCTGTAACCTAAGAGGCCTGTGAGCTTAGTGTACTGATTCAGCCGCTGTGGATGATCGTGTGGAGGTATCACCTCTCACCAGTGAAACATAAGTCTTTGTTGACTGACTGACTGACTGACTATGTAAAATGCTGGCTCATAAATATGGTAAATGTGAGTTCATATGAAAAATCCCTATGTTGCACAATATCCGTAAAACCAGAAATATGACACAACTGAAGGGATTGCTTTAGTTATTGTAGTGGCTTACACATTGTGAGTCAAAATGTTGGCCCACAACTTCTCATTCTTTGTTACCTTTGCCTTTTCCCACATTTTAGAGTAAAAGTAAAGTCATCCAACACAAATGTACACTACAAAAGTGGGGTCTATAAGATTTTTTTTTTTTTTTAATGTTTTTGAAAGATGACTTCTTACTCACTAAGAGTACATTTTTTTTGATCGAAAAACATTGTAATATTGTAAAATTGTAATTGTATGATGGTACAATTTAAAGTAACTCTTTTCCATTTAATGTGTTTTAATGCAATTTATTCATTTTATTCATACTGAATTTTTGAGTATTATATTATATAAATATATATTGAAGGAGGTTCATCTCCACTGTCCAAATGGTATTATCCTGACCATCCATTTCTGAAACTTTTTTTGTGAAGAAATTCATAGTCGAGCTTTTAAGTGCAACATTTAGATCAAAAGATTGTAAAAAAAAAAAAAAAAAAAAAAAACACACACAAAAAACATTTAAGTGTATTCAACCAATTGTTTGGTAATCCTAGAGAAAAATAAACTCACTAAAATCTATTTGAAATACATTTATTTTATGCTAAGTATACTACAAATACATTGATATATTTATGTGCTTAATAAAAAATACACTGCAATTGTACTTTTAGTATACTACACTGGTATACTTAAAGTCTGCTAAATTGGACTAATTTTGTACTTAATGCACTTTAATTGCACAGAAGTAGTGCTGAAATCCAACTGAATATATACTTAAGTATATGTGACCCTTATCCACAAAACCAGTCATAAGTGTCAATTTTTTAAAATGTATGCATCATAAATAAGCTTTCCATTGATGTATGGTTTGATAGGATATGACAATATTTGGCTGAGGTACAGCTCTTTGAAAATCTGGAATCTGAGGGTGCAAAAAATCAAAGTACTGAGAAAATCACCTTTGAAGTTGTCCAAATGAAGTTCTAAGCAATGCACATTTCTAATCAAAAATTAAGTTTTGATATATTTATGGTAGGAAATTTACAAAATATCTTCATGAAACATGATCTTTACTTAATATCCTAATGATTTTTGGCATAAAAGAAAAATCAATCATTTTGACCCATAAAATGTATTGTTGGCTATTGTTACAAATATACCTGTGCTACTTAAGGCTGGTTTTGTTGTCCAAGGTCACATATTTGATTGTGCTAAAGTGGAATTATTATATATTTTAGGTACACTTTAACTAACTTGTATTTCAAGGCTGATATTATTCAAAGATCATAAAATCCCTATCAATAGTGACATTAAAACACATTTTAGGCTTAATATTAAGAAATGTGTATTGTGCACAAGTAGTATTTAAAAAAAAAAAAGTTTAATAATAGTTTTTATATCAGTAAGTCTCGAGCCATATATCAGTAAACTTGTTAATAGATTTGAACTTTACTTAGTATAAAATAAACGTATTTTAAATATATTACTTTTTACTAGGGAAGAAGCCACATAATGAGAGAAAACAACAGTTAAGACATGATTACCCCACCTGGGTTTATTCATTATTTTAACCATGAAAGAACATTGTCTAGCACATATGAAAGATTAACATTTGATATTATTTTGCTAACTTTCCATTATTGTTTTTATCTTCAGATTAAAGACCAGGAGACTGAAGCTCGCTATAGTAAGCTTGTAAAACAACTTCTTGATGACCACAAAGATGTTGTCACCATGTTAGCTGAAGGTTTCAGGGAATGTCGTAAGCACATACTGGTAAGATTTCAAAAACTCTAGTGTTTCGTTCACCATCAGCAGAATAATCTTACTGTAGTGTCCATATTGTACTTGTTAATAATCAGTGAATCTGACCTATTTGGTTATTTAATTATTTTACATTATTTTTGTTCAGGATGAGACTCTGGTTCGCAATTTCTTGGACACAACACTGACATCTCGTCTGGGCATCCGCATGCTGGCCACACACCACATTGCCCTGCATGAGGATAATGTACGTCTCTAAAATTTTTGCACCACCACTATTTCTTACTCTATTAGGGATATTTCCAATAATTAGCGATGGATTTTAAACTTATTTGAATTAGACCAATTCAGATGTGCTGTGAACAGTATATGCGTCAATTAGTGCTGTCAAAATTAGCGCGTTAATGCAGGCGATTAATTTTTCCAGTTTAACAGCGTTAAAAATATTTAAAATTGATTGAAACTGTTGGCGGTGGAAATGCAAGCTGGATCAAATCAATGTGTTAGGTCCCAAATCGTACCATACTGTACTGTACTGACCCATACCGCTCGGTGGAAATTAGCCATAATTTAGTGTTTAGTGTGTGATAACTTTATTCAGTTTCTGTGTATTTCTAATTTGGACGCAGGTAAATATGACATTTATTGTAATGGGTCACTTAAATTAGAAGTTGTTCATTTTTAAAGTCTAATAAATGTTGAAATTTATAGCTCTCAAATATACTGTATTGTTGAATAGCTACAGTCAATGCTTAAATATGAAGAAAAAAACAATTTCCTAGAGACATGAGTAGTATTGGTATCAGTGATGCTCGCCTTCAGTCATAAAAAAAAAGCTGCCATTAAACAAATATTAAAAATATACTGTCTGTATGTTGTTTTTACATTAGATTGAAGATTGAATGTGAAATGATTTTCATATAAAAGTATATTTAAAACGTTACTGGTAGGTTTGATTAATCGTGATTAATCAAGATTAATTTCAGAAAAATGTGCTATTTATTTATTTTTAATCGATTGACAGCACTAGAATCAATATTGGAGAACTTTCCAGTTCCTCTTTAAAATACTCACGAGCAGTACGAACAATGTAGTCCGTCATTTGCCCAGTGACGTAAGTGTCTCATACAGGCAGCCAAGTGGACCACCAATATTTTCGCATGACTCGCATGCATTGACTAAATATACAAGTGGAGACCCTCACCCACATCTGCTGTCAAATTACAAAAAGACCTGCTGCATGAGAGCCGTTATGGTTTTGGACAGGAAGGTTGCTATAACTTAATGCCTGCTGTTTTACAGATATACGCAGGTTGAAGACTAAATTACTGAAATAAATAGAGTACAAATTGTCTTGTTAAATCTTACCAAATTGTATATTCGCTTTGTGGTAGTATTGATGTTTATTATTTATTATTATATAATAAATAAAATTATAAAGTGGTTTATCAGGAATCAAGCTAGTGCAAACTGACTGGGTTTTGAAGATCTGAATGATGCAGTCTTCTGTAGATTAATTTTCAACTCAAACTTAACAGTTCATGTGAAAATTTCTGAGCTGAACTATTAAAGACTAAAAACAGTTTTAGGTTATAAGTGATATATAAAAGTATACACAATATCTCTTCTAGTTGGCATGTTTGTGCTGCACTGGAATTACAGTCACATTACCCAGTATTAGTACAGATGCTTACTGTGTGATTTTTGTTTCTTGACAGCCTGACTTCGTAGGCATTATATGTCGCCGCCTGTCCCCCAAAAAGATAATCGAGAAGTGGGTTGATTTTGCTCGGTGAGTATGCTGTCCTTTTAACTTCCTTCTGTTTGCCATCTGCCTTGCATCCTGTTGTCTTTTTGCATATGTGAGTGGTAAGACTCGAGGACTATTTTAAGAGGTTATTGAAAAGCCTTTTGTTCTGTTATCAGCAGAGTCAGCTCCATTTACAGCAGCTTGTGTGTGCGTCCACTGTTTGCCCAAGAAAAGGGTCAAAGCCCAGCTTTCATTTGTGATTTACCAAGATGAGTGTTAAAGGTCACTGTTGAACTACTGTCGAACATTTGCTGGCGCAGCAAAACATGTATTTACTACTTCTACATGAGTTTAATGTGTCAACAGTCCAGGAATGATTTGCAGTGAATGAAGTACATGTAAACATTTTTTTAATTGTTTGCTACTCTTATGAATTTTTAGCGCCATAAAATAGAAATTTTCAGAAAATCTTTTAGAAATTGTCTTATTGTAAAGAAAACGTAAGGTTTATTACATTATTAATATATCTTCTAGTAGATAAGCCAACAGAAAAAGAAAAAAATCATTATTTTGACATTGACATTCATCAGGGATTAAAGTTTTTTGCATTTTGATAACACCACCCATGCGCACTTCCTAAAGATGATCATATGCAGCAACTCAAACACTCTATCAGGTTGTCTTCCTTGTTGTAAACTCTCCCTCATAAATCATCTTATATAAAATGATCTGAATGACCTTAGAAAACAGAGGAACAAGAGGAAGTCACCACGCCTTTCCTTAGTTTTGCTTCTGTTGTAAGAGTAACAGTGATCTGAAAATATTAAGCAACTGCATAGCAACTGCATTATCCAATCAGAACACAGTGTTTTAAATTCTTGTTTTCCACCGTTGTCTTAGTTCTTTACTTTCAGTTTGTTGTTTCAGTTTATAGGCTTTTGCTGTAATGCCAGAGACATTCGTCCTGTTTTTATTACTATTTATTTTTTTTTTCTCGGTTGAAAAGAATCAGGTCACAATGGAAGTTGTGTTCGGTATGTAGTTATGGGTTTTAAACTCGGGCCCTTGAGGAATGTGCAGCCTCATCCGCCTGTGCCACCACTCATATTTTACTTTTTTCAATCAATCACTCATTCTTCCATCCTACAAATGGACAGAGTATCTCTGTACTTTCAGATCTAAGATCTGTACCTCCTGATCTATACTAAGCTGACTTTCTACTTAAAGTCTGGTCCAGTTTGCAGCATATTCTGCCCAGTAATAGTATGTTTATTTTGGTTTTATGTAGGGCTGTCACGATTCCTCAGTTCAATTCGAGTACTCGATTTTAAAAAATATCCTCAATTGCATTTAGCTTGTCTTCACACAGAGACACACAGAACATGCAGGATTCATCTATTAAATATGTCCCTGGACCACAAAACCAGTCATAAGGGTCAATTTTTTGAAATTCTGAAAGTCGATTTTTCTTTTATGTATTTTTGGCTATTGCTACAAATTTATCTGTGCTGCTTACGACTGGTTTTCTGGTCCAGGGTCACAAATAATATTTTTGCGGCTTAATATTCACAGACACTAGTCCATATCATGTTTAAGTGTACTGAACTATTTTTGATGTATTCATTCAAAATTTTGTCAATTTCACAAATTATGACTGGATTCCACAATTCCGTCTGCGTTTTCTGCATTGCAGAAATCAGGGCCCTATATTTGATTAATCGATTACCTAATTAGTCATTAGTGACAGCCTTAGTTTTATGTGGCTTTTATATGGATTGATCAGAAATAATTATCTAGTTTAATTATTAATTAGTTGTTACAGTCCTAAAAAACATTCTCTGTGGCTTTATGTAACAGTGGAGGTCAGGCTGCTCTGCTCGTGCTCGTGTCATGAGAGTCTGACAATTAATATGCTGCATCAGCAGAGCTGCCCTGTTCCTCTTCACAGGGGCATGATCAAAGCATTCCCTCAAAGAACAGACAGAGGCCACATTTTTCTGTCTATGAATGAGACGCTCTCATTAATTAGTGTCAAATTAATTAAAACTGTCTTTGAATTAAATGAAATGCTTAAGGCAGCATTTCATTTACCAGTACTTGCATAACCTGGTGAGGCAGAACCAGTGGCATGTGACTTATTTTCTCTGTATGAAATTGTGGTTTAGCCATTGTTTGAATACAAAGGCTCGACTAAAGAGGAATTTTTCTGGTCGAATATTAGTCGCATGTTTATTAATAAACTATATAAATCATAATAAGCCTTTAATTGCCTACATACCTAGGCAAGTGCTCAAGTGCATGCAAAAAAAAAAAAATTGCCACCTTGCATGGGCAAATATAATAATTATGAATGTGTCAGAGAAAAACAGCAAGGAGACTGCATTAACATTTTAATAATTTATTGGTTTCTTTGTTTTCAGTTTAATAGATAAAGTCGGCGACACTGACTCTTCATCTTCACAGTAGTGATGCGCCTGTATGCATGTTTCATACAGATGACATAATCTGAGAATATTTGTTTTCCATTTAAATTGGTTCATTTGAAAGTAGACATTTCACTCTCTATAGATATATTTTTCATGTCTGTACGGCAAGTATACACAAAGTTTTGAAGTTTCCTGCTCAAGTTCACAGAAACCGAGACGGCAGAAAGCACGTCCTATTTGCTTTATTTTACTAAAGCGCAACCTTTGTTTTTTATTGTTAGTGCACATAAATAAAAAAAATAAAGAGTCTTTACAGATTTGAAAGATGTATTACTTTTATCAGTATGACCAAAAATGACAGCATATTTTAAGAGCAAGTGACAGCACCAGCGCCTCTATTTGTCATGCATTAAGCGTGCTACTATTCAGTGTCCAGACACTTGAGTAGTGCACATTTTTCTAGGTTAACTTTAGATTGAGTGGCCTACTTTACATACATCTTTCAGATGAAAAGCCATATTTGAGGTCGATGAATGATAAGTGAGCGTATGGATGTCTTGTCCGATGTACTGTATTAACACATAGACCAGCTGTTAACAATCTGTCCGTCACGGACTGTATGCATTTGTCACTTCCTGTGGACTTCTGTGCAACTAAGTGACTAAAGATTAAATAGGCAGTCCCATTGAATACAATTAATTTTATTTTGGCATGATTCTAAAAACATTTTAACCTAAAGGCTTATGCTTAAATATGTAACATTTGTAAATAAATTGTGCCGGATTTAGTTAAAAGACTGATATTTTTCTTTTTTTTATTTGTTTGAATGATAGTAAATAATTAAAAGGGGTAGTTCGCCCAAAAATGAAAGTTCTGTCATTAATTACTCATCTACATGTCGTTCCAAACCCATAAGACCTTCGTTCATCTTTAGAACACAAATTAATATGTTTGATGAAATCCGAGAGCTCTTTGACCCCAACGTAACTGAAACGTTCAAGGCCCAGAAAGGGAAGTAAGGACATTGTTAAAATAGTCCATGTGACATCATTGGTTCAACTTTAATTTTACGAAGCTACGAGAATACTTTTTGTGTGCAAAGAAAACAAAAATAATGACTTTATTTAACAATTACTGACATGAAAGAGAAGAAATTCTTGAATAAAGTTGTTTTTTTTCTTTGCATGCAAAGAGTATTTTCGTAGCTTCGTAAAACTACGGTTAAACCACTGATGTCACATGGACTATGTTAATAATGTCCTTCTCAATGTGTCAGTTGCACTGTTGACTATGCAGGGTCATAAAACTCAGATTTCATCAAAAATCTCTTAATTTGTGTTCCAAAAATGAACAAAGGTCTTACAGGTTTGGAACAACACGAGAGTAAGTAATTAACGACAGAATTTTCATTTTTGGGTCAACTGTCCCTTTAATAAGTCTGCCCAAACTTGAATGGTAGTGTAAATGTCGATCGATCCTCTCTGTTCCTTTCAGACGGCTTTGTGAGCATCAGTACGGGAACTCTCCACGGGTTCGCATTAACGGCCATGTGGCGGCCCGCTTTCCCTTTATTCCACTGCCGCTGGACTACATCCTGCCTGAGCTGCTGAAGAACGCCATGAGGTAACATTCCTGTCACATATAGTTCAATGAGATACACATGGCACACCTCCTTGTGCTACTATGACATCTTAACCATCTAATTTTGCTGTGACAGTCAAATTCGCTGTTGAAGCAGTTGCTTTATTTGCTCTGTAGTGAGTGTTGTCTTAGCAGCCGCTCATGTGCACAATATTGAACCATTACTATAATACAGCAAGTATAATTCTGTTGCTGCGTGAAGTGTGACCCAAATATATGTGCAAGCAATTTAGCCTGTCGGTCATTGTATGAGGGGGTAATTGTAGTGTGACCTTTTGTTAACACTCATATAGCCTTTGGTGAAATGCCAGGAAAAATAAGTCATTTACATTTCGGACACGTTATGCAAGAAGCCTGGAATGGAATTTGAGTTTGGAATGTTTCCTGGTTGTACAGGATGATTGGCCATTCAATCTGGGGCAGTTATGACAGGCCTGGGTCATTGTGACCCAACCGTCAGATGCACCAAAGTTATAAAATGCCATAAGCGTTTCAGCTAAAAATTTATTATAGTGAGATGAACAGCAATAAGGAGTGCAGCTCTGTCTCTGTTTAGAGGCTTTTGTTGAAATCCTTGTTGTAAAGGTCAAAATGCTCATAAAGAAGGTTAAGGCTATTTGAAAGGTTTTGCATAACACTTATCTTGATTTTTATCATGATTTATGGTCTCCTACTCATTTTGAGGCAAAGAATTTTAAAGTGGCTTGCTTGACTAATTTTTAATTTAGCTGGATATTTTTCTGTTACTGTGTTAACAGACCTCTTGAACATCTTTTAGCTTGCTTAGACGTGCATAACAATCGCCGTTGCTGATATATTTTTACCTGCTGCATGATAAAATCAGTGCAAGTATCTCATGGACTTGAAACTGGGCCCCTTTTGACCAATAAGCAACTAACAGTGCCTTAACAACCACTCCGAATTTGTTAGAATCCATAAATCAGCAAACTTACCCATATAACAACATTTTATCTTTGTATCATTGATCTTTGCATGTGCAGGAAACCTTCAGGCTTTTTTCGAAAACCTACACACCTAATACGTCTTTATAATTATATCCATAAGAAAGCAGAAATTCTTGTTATGGGACCTGACCTAGTATAGCTCTTCCCCTCTCTCTCTCTCTCTCTCTCTCTCTCTCTCTCTCTCTCTCTCTCTCTCTCTCTCTGATATTTGCAGTCTTAGCAATGTTCATATAAGGTCACCCACAATGGCTGCCTGCCAAGTTCAGTTGAAGTTCAGTGGCACGTTAGGTTTTCTATACCGGTCTCAAACTATTCAAAACAATCTACAGATAAGCTTCTCAGAATAATGCATTGCACTGAAAACCAAACCATGTGGAGGAGTCTGAAGGTCTACAGGTATTCCACCAATGATGTTGAAACCTAAAATTAGAAACCACCATGGTTGTTTGTTCTTATTTCTTCTTTTTCAATACGTGCAAGGGTGAAATAGTTATGTTTACATGAGATTATTTACAGTTAGACACTCTCTGCTTTTCATAGTACGACCACCATGAACATCAGGATTTTTTTTTATGTATGGAAGAGTAAAGTTCTTTTATAATAAAAATGAGTAACTTAGGCCTTGTATTAAGCTGATTGTGCTTGTCTTGCAAATTGAGAGACATGTGTTTGATCTCGTTCTCGTAGTTTTTTTACATTTGGATTGGACTCATTTACAACCAGTCACTAGAGAACAGCGTGTTCTTGGCAGAAGAGCAAGTCACAGTTGGTTTACCACACCGTAGTTCCCGCTGCTGAGAGTGACCCGTGACACAGACAGTGATACTCATCACATCCCTCATTCTTTTGGTTTCTGGGCATGGGTATGATTTTTGTATTAAAATGGGTAGGGAAAGAGTAACTTGGTGGAAGTTTATGACTTCACAACGTTTTTGTTATGAATATTATTTTGGTTAGGTTCAGATATATTAAAGGGATAGTGGGAAACTTAAATGTAGTTGAGAAAAAAAATCTTGCAGTATAATCTTGGTTAAAACAACCAGATTTAGGTTATAAGTAATTTAATTTATTTTATTTGAATTTCTACCCTGTACATTGCTCAATCACATGCACACAGCACACTGCTTACTGCAGGGCTAATGAGGCCACACCCTACATGCGCTGTGCATTCCTCCATAACATGCACGTATCATTTCTTTAATCCTGCACACAAAATATCAAAATGTCCATCATGAGTATTCATGTAAATTAAATACATTTTTCAAAAATGTATGTTTAAAACTTCCTTGTGCTGTGTGTAAGCTACTGTGCAACTTATACCATTGTAAAAACAAATACACTGAGCAAACATTTAGGTGAAAAATAATAATAATAATAATAATAATAATAATAATAATAATAGAATAAAAAAATGACCCTTCCCACACACAAATGAATACTTTTATTCAACAGTAGTTTTAACCTAACTATTAAAGTAATAGTTAAGACTTATATTGTTAGAAAATATGTTCTTTTCTGAACAAATGCTGTTCTATTTAAGTTTTTATTCATCAGTGAATCCTGAGAAGATTACAATTCCATCACAGATTCCAAAAAAATCCAAAAATGTCATTTTTAAAATTTGTATTAGTTTGCATGCATGTCAGCGTATGATCAAAGAAAATGTTTATATTTATGTTTGTATATGATACAGTTTCTATTAAGTTCCCAAAATTTACAATTTTCAACTTGGAATATTTCCAAAATTCCCAAGATGAAGTTTCCATGCAAAGTTTATGAAAAATTTCAGAAAATTTGACCCCTTTGCAATCCTAGTTGCTGTCTATGCAGGGTTGGAAAACTTTCGGATTTCATCAAAAATATCTTAATTTGTGTTAAGATCATCAACAAAGGTCTTACGGGTTTGAAAAGACATGAGGGTGACTAATTAATTACAGAATTTTTATTTTTGGGTAAACTAACCCTTTAAATACTCTCCTCCCCCATAAGTCCTCCCCCTAACAGTAGGTTTTTTAACACACCAAAAGAGAGCATACGCTGGCGCAAGCTGTTTATAAAACTGTCCCTAAATGTTAAAATAAGAATATTTGCCCTATCTAAGTGGCAGTAGATGTATATCAGCACTAGATATATGTGACCCTGGACCACAAAACCAGTCATAACGGTATTTTTTTTTTTTTTTTTTTTTTTTTTGGATTTATACATCATCATATTTGGTCGAGAGACAACTGTTTAAAAATCTGGAATCTAAAGGTTGGAAAAAATCTAAATATTGAGAAAATCACCTTTCAAGTTGTCCAAATAATTCTTAGCAATGCATATTACTAATCAAAAATTAAGTTTTTATATTTTTACAGTAGGAACTTTACAAGATCTCTTCATGGATCGTTACTTAATGTCCTAATGATTTATGGCATAAAAAAAAAATATTTTTACCCATACAATGTATTGTTGGCTATTGCTACAAGTATGCCCGTGCTACTTACAACTGGTTTTCTGGTCCAGGGTCACATATATCATAATACCCACTAAGGAAATGAAATGCTCAAGAACTGAAGATGCCTCCAGTGTCTTAGGTAAATCCCTGTCACGTGTGGTTTCATGCCCACAAAACTTTTTTGTGTTTTATGTTTCTCAGTCAGAGAAGAAAGAAGAGCTTTCACAGTTATTTCAGGCCTCTGCTGCGTTTTCTTGTCATGAGCTCATGTTATGATCAGATGTTTATAGATAGATTATAGATAAATAGATTATTCATGAAAGGTTTCTTTTTGTTCTTCAGGGCCACAATGGAGAGCCACTTGGACACCCCTTACAATGTGCCTGATGTTGTGGTCACAATTGCCAACAATGACACAGACTTTGTCATAAGGTAAGTCTGTAAGCCAATGCTAAAATTGAACCATGTCACACTTACATAATACATTAATATGATAATACATACACATGAGTTCAAAATAAAACATCCAAGCTGCCAACTGACCACAACATATTATAAATCAGATTTGAATTGGATTTCAAACCATACACAAATGCAGTACAGTACAAAAAAGTGCAAAGAGTCCGATCTCTTGTTGAAACTGTTTGATTATTGCCTGTCTGAACAAATACATGGACGGTTTTTAGGGTTTTTAGGTGTGGTTGGTCTGCTGTAAACTCAGCAGAGTGGAATTAATGCTTTTTCCTAGAAGTAGTGAAGCATTTAGTTAGCAGATATGTGAGCTTTTCTTTGCACAGAGACCTCATCATCCGGAGTGCTGTCTTTATAACCAGGTCCATTAGCCCACTGTGCACACTCAGCAGTACAGTTAAAACCTCTTTCCACACTTAGCATATTTACTCATGGACAATGTTTATTTTACCATAAGCTTATGGAAAGCATGAACCTCCATGTCTGTAGTGACTGTCTTTCAGTGGTGTTTAGCGGATGTTTGAAATGGGGATGTAAAGTCCTCTCTGTATCTGGGTTTTTGGTCCAATGTAAATTTATGCACCACTGGATGTTTACCCAGGTTTTATGAGGTTAAAGGCTTATGCAACATGATCATTTACCTAACAATTTCAACAGGAAAAAAAAATGTTGTGTGTGTGTGTGTGTGTGTGTGTATGTATGCTACCATTCAAGCTTCAAGGAAGATTTTATTTTTATTTAACAAGGACACATTAAATTGATCAAGCATGACTTTATATTTTATAAACGTCTTTACTGTTTCAAATAAATGCTGTTCTTTTGACATTTGTAGAAAATACTGCAAAAATGGATCATGTTTCTTGAGTATAAATGAGTATTAACTGAGTATTAATATTATTGACTAAATAATATTACTTGTATCATTTTGCAGGATCTCAGACCGTGGCGGTGGCATTCCTCACAGCATTCTGGATCAGGTGATGGATTACCACTTCAGCACGGCTGAACAGAGTACACAGGATCCCCGCATGAGCAACCTTTTCAACACCATTACCAACAGCGGCCCCCAGTCCGGACCCATGCATGGGTAAGAGGAGCTATGCCTATAGAAAAAAAAAGCACAAGCTTAAATTAAAATCTGCTTTAAAAGTTTTGTGGTAAGGTTGGGTTTTTATGTAATTTATTGTTGGAATGTTTGGGATCATGTCTTCCTTTTTCAATGGTAACATGCTTTTTATCTTTTTATATGTAAATATTTCTGTCTTGTTCACATGCAACAGCTGACTTTGCAAGATTCTATACATTCTTGCTAGATCAGTATAGTAGCTGGAGTGGTCTGCTCTACATCATCCAGATTCAGCCAGTTCAATCTGGATCTGTGAGTCTAAAGTGTCATGCTGCACTCCTCGCTATGAGCAGTCGCCAGTCACAATTACAGAAGACCAGATGGCAACTGGCAGTCCTTTTTTAATTAAAAGCATTTGTTTTCCTGCTTAGAGTTGTTTATTAAGTTACTTTGCACATTTTAAGATAGAGTTGTTGATTAATCTTGATTAATTGCGTCCAGAATAAAAGTGTGTTTGCATTTTTTTTTTTTTTTTTTTTTTTTTTTTTTTTTTTTTTTGGTAAGTGTGTATATGTGTAGACACCCATGTATTTTGTGAAAACAAACTTTATTTTGGATAAAAATAATCAAGATTAAACTATTTGAATCGTGTTTAATTAATGTGAATAAATATGTGTAAACACACATATACCATTTTAAATGCAATTAGTCACAATTAAACGATTTGACAGCCCTAACTTTGCCAAATAACAAATTAAATTTTTAAATTGATTGATTAATCACAATTTATTGCATCCCAGAATATAAGTTTATGTTTACATAATGTGTGTGTGAATGTGTACTTGTTTATGCTACATTGTGGGGACCAAATTTCCCCACAAGGATAGTAAAACCTGAAATTTATGACATTGTGGGGACCGGCCCACAAGGATAGTAAATGGTGTTTATCTGAAAATGTAATGATGCAAACATGTTTCCTGTAAGGGGTAGGGGTAGGGTTAGGGTTAGGGTTGGGTTAGGGGATAGACAATATCGTTTGGTCAGTATGAAAACTATAGAAGTCTATGGAAAGTCCCCACAATTCACAAAAACAAACGTGTGTGTGTGTGTGTGTGTGTGTAAACACACATATAGCATGTAAACACAAACTTTTATTTTGGATGCAATTACTCACGATTCGATTTGACAAACTGTGCCAAATAACTTAACAAACACCTCAATTATTAACAACTCGTTCGATTAATTGCAAATAATTGCATCCAAAATAGAAGTTTGTGTTTGCATAATATGTGTGTACAAACACGTAAATATATTGTGTAAACAAACTTTTGTTTTGGACGCAGTTAATTGTGATTAATCGATTTGACATCCCTAACTGTGCCAAATAACTTAAACAACTCAATTAAGTGTTAACAATTCAATTGTGTAATCACGATTAATTGCATCCAAAATAAAAGTTTGTGTTTACATAATGTGTGTGTGTGTACATGTAAACACACACATACCATGTAAAGACAAACTTTTATTTTGGATGCATTTACTTCTGATTAATTGATTTGACAGCCCTACCTTAAACTGTGGCAAATAACTTAACAAACAACTCAATTATTAACAACTTGATCAATTAATTGCAATTAATTGCATCCAAAATAAGTTTGTGCTTGCATAATATGCATGAGTGTATATATGTGTACAAACACACACACACACACACAAACACACACACATATATATATTTGTGTAAACAAACTTGTTTTGAACGCAGTTCATCGTGATTAATCGATTTTTACATCCCTAGCTGTGACAAATAACTCAGTTCAATAAATTATTAACAACTCGATCGATTAATCGTGATTAATTGCATCCAAAATAAACGTTTGTGTTTACATAGTGTGTGTGTGTGTGTGTGTGTGTGTGTGTATGTGTGTATGTGTGTGCGTGCTTGTTTTTGCTACATTGTGGGGACCAAATGTCCCCACAAG